>NC_137129.1:11557947-11840447 GCF_949319135.1 Squalius cephalus
GGAGAAGAGAAATCTGTTTGGATGGGCTAATCTTGATGCACGAGTAATTATAAAGTCTTTTAATGCTTTGGCACACTTCCCAATGAAGGCCTACAGTGAGTGACATGAATGACAAACACCACATGGAGGCCACCTAAAGGACGGGACAAATTCGAAGTAAGAAGAAAAGGAAATTACTAGCTATTAACCCTAATTTGGTCGGCTGCTCAGTGGTTCATGTGAGGCTATGCGGCTACGGAATACGCCGGCTGAATCGTGACTTGAGGTATATGGCTGAGTTCATGAGCAAAGTAAAGCTGGCAGTATGCCATTTACTTCAAACCATGCCTGTGACTCCCTCAAACTGCTTGTCGACATTGTGTGTTTTGAATGTGTCAGGTGCACCAGCAGAGTAAAAAAGAAAGATAGTAGTTCAGCCACAAGCGTTCACCCAAACCAAAGGCCAAGCCTGTCTGATCCAATTAGACAAAGTCACTTGAGAGAATGTTTCAATCAAGTCAATCAAACAACTTGAAGTAAGAATGTTCACGGCACACATCCTGATGGACATTGTGTCAAAGTCTCTGTAATGTAAACCTTCACAGTTAATCATTAAGGGGTGGTTTCCAGGACAGGGTTTAAATTAAGACAGGAGTAGGCCTTAATCTAGAATAGTTAATCGTGTCATAAAAAAATGGCTTTCTGAAACACAGATTAAGTACAGATTACTAACACTTGGACAATGGAGTCCTAAACTAAAATAATCCAGATTAATTTAAAACCAACTGTGCTAATCTGAATTAGCATGACAAAAGTTGCCTATAAAACATGGAATGGACGATAAAAAGCTTAAAATTGCATGGAACTGAGAATCCAATCACAAATTCAAGGAAAACAATGACAGCAGAAAAAGACAGCAAATTACTCAACAAGAGAAAACTCTTTTAAAGCAAATGGCAGCTGTGGAATCTACAAATCCCCTAAAGGGACATGGTGAAGGAAAAATAATATGAGATGGGAGAAAAAATTATGCGTCAATGCAATAGTGTTCTCACACAAATGTTTTGTGTTCCCTCAAGAAACTTTGCGTTCACTTGCAAAATGTTTTGTGTTCCCTCGAGAAACTGCATTTACAAAAACATTGTGAGCAAATGGAAAGTTTACCACTCTACCCACCCTGAACTGGACTTGAACCCGGGTCTCCAGTGTGGAAGGCAGACATGCTAACAAGGATGATAGTCTATGCAGTTACAAATGTACTGTACCCCTTGAGTGACTTTCTAGCTTGCCTCTGTTACATACCTGTAACACACACACACACACACACACACACACACACACACACACACACACACACACTGTGTGTGTGTATATGTATATATATATATATATATATATATATATATATATATATATATATATATATATATATATATATATATATATTAGGGCTGTCAAACGATTAATCGCGATTAATCGCATCCAAAATAAAAGTTTGTGTTTACATAATATATGTGTGTGTATGGAGTATAATTATTTTCTATATATAAATACACACACATGCATATCTATTTAAGAAAAATGTGTTATTTATATATAAAATATTTATATCTAATATAAATAATATATAATATAAATATATATATACACAGTATATACATGCAAATATTTCTTAAATATATACATGCATGTGTGTGTATTTATATATAGAAAATAATTATACACCGTACACACACATATATTATGTAAAAACAAACTTTTATTTTGGAATGCGATTAATCGTTTGACAGCCTTAATATATATATATCTATATATATATATATATATATATAGATATATATATATATATATATACACACACACACACATACACACACTGTATATAGACACAAACATGTCGATCTTCACTGACATAGTCCAAGTAATAGGCCTACATGTGTTTTCTTTGAAACATGACATTAATCTGAAATGAAACTGCCTCCTATTAAGTTTAATTTAAGGTCTAATCTTCCTCCGGGAAATCAGTTTATTAAACTCTGGACTTAAACCAAGTCTAGGACTATTTAAAACCATGACAGAGATAGCGAATTTCTGTTAATCTGGTTTAAAAGGCTATTTTAGTCCAGGATAGGCTTAATCTCTGTCCAGGAAACCCCCCCTAAATGTATAAATCTGCTCATACAAACCAGAGAAGATGAGATCATGTTAATTAGCCTATGTCATGTGAGTCCATTTGCAAAAAACGATAAAAGCCACGTTTAAAAAAAAAATGAATTGACTGCGTGTTATTACACATATCACGTTCTGAACCACGTTTTGTCACAAAAGCCGGTCTTGTCCACTGTCAAGGCAAAGCGAGTTCATGTTTTACTGTTTATCAGCAGAAACCGACAAGCACATTGTTGTTTTTGAACAGCACAACCCGATAAATCCGGTTTAGTGAATCAGCGTGCAATATTCAGGTCAGGTGACAAGGATGCTAACGTTAGTCACTTCGAAAAGATGTGCTAGCTGAGAGGAGTTAGTTTTGTCAAAGCTGAAAAGTGATCGAGGATGGATCATTTTAACGAACTTGATGGACCCGTGATATATTCTTCGGGGTGTAAAAGGAAAATAAAAGCTGAAACTTTTTCACGGAACCTTACTAAAGCAGCACGTTAGTGGTGAGGGGACCGAAAAGCTCTTTCGCGTGTAACGTTAGTCACAACAACAAAGTTTGTCAGGCGTTTGTCAATTGACCTTTCGCCGAGCCCCGCCCCCCTTAGTTACTGTTGCTACGTCCGACAAACAAATGGTCAAACACGACCAGCGCGACAGATTGCCATGACGGAAAGAGGTATACCCGTGCGTGTCAGTGACCTTTTTTGGAGCAATACCTCCGCGATATCCTCCAGATCGAGGCAAAAGGGGTTACAGTATATGCAGTGAAGGGATATATTCAAAATATAAAAATACGCAATGAAGGAGATCGACTACTACGTCTCTATCGAGGCTAATGCTTACCGGTGTTCACACATCATTTGTGATATGACAAAGAACGAGGAATCAAGTGTTTAAAAGCATTGAAAGACACTTACTGTTGTGTTTTTGTGTGAAAGAAAAAACTCTCTGAAAATAAAAGTGCTGTCAGCAATAATTTCTTATGTGTGTTTTTTCGCATAACACAATGACTAAAATTTTAAATGCTGCAAAACACATGAGAGTTAACGTTAACGTATATTCCCGATGCTGTAGTTTATTTGATCAGTCACTATATCATTAATTAAGCTTAATTTGACTTTTCAACTACAATTAGGCAGGGTGAACTGAAAGCTTTTACAATCTTTTAGCTATAACTTATATCATTGACAAAAGTATGTGGTACATTTTCTTCCAAAAATGATTTTCTTTCTCAAATTCATGCTTCAAGTTGACAAAGCACAATAAACGAAATCACACAATAACTGTTTAACCAGACATAGCCTTAATTTGCATCTAAATAACTTTCCTTGATTGTCTTTCATAATGCACTTACCATAATATTTATTAGGGGGGCAACGGATCACAAAAATCGCGGTTGAGACCATAATATTTATTAGTGGGGCAACGGATCAAATCGCAGTTCAGACCATAATATTTATTAGTGGGGCAACGGATCATAAAACTCGCGGTTCAGACAATATTATGTTTTTTGAGTTACAGATAGGATAGTTTTTCAGATCAGAAAAACAAAACAAAAAAAACTTTAAGTAGCCATTGATACCACAGCCAGCAGACGTATTTATGCTTTGTAATGTTCGACACATTTAACTGGGAGTGGGGCCGTCCACACTGTTTGTGTTTTCGGCTTTGGGAATGGAAAGAACACAACTCCTCCAGACAATCTCTCGGGGTATCTAGTGTCCGATTTACGAACGCCATGGGCGCGCACGCTTCACCATCTTACTAATGTTTGTCGGACCTGCTCACATAGTAACGGTTGCTATGATGTGTGATTGGACAATGGCCGTTTTGGGGGAGGGGCCGGCGAAAGGTCAATTGAGGAGATTGACGTTACAGCGATTAACCGAGTGTTTTATTAAACCATAGCAATTACTTTTTTGTTGTTACTTTGGTTTTGAAACATGTAATGTGGAGTAATCTACTTTTGCTAAAAAACAAACTTGTAATAGGCTATATAAAAAAAACTGTTAATGAACTTTAATTTTGTAAGTTTTAGTTATTATTACATAATAAAAATAACCCAGCTGCAGTTTGATTGATATTACTTGGAATGCACAATAAAAAAAAAAACATGATTTATGAAAATTAACTAAAAAAACTACTTAGGCTACTTAGCCTTTTCAGCACACCTGTATTTTTTTAAAAGTTATTATTACTTAAAGTCCAACTGAAATCAAAATTGACCCTATTTACTTTGTTAGCGCATATTACTAGTCTTGTGGTGAACAATTAATCCATGCAAGTTAATACACAGAAAAAAATTGTTTGCCGTCGTAATCTTTAATCAAAGTCTGAAATGTTACTTCCGGTCTGGAATGGCGTTCCTTCTCTGATGATGTAGGTTTGACGGCTTGGGTTGGGAAACGCTTAACCACTCCCCTCAAACCGTCAGTCTGCTATGAGCGAGAGATGGAGAGGAGGAGCGCTAAGTAAAACCCTGCCCTCTGTTCAATATTCCGTTTCACTGGGAAATACGTCGCAACACTGAAGAAAAGTCGTTTGCAACTTCCGGTTCACGCGGACTTTAATAAAAACGACCCAGCTGCAGTTTGATTGATATTATTTTGAATGCACAATAAAAAAAAACATGATTTATGAAAATTAACTAAAAAAACAAACCAAAACAGTTATCTGTTTTTGCAAATGAACTCTTCTTATGTTTCACAATTGTTTCATTTTCATTTTATTTATATATTCTCTCCATGTAATCGCAATGCTGTCGAGACTGTAGCAAGATCTGAGATTTTTCTTTCTTCTAAAATATCTGTCATATTTGTATTATTTTTGCTCGGAAATCCTTGAGATTCCCTGTAACACGAACAAGGAGTGAACTTGCAAACTATGATTTGAAAGGCTCTCAAATTTATCACTACTCTCTAATTGCTCATTACAATTTTATGACACCATCTTTTATAATTTAGTGCTCACCATCTCTAGCAACTCTCTTTTCAAAACCAGCCCTTTATTTTCTTGAACCTGACTCAAATCCAGCTCGATACTCCCAGTGTGCATTGCACTTTAACATTAAGTATCGCAGCAACCAAACTGAGAAATCACAAACCATTAGAAGACATTCTTGCAGTACGGATCATTATAAGGAAACTGCAATTTCAGGCTCTGAACCTGCAGAGAACATCTGTATTTTTCCCGATCTCTCTTTATCATTACAGATCTGCTGGTGAAACCAGAGCTCAAATATGCAGCGGATAAAGACTCCATACTCGCTCTATATCGAAACTGATCAAAGAGAGAGCGGGAAAAGCACATTACACATGGCATTTCACTCTCAGTACGTGTTTGTGCTTGCGTGGAAAAGCATTGAAAATGTTTTTCACTTCAGGTGATTATTCCAGCATCATTAGCATCTTGTGCTTTTTTTGCTTTCTCAAGAAACAGATCTAGCCTGGGGCCCTTAAGCAGGTTAAAGGGAATCAAACCCTGTGCTGATTAATTATCTGATCTCCTGTAAAGCTGTGACATGTTGAGAAGTGTGTTATACAGGCACTTCAAAAAGCAGCGCTGTATTATTCCACATCAAACACATCGGGAGTGCTAATTTTAACTAAATTTTTTTTTCAATATTCAGCTTCCCTTTGGGTCAAACTGATTGCATGGTTTTCAGTTATTTTAAAATCTTCATTTTTACTTTACTTTTTCATCTGAGAAGCTTTCTCAGATGAATCCATGCACACATCTGTCTTATATTAAGGAATTCATTCCAAGAGAGAAAAAAAAAATAGGATACAGAGAGATATTAATATGATGAATGACCTTCGTCTGGGATGTCGGGTCATTGGAAGAAATAAGTGCAACAATTCCTCTCAGCGAGATCTGCCCTCTAATTTGGCTTGAAATGGCTATTCATCGGCTTCACAATGTGAAGTCAGAGCCTGATGTGCAGCTCCAACATCAGTGCTTCCAGGAAAACAATACCACAGCAGTTAATAAAACCATGGGAGCTTTTCTCATACTGCTTGATTACAAGATATGTTACTGTACTGTTCCGTCATTACTGAATAACTACAGGAATAAATGCAACGCAATAGTAACAATCTATATTTACCAGTGTTGGGGGGTAACGCATTACAAGTAATCAGATTACTTTTTTCAAGTAACTTATAAAGTAACACATTACTTTTAAATTTACAACATAATATGTGAAAATATCATTTTTTAAATAAGTAATGCAAGTTACTTTGTTTTCCCATTTATTGACTGACATGTTGAAAAAAAATCGGGAGTAAGGTGCAGAGGCGTTGTGTGTGTGCTGTGTGAACATGATGGTTATATGTGATCATGCATTTACTCATCGCACAAAAACAGATTTTTCCTCAAAATTAATAAAAACAGTGAAATGCATATTTTGAATATTATGCAAATCTGCAATATTTTATGTTAAAATAACACATACTTTATGTATGTAATCTCATTATCTCACTTTATTAACTTTATTAATGTGTTTGCTGCTGACCTTCGATGAACCAATTCAACTATGAATAAGCAAAAAGGACTTTTTAAACATCACATTTGTGTTTCATAATTGTTTTGTTTTTATTGCTGAAGTAGGAGTGCTGAACTTTCTTCTCCTGTGTTCTATTCCCTGTGCCAAAAATAGATTTTTTATTTTTTTTTGTTATTAAAAAACAAATAAGCAAGCCCAGCCCAGGTGAAAAAAGTATAGCATTAAAAAAAGTAATGCATCACTTTTCATAAAAAGTAACTAAGTAACACAATTAGTTACTTTTTAGGGAGTAACACAATATTGTAACACATACTTTTAAAATTAACGGTACACTTTATTTTAAGGTGATGTAGTTACATTGTACTTAAACAAGTGCTGGTTAATATTAATTAACTACATTTACCTACTATAAAGTTATGGTAATAGGGTTTGGTTTATAGTTAGTTACTTGTAATTATGCATAATGTACTGTTATTACTATAGTAAGTACATGTAGTAACGTGTAACTACGTCACCTTAAAATAAACTGTTACCGAAGTAACTTTTCCCAACACTGCTATTAACTATCATGACACTCTGATTAACGAATTTGTAATAGCACTCAGTTGAATGCATAGTTCACTATTAGCTAATCAATAACTACTATTTTTTCCAAACCTCCCTGAGAACAACTAAGAAACTATATTCCCTTATTTATAAATTTACAGCTTACATTACAAGGAGATATCATATTTTTCCACTTAAGAATACTGTTCAAAATAATTAGCAATTCCTTCTGAAAGATTTGCACTATTTGAGTCATTAGTAGTGGTTTACCATTATCTTTACTTTAGAATTAATTATGCATGATGCACAATAATTATATTTCTAAGTATTTTAGGCAATATAAAAAAATTAGCTAATGGTGAACAACCACATTCAACTGAGTGCTATTACTTACTAATTTGTTAATCAGAGTACTATAAAATACACTCTTAGCATGTGTTAATACACTCAATTATTTTTCCTGTGTAGTAATGTGAAACGTATTACCACTGTATTTATATTGAAAGATGTGTTCTCCTAGATTTCAGTTAACTCAAATTAAAATTTCCTTTGAAATGCACTTCCTAAACATAATTGAATATAATTTGTCAGCTATCAGCAGAGCAGAAGAGATTTGTTAAATGTGTTGCTACACATTGCTTATAAAAAAATTGGAAGTGTTTGCCTCAGGTCACAGGATGTTTTGTCACAAGTTTCCTGCTAACAGGTGCTGAGAAGATGATACATTTTTTTTTTTGAGGGAACAATATACTGAAATATGAGAAAAGAACTCACTCAATTATCTTCAAATGCTTTTTAAATAAAAGGATGTGACAGAAACATCAGGGAAACAAAGTGAGCAAGTAAGCAAGCAAGTAAGAAAGTAAGCAAGTAAATCTATGTGCTTACCTATAAATATTGTATCTTGCATGGGCCCTGTGAATTTAAACAATGGCCCTGGAAAAGAGAGAATGAGAGTGATAAAGCAGCACAAAAAAAAAAAATATATAGCCAAGCCCAGCCAAGCTCAAAGGCCACAGCAGTCAGCAGCCACTTCTTTACGAGTTTGAATAGTCTGACATGCACAAACAGAGTGTGTTAACCTTGAGCGAGGCTGAGGGGAAAAGGGGAGCAGAGGGTGGTGGTAGTGGTGCTAAAGACCTAAGCAGGTGTGACAGTTCTGAAAGCTTTCACTGGACAAAAAGGTTTCACTGGCCTCCTAGCAATGCTGAGCCACGGCTGACCTCGCCGCTCGCTAGCACTGGCACTGAGAAGCTGTGTTTACAGTAAAGAGAGAACGCTCAAGCCATGAAGGAAACCAAGCACAGATGTGTTTAAATGAAGGATGACCTGAAAACAATAATAGTGTAATAGTATGGATGCAAAATTTGATAGAATATGCCAGGATTGTCTTGTAAATGTAATGAATACGTCTAAATCATGCTAAAATCATTACTATATTATAATACATTATAAGTCCCTGCTATATTATAATTTATTGTTCAATGGATAGGCAAATTTGTCATGTTTACAATTTTGCCATATCAATACTGACCAAATTTTCAGCACCAACCCCTGAATGTAATTAATTTTCCATTTTTATCCAGAGGGGGGCAGCAAACATTACATTATGTGGTGTGCGCTATCCCTTCATAATGTACCACTTAATATATAGATGAGCCCAGAAGCTTATGCAAACCTTTGTGGATGTCTCCAAAAACCAGACAGCATAGCAGCATATTAATTCATGCATAACAGCCTTACATATAATGGAAGAACATAGATCATTTTTTCTATGACCAGTCCAGCACTGTTATGTGTGTGTGTGTGTGTGTGTAATTTAATATACTTCACAATGAACACATGTAATTTCAGACATTTTAGATTATTATAGTATTAGTGTGTGTGTGAAATAATGAATAGGACAGGCAGCCTCTACCCAAAGCAAAATCAATTTTGAATAGACATTCTAAAAACTTTTACATCAAAGTGGGCGGTTCCATACGTCTAGTTTTCGTGACGTAATTTCCGCTCGTTCAAGTCATTTGCGCTCGTCTCAAGCTTTTGTTCATCTGTTTCCAGCCGCACCGCGGAGAACAGGAGCCATTGCGACTCACCACCGTCTTCAGCAGCAGTCACGCGTGTGTTCTTATTACCTCTTGCAGGACGTGGATACTAAAATAGTTTCATCGTCGGACGTTTGGTGTTTAAATCTTCATTTACTTACAAACTCAACATGGAGAGCGAGAACAAATACCTCCCGCAGCTGCTGGCGGAACGAGACACCCTGGACGCGTCGTTCACACACGCCACGAAACTTATATCAGCAGGTAAAAGCCGATTGTCAAAATGAAGGAGGGAGACATGCACGTGTAACCAAGTAACTTTTCGGGATGCAAGTTAGATAAATAGCAGCTTTGTTTGGAGGGAAGCGGAGCGACTGTAACGTTAGTCGTTCGTGGGACGGAGGGCGACCGTTACAAAGTCTCGATTCAGTGCGCGAGGAAGGGGGTTCGTGTACTTAGCTCGAACCAGGCACGTGCTGTCGAAGCTGTGTGTAGCTCAAGATTTATTTTTCCCGGAGGGAAAAACTCTACTTTTTCCTGGATGATATCAGTTATTTGTATCATCCTCCACTGTGCAAGTCGAAAGCCGTAATGCTGTATAGTTTTACCCCGTCATCCCCCGGGCAGCATTCCCATTTCCGCTCGAGTACATTGCGAGCCGCGTGCTGGATTGGGTTTAACCGAAAGTGTACAAATTACTTTTTTTTTTTTTTTTTTTCTTTTTTTGCAACTTTACGATACATAATTATTCTTGTTTATTTTTTTTAAACTGATCATATTCAATGTAAAATAAAATTACACAGTAGTGATTTAGGTGAATCGTACTACAATATCGCAATACAATTAAGGAAAAAAAGTTTTACCTCACATTATTGTTTGTTTCTCTGTATCTAATGGGTCTAATGGGTCAACGTGGCGTTTCTTGGTACACATCCAGTCCTAGCCTAACGTTACATGCGCTTATCGCGTTTGTCTAGACTGAAAGATCTGGAAAGCTTTAGATGAAATCGTCCAAGCCCGATGAAATTAAATTGAAGCCGGCTGAAAATCTTAAGTTTGGGATTTGTCGTAGTAATAAAAACCATGTTCCTTACCATATGTGCCTTTAGTGTGGGAAGTGTTGCATCTGGAGATGAAATGGATTTTTTTTGGTGTAGGAAATGTATTTTCCTGGCCTCGTTTCACCACGTCTTATATCATCAGTGAAGTGGGAGTTTAACTGTATCTTGTGGTTTATATCAGCAGATCGGTTCCATAAGTTACATTTGCAGAGGCGTGTAAATGTTCAGTGTTTAGCATCAGACTTGCATTGAAAAGTTCCCTAGTGAGTCTATTGATTGGTGTTTCCTTCCAGTGTCTTTGAGGCAAGCACTTTTCTTTGCAACCTGAAGCAAACACTTAAGTCTCAGGCATACATTTGCCATTGAAGTAAAATGACCTGGAGAATATTTCAGGCCTATTCATTTGTAATCATTATCCAGCATTTCATGTCATGATGAGAAACATAATAAATGTAGCCTATGTTATCAGTGAATATATGATTCCTGTTGAGTACGATGCATTCATACTCAGGGTTTTAATTTTAAAAGGGACAAAACTGCTTTTTGTTGATTTTAACTCTGCAATTAGTTTCTGACCTTGTCTAATGTGGAAGGCAAGACATGTGTGCTAATGTATTTAGTGGAATCAGTTTGAAAAATGTATTTTAGTTGATTGGTAAAGTGTCTTCAAATATCTAGTAGTTTTAGTATTTACATTTAAATGTTCAAATCACATGCCTAATAATGTATCTTGTGCTTTTTAGAAATTGAAAGGGTTCAAAATGGGGAGACCGAGAAAGATACAGAAAGCTACCTGGACCTCTTTACGACTAAAAACATCAAACTGAAGGAAAGGGTTCTCATACCAGTCAAGCAGTACCCTAAGGTGAGTGTCATTGTGGTATTTAGGAACATGTCTGCTGTGCCGATTTACTCGATTACATGTGTGCTGCTTCCGATCTGGTGTGGAAGGAATGTGTAACACCTCAGTTATCGCAAGCAAAGGTTACCTGAGGATTCTTGGGAGGTATTATGTTTGTACAAACATTTGAGACGAAGTAAAACTTGTTTATAGAATTTAATTAGTTTTGAAAAGCACTAATAGAGTGAAATGGTACGTCTACAATCCCCAGGGATGCATTTTGACAAATTTGCAAACCTTTGATTGCCAAAACCTGTGAAAGGCCTGTAATTTGTCATGAAGAGGCTTAAGATATTTTCGAAATGCATGTTTCTTTGTGCATGTCCTGTGATCGCTTACTTGCCAGAGGTGATCAGATCAGACCGTTTGAGTCCTCTGCTGTTTTAGAGAGCATGGCAGTGTTTTTCTTTGACCTTCTGTGTTTAAAGTTTGCTTGCCAGATCAGTTGAAACTAGCTAACTTTTTTTTTTGGTATGTGAATCAGATTGGTATGTGATTTATGCGTGGCTGATTATGTGGCTTAATTCTTACGGTTTCTTTTTAGAGTCTGTTAGATCTTTGATTTATGACCTTTGTCTCACACCTGTCAGCTGCACCTCTTACTGCTGTTACCATGAATTCAAATATTGGAATTTTTTTCCCCCTTTCTTTTTGTTGAGTGGCACTTGTTGATTTGTGCACAAAAACAGATGTTTTCTGCTGTCTCCTGAAATTTTTTTTTTTGCCCTCCCATTTTAGTTGTCCTCATGCGTGTTCACAGTCCACCCAATGTTACCCCTCGCTTCGGTGTCGAGGAGAGCACAACTCCAGCCTTTGATCTGTTTGCATTCCATTTAATCTTGTCCTGTTCAGGAAGATCAAAACTATTGAGCTTTCAGTCCTTGAAAACAAGTACAGTCAGGCTAAGTTAAGAGCTGTAGATTTCCTCAAATGCTGTGGGTTTAATATTTAATTTTCTGTTGCTTTGTGCAGTTTAACTTTGTTGGAAAGATCCTTGGACCACAGGGGAACACCATCAAGAGACTGCAGGAGGAGACGGGCGCTAAGATCTCTGTGCTGGGGAAAGGATCCATGAGGGACAAAACCAAGGTAAAGTGCTATTGAGGTTATTTTTAAAGGTATGAATGATTGCTGCAAGAACAACCTTTTTTCTAAGGTAGCTTTTAACTTGAAAAATTAAAGGGATGGTTTTAGGCTATTTGATTCATCACATTTTGGTTGTCTTGCTGTGTGTGAGTGAAGGTTAAAAGACACCAACTAAGGGTAAATTGGATCTGCTGAACTTATTTTTGTCCTTCAGGAGGATGGCTTGAGAAAAAGTGGAGAGCCGAAGTACGCACACTTGTCCATGGAGCTTCATGTGTTCATCGAGGTGTTTGCTCCTGTTCCTGAGGCGTACATGCGCATGGCTCATGCCATGGAGGAGATCAAAAAGTTCTTGTTCCCTGTAAGTACTGAAATATGCTCTGGATTCAAGAAAGGCAGCCCAGAGATCATGTTTTGCAGTGAAGTGCTGATAATGTGTTTTGTCTAAGCTTTCTTTGTTTATAGTGCTGTGATTTATGAATTCCAAATGGGCCATTGTTTAAGTCCAAAACGCCTGCGTTGTTGGACTGTAACTCTACTTGCTTTGCCCGTGGTGGCAGATTAATATTTAATCTGATAAATCGGTTGTTTTTGTGCTCACTCCTGTAGCTGGACTGAGAGACTGAAAGGTTTTGCAAAACAATGTTTCCCCTTTGAGAGCAAACTTCTGTGCCCTGTTCTAATGGCCTCATGTGAGCTATGCAAGTTTGTGTTTCTCAAGGCCTAATGCTGGTTCTTCATTGTTAAGAGATATATAGTTGTGTTGTCCAGCTCTTTAAGCATTGGATTTTGTTTTGTTTTTTCATTTCTTATATTCTGAGATTGATGTTTTTGTGAAGTGTCTGTAGTGTTGTCATGTTAGTGAGCTGTGTGCCTGTCTCACAGGACATGATGGATGACATTTGCCAGGAGCAGTTCATGGAGATGAAGTATCTAAATGGGGGTCAGGAACATGGGGGTAGAGGCCGAGGAGGGCCACCCATCAGAGGCCGTGGAGGTCTTCCTCCTCCTGGGGCACCCAGGTAACATGCACCCATTTAATATTCATTGTGACCGTTAGTTTGAGCTGCTAAACCTGATTTTTAATGCAATGAGAACTTCCATTTTGTAGATTTAGGTGAGTAGAACATTAACACTTTTTACTCTTGCAGGGGTCGTGGTATGCCCCCACGTGGAGGTGGCCGTGGTGGTCCCCCTCGAGGTGGAGCCGCAAGGGGAGCTCCTGCAGGTAGAGGTGGACCATCAGCCCAGCCGCCCAGAGGAGCAGCTTCTAACCGTGCCCGTCCACCCGCCCCGTCTCAGCGAATGCCCCCTCCACCAGCCCCGCACCCTCCGGCCCAAGACTCATACGAAGACTATGTATGTTTCTTTATTAGAAAATATATCTTCTGAGTTTGCTTTGGAAGGTGTTGAGTGCACTGATTGTATTTTCCGTTTCCTCAGTCTTATGACGAGAGCTACACAGAGCCAGGCTATGAATCCTATGACAGCTACTACAGCCAGCCACAAGCGTAAGTTGATTGAACACATAATATTATTACTGCTGGCTTGGGACTTCAAAAGTCCAAGTTTCCTCAAAAAGATCAACTTTGCCTATAATTATTGGGGTTTATGGAGGCTTTTTGGAAACATCCCAGTGTCTTAAAAGCACAATTGTGCTTGGCTTAGTATGTTATTTTTGGAAATTTAGGCCGGTTTCTCTTGAGTTAGTTTGAACAGTGTTTGTTCTTTTTCCAGAGAACCAGAGTACTATGATTATGGACACGGAGAGACACAGGAGGGGTATGAAAACTACGGTAAGTTTTTATTTTTATTTTTTTAAGTTTTTTTTTTTTCTGATCTGTCACTGTGTAGGGTCAATTAAGTTTTAACCCCTCATTTGCTGTTGATAATGGGTTCAAACTAGGGCTGAACGATATTCTGTTTTAACATCGACATCGCGATGTGCGAATGAGCGATAGTCACATCGCCGGAACATGCGATGTGAAGGGTAACGTTAGTAGTACCCATAAGAGAACGGTAGCACACAGTAAACACGAGTTTGTTGTATGGCTTTTTGCTGGGGTGACATGCGCGTTCTGCGTGCCTGCACAGTGATTGGTTCGCTGTGCCGCAGCTCACCGCGCTCACAGCCAACATTCAAAAATGCGCGACGAAGAGGATCCGCCGCAAAAAAGTCAAAATCAGCTATTTGGGACTAGCCTATTTCGTCTACAAAAAGGAGGATGTTGACCAAAAAGAGGTAGGCTACTTTGCTGGAGTGTTATAAAGTTGTGGATGGTTGTCTTTTTTAAACATTCGTTTATTTTTCGTGTTCGCATTTATGAGGAAAAAACAATGTTACGTGATATTACGGACGCGACCGTTATGAAAGCGACACTAAAAGACTGCTTTAAAACTTTCACAGAGACCTCAAACAGAAAGCACAAAGCCTTTCTTTAAAACGAATTTCGTTTTGTGTTAATTGTATCTTAATTTTAATCAGTATTTCATTATCCAATTTCCTGGATTTAATAATGATTAATAATAATTAAATATAGCAGCCAGCGCCTGAACCCGAGATTAAGCTATGATCCATGAACCGAAACTCAGCGTAAAAGGTAGCCTACTCGCCTCACACACCTAAAAAAAAAAAGAAAAAAAAAAAAGAAAGAAATATATCTATTATCTACAGAAATCTCTGCTTTTAAACAGAACCATTAAAAAAATATAGCTATATTTAATCTGTATGAAAAGTGCATTTCTCCCGATCACTGCTGCGAAGATCGCGAGTCAGTATATTGTCAACTTCATCTTTACAGAAAACACTTTATTAATAAACAATTAAAATGTCTCATTGTAATATTTTACATATTATTAATCATTACTTTTGCTGGGTCTAGGTGCCGTTTACATGAACACGTCACTGAATCAGCACAGAAAACATAATTTTTCAGGTCCTAGAACCCGAAGAACGTTAGGTCCTGCGTAGAACGTTCACCGAATTCTGAGAGAAATATGTTTCTGGAATAAAATATTAAGTGGCCTTTTTGTTACTTGTAATGAAGCTTGCTTATTAGTGAAATTATTAATAACATGGAATGGTAATTATTGACTTTAGCCTGGATTGATGGCTCGCAATATCGCGATATATATCGTTGGGAAAAAAATATCGCAATGTAATTTTTTTTCCAATATCGTGCAGCCCTAGTTCAAACCACCCAAACACAGACCTGCCTTGGTATTTTGATCAGTATTGTTTTTAAGCTGAGGCTTCGTGAAAGCTCATTTATTTAAACATCTTAGTAAGCTATTGTTTGCTTGCTTTATCTTAACTTTTTGCACTGTTGTGTTTGCTCCCGTAGCTCAAGATGACTGGAACGGGACACAGCGCGCTGTTGGTGGTGGAAAAGCTCCCACTCAGAGACCGACTAAGCCTGGATTCAGGGAACCCCCCTATGGACGATACTAAGTCTGACTAGCGGAAAGTCACCCAACGCGTCGCCATAACTGTCTCCCATGGCAGCTCACACTTTAAGATACCCGACAAAAGTAATTGTCTGTTTTTTTTTCTCGTTTTTTTTTCTTTTCTTTTTTCTCGTTTTGTGTTTTTTACTCCGGACTTTAAAGAAACTTGACGGAATGGCATTCGAATGCCTCAAGAATCGATATAACTTTTAGAAGGGATTAAAGTTTAAACATTGCTGTTTTTTTATTTGTTTTTGCAAATATCTTTTCCTCTGCTCATACCTACCCTTGCTTTTTTGCATTTGTCGATGGTAAAAGTTTGTCAAATGATTGGAAAAAGTATTTAGTTGAAAGGTAAACCCTAACAACTGTACAGCCACTTTTTGTGTCTCAGGACACCACTTTAATTTGTGTTACCTTAAAAACTCTGCTGAGGTGCAGTTGCAGATTCCCATGTAGGCTACATTTCAAAATTCTGTTTAATACTAGCATATCAAATAGACCCTAAACTTAATGTCTGTTTTGTAATAAGGAATATAAATTACTGAAAGTCAAAATGTCTTTAATGGTATTTCCAACAGCCATTGATTATTCCTCATTTGATTTAAATAGTCTTAAAAGCTGTAAATGTAGATTTAGGCCTCAATATTTTTCCTTGTATTTTAGAGTTTTGAAATATAGCCCAATTAGACGCTGTTGAGATGGAATGTCCTCAAATCCTTAATTTGTTAAAATAAGATGTTACTCTTCAAAACTGTTCTGTAGAATAACCCATGTTTGGCTACTTATGTAAAACATAATAATCAAAAGTCAGATTATCATGGATGCCACCATGCTATATAAACTGCATGCAAAAACTGCTTTAAAAAAGGATTTGGACAACAATCTCCACAAGGGTCATCTCTTTCTTATGTAAAGGGATACTGCAGCTAAAACCGACTATTGTATATAATTTAAAAAAGGAAAAAGAAAAAAACAACTCACATCCAAACTGTACTTTACTGCCATTTAGTATTTGTATCCTCTCCATAAAATGCAGAATGACATGTGTAAGCTTGCCTAAATAGGTAACTAAATCTGTCCAAAACATGTTTTGCAGCAGTTGTCAATAAAGCCTAGATTGTTTTTTATGAAACTTTAACCTGGTTTATTTTTCTTTGTCTTCATAAAATCTGAAATGGCCTTTTAAATAACTCATAACCTTCGGTTCCAATCATTCTTCCTCTTCAAAAACAGATTTTAAATTTAAAACAATGCATGTAGTCTGAAGACGTAAACTACACTAAAGGAGTCTGTTTAAAGTGTTTGATCTGACAATTAAAAGCACACCTTTAATGTTTCTCTCTCTTTTTATACTTAAAAAGGACCCTAGAGGTAAGACCTGTGCTCTTTAAAATAACCTGGATAGCTTCCTAATGTCTATAGAGAGAACTAAAGCATTCGATGCTTGGGTATGTATTAAACTTTTCTTGAATGACATTCTATTTTTGGTCTCTCTCAGAATGGGAAATGTATTATAGCCTGAAATAATTTGAATTTAAAAGTTAAGCTTGCAGGGGCCATATTTGTCAAGTCTGATGCAAAGACACGTTGGCTGCTTTTAGTAAAGAGGGCAGGAGAGGACTGTTAAACTTAAGTGCAGCATTGTAAAGGTAACCCTAACCCTAAATTTGTGAGTAATGTTACATTTATTTACTTAAAAGTATTTGGTGACGGCGTGCAATGATTTAAAATATTCAGACGTTTAAAAATATAAAAGTAAAGTGGAAAAAAATATACAAACACGCAGTAATAGATTTTGCTTATAATAATATTTGTGTACTAACATTCTAGAGCAGAATTGTAATGCAACTCATGCTAAAAGTGCTCAGTGTCAAATCTAGATCCATCTATGTTTGTAATGCTGCTCCTGTTTTTTTCTTTTGCGATTTGTTTAACGTATTGAAAAACTCAATGTCCTACCTGAAAATGTTACCTGGGAAAGCTTGAGTTGCATGACTCAATCTTGGAAGATTGCATGAGTTTATTCTATACAATATAGTTTATTATAGCAATGTTTGGTTGTTCGCTCATAGTGTTCTCTCTTCCCTCAGGTTGTGATGCCTGGAAATTCCTGGAAATGGAAAGTTTAAACAAGAATATCAGACCTCTCCTCAGGTCAGTTTTCCTTTCTTCATCCTATTGTTCTCTGTAGTTTTAGTCCATTCCTGTTCTGATGAGTCAAAGCTTTCCAAATCTTCATGTTCTGCAAGAAGCTCTGAATGGTATGAAGCTGCACTGCCTTAATGGGCTTGCTTCCGGTTTCCACCATGTACTCAGCTCAGTAATTACTGGTAGCTTCAGTGGCCTAATTTGATTGATGTGATCTCATACAAGATGAATCAGATGTTTGGCTCAGAGTTGTGTGTGTGTGTGTGTGTGCTCCTCCCCCTTTTGGTCACTTTGCTGATTGACTTGTAATTCTCCTACAGGAAAAGACAAGTGTTTGTTTGCAGTGTAAGAGCAATCTTACCTTTGAACACCAGCAGTCTTTATGGAACCATGGACGGTCTGACTGGACAGCTTCTGAACTGGGTGGAATGGCAGAAATCGCTGGTCCTGTCAGCTAAAGTTTAAACCAGCAACTTCTTAAAAGGGTTAAAGTCTTGAGGTCTGGTGCTGTGTATATCTGCTCTCCAGTGGTTATGAGAAGTCATTTTTCTGTACTGAAAAGTTTCTTTTTACTGTTCACCTCAAGTGCTTTCTAAGCACACTTAACTTAAAATTTTCATCTTTAAATTGACCACCTGCTCATGTTGGCCAAGAAATCATTTTAACAAGCTTGAAAAATTCTGTCCGGGCTCTCTAAACGTCTACCTCAGACAATACTCAAGTGCTTTATTCTGCAAGACGAGCATGTCTTCCCCAGTTCCTCGCTCGGAGGAACGTACATGCTAATTTAGAGCTGTCCGGCCCCTATCTCTTAGCAAAGACTTTGTCCTTTAATTGCCTTGGTAATTTTTGTCTTGCTCTCGAGTAGATATGTTTGGATGGGTTTAAGCTGCCGGAACTCTTGCAGTTTGTGTGAATCACAATTGAATTTTCCATCTCATGAACCAAACACAAAAATCTCCAGGGGTTTGCAACTGTTCATAACTAAATCATACTAACCTTAAATTCTGGATAAAGGTCTTTCTTGCCCTAATTGAGAGCTTTCCATAAATTCAGCTTTTTCTAATCCTTGCTGTGCTGAGTCTGAATTTAGCACTGCATGGCTTTTGTGCATGTCTCTGTCAGTATGTATTGCTGTAGCTTTCATCTTTTTTCCCCTCAGCACACGTATGATTCGAGCCCGTCATTCTGACCAATTACCGCCGATGACAGTGTGTCCGTCCCCCGCGGAGCCGCCACTGGTTGCCGACTGGCTAACAGGACTAATGCCTTATTGCATTAGAGACAAATCTGTCCTCAGCACAGATTTTAATAAGCATCAGCCACTGCTCAAGTGGTGTCGAACAATGGGTCCATGTGGGTAGGAGGTTGACCGATGTGTATGCGGGCTTCACCGTAATGAGAAATCGCAAAAGCAGATAATGGAAATATTTATTTTCTGGACAGATGCTAGGGGGTAAAGAAAACTCGAAGTCTCAAGGAGGTGTAAATGCTCAACCCAACTGTGTGTGCTAAATGGGTCTTTGTTTACAGTCATATCTGTTTGCGTTGGACATACGTGGCCTACAGCTGCTGGGAAAATGCCTCTGGGGTAATGTGCAAGACGTGTGGTGGTCTAAAATCGACACATTGTGCATGCTGAATACAGGAAGCATGGCTTTACGAATGCAAATGAAATGCTCACATCAATGTCTGTCTGTCTGTCTGTCTGTCATCCTGCATGGCTATTTTGCTAGTTTCACACCTAATCAGTATACACTCTCCAGGGAGTCAGGGTTTTGAGTGCACAGGGAGGAGTTGTGATGTTTTCTGGCTCATGTCCTGGAGAACCATGGCTGTTGGCCACCTTCTTCAGTGTGAAATGCTGGTAATAACTTAGCCTCCTAAAGGTCTCTCTCAATGTGCTGTGATGAAAATGAATTAAATCCATCCATGTGGAATCTGGCTCGAGTAATCCGTAGTCCTCCAGGACAAAGCGTTGGACACCTCCACCTTGGCTGTCGCTGCAGTAACATTCCATTGCATGTTTTCCAGCATCCACATAAGCAGACACGCCTAAAACAATGTCGGGAAACCATGGGAATTGCTTGGGATTAGTGATGAAATACAAGTGCCAGGAGTCTGTATTCTTTTGTTTTCTTAAGGAGATTGACGAGTCTGTATTTCAATGCAGCTAAACTGGATTTAGGCTTATTGAAGTGCTCGTCTTTCAGCATAGTTGTTGGCCTTATTTCTGTAGAAGCAAACTAATGCCTTTGGGGCTGTAGAAACCTTTCGGTGACTTAAGGGAGCGGACAGAATTTTTCACTTTTGAAAGTTATTCAAACTTGTTTGGAAGTTGGTGCATCCAAAAGCACTCGTGCACTCACGGCCTGCAAATTATTACGTACTACTACAAAGAGAATACCTAATTAATTGGCATTTGTTTTTACCTATTTTGTAATGTCAAAAATAAAAAAAAATAAATTCTAGACCTGGCTCCTGTGTCTCTTTCAAAGCTTATGTCTTCATGTTTCTTGATGGCTCGTTCTCAGGTTTTTGGACTGTGAATAAATGGACGCAAATACAACAATGTTCAACGGTAATTTAAAATCTAGCTGCCATTGTTGGTAATCGGGAAAGGTTTTTGTCTGTATGTAGTTTCCTGCATGTAGCAACTTTGGGTGATATTAAATCATTTATTGTATTATAAAAATGTGCAGTAGCTCAAACAGTAAAGCAATGCACTCAGTCAACTACTATCTGTATCAAGCGATTCTAATTTGTCAAACCACTTAGCTTTTAAATATTTCATGTTGGGTATCAGTGGCTCTCTTTTTTTTTTTTTTTTGTCTTTAGCCCTAAAACCTTCAACCTTGCTCTTGGAGACCCACTGTCTATGGGATTGAATGCGTGTGCTCGATAATGTGGATATGGTTTCAGACACAACTACAAATGGCTGTCCCCTCAAACAGGGTTCCATCACGTGCTGTAAAATCTGGAAGATTTATTATTTTTCCAGTCCTGGAAAACGCATGTGAAATGATTATTTTAATCATGTTCTTGTGTTTTTCTTTAGCTGAGAAAGTAGTTTATCACACCATGAAACAATTATTGTTCATAGCAGAAAGTGCTGTTCACGGATGATGAGTCTTGACACGTGAGAGAAGTATTTTGGATGATGTTTAGTCGTGTAGGTCCTTGCAGCAGTTAGCTTACAGCAGGCACACAGGCTTTTATTATTTAGTTCGGATTGTTGGCAAAAGTAGCAGTACTTTGGTACCAAATTGATACTGAAGTTTAAAAAAATAAATTGATACCAGCCTTTCTGCAGTGCTGGTGGTACAGAGTACTGGGTCAATCTGGTATACCCACTGATAGGTGGCTGCTTTTAGACACTCCCGTTCATATTTGTGTGAGAACTCTGAAGAGTTTCAAATGTTTCCGTATAAAATGTTTTTGCAGCATTAAGCATTGTAGCCAGTGTTGAACATGTGAATGCAATGACCAATCAGAGGTGTTCAAGTTGTTCAGAATCATTTCATTATAACCAACAAAGTGTAAACATGTAAATAAGAGATTCATTGTGCAGTGTAGCCAGCTTCATTGATTATAATGGGAGTTTTCACAAGAGTGCAGAACTCTGTGAGCAGGCTATACAACCCATTCCAATTTTGAATGAAAGTTTTAATTTTCAATTGTCATAATGTATAATTAACTCGTATTAAAAATTGCCATGTTGTCATCCATGAACTGTACGTCTTTTAAAGACTTTAGGGCAGGGTTCACCAAACTCGGTCCTGGAGGGCCGCTGTCCTGCAGAGTTTAGCTCCAACCCCAATTAAACACACCTGAACCAGCTAATCAAGGTCTCACTAGGCATACTAGAAACTTTCAAACAGGTGTGTTGGAGCTGGTTGGAGCTAAACTCTGCAGGACAGCAGCCCTCCAGGACCGAGATTGGTGAACCCTGCTTTAGGGCATGATCCTTGTCTTTTATTCCTGCTAGTGAAATTGAAAATGATCACTTAAAAAGAGTGGGAACCCGTACTATATAAGGGTATATGTGGTGATTTTTAGGATACAGCCTGGGTCTCCAGATTTCTCTGGCTAAAGGAACATTTATGGTCAAATACAGCTATGCTTTTAATATGGTTAAGTTCTATAGACGGCATCAGTTGGATGTTGATTACCACAGAAAATAATTTTGGCTTGTACCTCAAGTTTGTAAAATCAGCAGAAATGCATTTGTAAAGGATGTCCGTGGAGCAGCTGTTGTATGGAGTCCTCATAGACTTCCATTGAAAGTGCAAGCAACAATCAGACAATCTGCGTAATGACTACTTGTCCTGCTGGTTGCTGATACCAGTGAGGATAAATAAGACATCTGCATTGTGTGGCCCTCATGAATAATTAAAGACTCCCATTTAGTCTTGAATACTTTTAATGCGCAACGGGGATGTGCTTTCACGGGCCGGGCACTTAGAAAACTATGTTTGGACCAAACCTTGATGTAAGCAGGGTCTGTTGAGTGATTGTGGTGTTTTAATGGAATGTGTGTTTAATGCAAGTGCGCTCAGGTATCTTATGCAACAGATGAGAATCAATGAGACTTGCAGGGTGCTACGCAGCTTGAAGCAAAGTGGGCGCCAGTCTGCCCTTTGGCTGTGCTCAACAAGCATTAAGTTCTAGAGCAAGTATCATGTCTTCCTTGTGATAAACAGTGTTTGCAGAAGAACCATAGCATTGAATCTTCTATGTATTTATAGACGAGTAATTGCTTCCATCCTTGTGTTTTCAGTGCCTAGTCTGGCAAAGTTAAATGACTAAAAAGGAAACTGTTCTCATGTTGACCTACAACCCACGCCGACGGTACAAATCCGCCTGCTCTCATCCTTCCTCTTCACTGGTCTGCTGCCAATATGTTCGCTCGAAGTGAGACTGAAATGGCAGCAAAGCCTCGGGAGCATTTTCATGTGGAAAGTTGCTGCAGTTGATGTAGTTTATTCTTTTTATCTGTAGCGTTTCCAAGCAAATCCGCCTCCTCAAGCTAACCCCAGAATCACCTTTTAAAGATCGCTCCTTGTTGGGAATGTAGTTTAAACACAACGGTCTGTCACAGGTCACCGCTGTGGTTTGTGCTGACATGTCCGCGCATGCAGCTCCTCTTCTTGCCTGTTCACATGGAAACCCTGGGCCTCATTAGCTCACGCACTTGACTCTAGACCCCTGTCTGCGCTTCCAGGGAAGCGAATCCCTCGGAAGCAATTTAGGGCTCGATATAAATCAATTTTTATGTTAAATAGTTGCCTTGAAAGGAGGTGTGGGGGTGAGAAAGTGTGCGCTTTACCGAGCCGTAGGCTTCCCACACGTCCCTTGCGCTTTAGTCACAACTCTGACCACCGCAGGCTGTCTCTGCCTTCCTTTCTCTTGCTCTACTATACAGGTCTTAGTAATTCACATCGCCTGCTCATTCTCTCCTTCCAACCTGCAGTTTTCTTCCTCTTCCTCTCTCTGGTCTCATGTTTGACCCTCTGCGGTTGTTGTGTCTTGCCTTCGGCTCAGCTCTAATTTTAGTAGGATTGAAGAAAGTCTAGCAGGGGAAGGGCAAGGGGGTCTTTCTGCGAGACTCAGACTTCCAACCTAATTACCCATCCTGTTACCTCGGTATCAGCCTCCCTGCAGCAAACCCAGCCGGCAGACGCAGTGGTGACTCAGTCACCTCTCCATAGATCAGAGCTTTTCACTGAGAATAATGGTCGGATATCTAGTGCGATTGCCATTGGTATCGGAGTGTGAATTGAAAATATTATTGGAGTAAATTGGAGGTGTGATGGATATTTTATTGCATACCCATTAAAAATGGAAAGGGAGATTAATAGAAAGAAATAAGGTGAATAGAAGCAATTTCCATGCCTTTAAGAATACAGTGATGCATAATGATGTCACATTGACAGCAATTTGTAGTGACTGAAATTACATTGCAAGTAGATATGTTCCAATAAAAGTTGGCAATTTGTAGAGACGTGTGATAATGTGGATGATGTAGCAAAGTTGCATACCTGTAGCTCAAATAAAGCATGGTGCCAGCAACACCAAGGTCCTTAAATCACTTTGGATAAGTGTCTGGCAAATGCATTAATGCAACATTAGGGTTGACTTTATTTATACATATATAAAGCAATGGGAGTGAAGAGTCTTGAAGTTGAATAGCAACCAACAGAACACCAACTACTAGCGATTTAACTGCTGTTCACTGAAAAATGAAAATTCACTGAAAATTCATCATTTACTTCCCTCAAGTTGTTCCATATCTGTTTGAATTTCTTTCATCTGCTGAACACAAAATAAGATATTTTGAGGAATGTCAGTAACCAAACAGTTTATTCCATGGAAGTCAATGGGGCCCATCAGCTGTTTTGGTTACTGACATTCTTCAAAAAGTCATCTTTTGTGTTCAGCAGAAGAAAGAAATTTATATAGGTTTGGAACAAGTGCACTCTCTCTGGGCTGTAGTGTGCCATTCCCTCGGTCTGCCTTCCTGGATGTAGTCTGTTTCAAAGTCCACCTTGTCACCCGCTTACCAACACCCTGACGGCCCGTTTTCTGCCAGTATATACCCGAGGCTGAGCTCCAGAAGAGGGGAGAACGGATCTGACTGTGCCCGGGACTGAGGCACCCTCCCTGGGCTGGAGAGGAAGGTCAGAGAGCAATGATGTTTGGCCCAATGTGTCATTTTTGACACAGACAATTTTCTGAGGAGGATATTCCTCCAGGGCCTCTGGTGAACTATCCATTTAATTGTCAATTTATCTGTTAGTCACTACACCTTATACCATATTATACCCAATTTGTCACCTGGGAGACTACTGACCTTGCAGTTTGAGTCTTATTTTCCCTCTTGCTAAGGAGTACCATAATAATGAAATAAGCTTTTAATTACAAAATTTATCATTCCTGTTAATCTAGATGAGCAGAGCTAGTGGTTAAATGGTTTATGTCTGGGGGCTTTTGAGTTCAAAACTGATAAGAGAGCTGCTAATTTGAGTCATTTGCATTTATATAGTATGTAGATGCTACTGAGATTAATTTTATTCTGCAATCTTCTATGATGTGCTTATTAATGGTGCTTTCTAAGGCAAGCATATTGATCATATTTTGGATTTGGGCTTCGAACCCAAAAGTATTCAACTTTGATGCGTTACTCACTAAATCATGTGAATTGTGTGGAGAGATCTGCCTTTTCTAAAGCCGCTCACATGCAAAATTTGTACTCAATATAAGAAAAAGCACAATTTACATAATCAAGTTGAAAACAGTATATAGTACAGGCTCTGCATCTAATACTTTACTACTATATAATAGGCAAAAAACAGTCAAACGAATAGTAAATTCTTAGTATTCAAAAAGTAGCCATAAAGTACCTGGATTACTTACTACTACTGGCGAGATTCTGAAGTGAGCATTCAATGGACGCTTTACTATCCCATGAGGCCACGGGAGAGGAGTTGTGAATGGTATTGTTATTCCCTCAGAAGTTAAAAAGAGTAGCGTTGGAATCCAGAATACCACTTGATAAAGTAGTACTAGAAAAGCTACACTATTATGAATATAACTGAACTAGTCACGCTACTGAAAAACTTTGAGGATTCGTCAGAATATCACATATTTTTTATTCCACTGAAGAACATAATTGATGGGAATTTTCTGTTTTCGTGAGCTGTTCCATTAAAGACATGACAGCTTTCAGAAAATGTAAAAAAACACAGTTAATTAAATATTCTTTATTATTCACATATGCATTGATTTCAATACTGTAGACATGACTAATAAGTGTTTTTTTTCCATCTTAATAAATAGCCAAATACATTCACCAGGAAGAATGTGCATGGAAACAGTGTCCTGCTTTCACATGACTTGGCTGCAGCAACCCTTTTAATCAATGCTTGGAGTGCGCATTGAAACCTCAATGTGTCGTAGTCCTCCACCACCAAGGCCAGCGAGAAAAGAGGTTTGAAGAATTGTATTCTTGGAAATATTTCTACTTTAGGTAATAGAATGTGTCTACTGTTGCTGCCTGGCTTTCTCCCACCCTCTCGAGTTGTCAAACCGAATTGAGTCACATCTGCTTTCTCCGTTCCTTTGAAGACGCAGAGATGAGTTTGGCAAATCAACCATCTGCCTGTAGGGAAAGCCAGAACCTGTCACGAGGGATGTCATTAGCCACCGACTAGACAATCCTGTCTGCGTCCCTCAACCGTCTAGCTCACCGCGGATACCTGACCCATCATTCTCGCCGTCTCACTCTTGGTTTTAAGCTCTTTTGCTGGCTCTGCTGTCTCTATCTGTTTTGTCTCCATTTAGCCCTCTCTATCTCTCTTTGTGCAGCGCTCTGTCTGACAGGCAGCCTATTTCTGAGTCGCAGCATGGCCAGGCTCATGCTCCTGTGGGCCCGCTCATTTTATTGATCTCTCTCAAGTCTTTCTGTCCTCGTTAGTGAAAGAGAGCCGGTTGGGGCTTGATGCTGTACTACCACATGCTTCTCTTTTGCTGTTGGCTGGTTGAGAATCCAGTCCAAGTCGTGATTGATGATCTCAGTGCTTCTGCTGGTGTTCATCGAGTTGGCTCCTCTGCCCAAGGGTTTCATTCAAGATTCTGGTGCAGGAACATTGTTGAATTAAAACCATTTTGCTGTTTCTCTTGCTCTGTGAAACAGCCGGTTTATCAGTGGGCTATTGTGCAAGATAAAGCTCCTTTTGATGATAAAATAGCTGCCGGGCCTGAGAGCAGAAGGCCAGGCTTTTGCCTCTGTAGGGAGTCTGCCACACGTTCTATGGGTCATGAGTCTGAATCGGGCTTGACCGGAGGGGTGTCCGCCATGATTGTGCAGTGACCTGAATGGAGGGTGCGATTCAAAAGGAGAAGAGCATTGCTAGTTTGCGCTGGGCTGGACATTGAATTCTCTCTTATTCCCCATCTGAATTAGAATATTAGAAGGATGAATGTCTCAAAGAAATGTCATATTTCACTCCAAAAACCTTTGCAGAAAGTAAATTAAGCTTTTTTTAACATTGACATTATTTGAATGACAATATATTAAGTATATTACATTTACATTTAATCATTTAGCAGACGCTTTTATCCAAAGCGACTTACAAATGAGGAGAAACAATAGAAGCAGACACAATCAGACAACAATATGTAAGTGCTGTGACCCTGCCCAGTTTAGTCAAACTGCTTTTAAAAAAAAAAAAAATTGCTATAGAGTAAGAGCAGTGAAAAGAAAGTATTAGTATTAATGGATCAAGTGTTGTTGAAAAAGATGCGTCTTCAGCCGTTGAAAATGGCTACGGACTCAGCAGCTCGAGTTGAGAAACTTTTTTAAATCATTTTTATTGTTTAGTATTCAATTATTAAAGGCACAATATGTAATTTTCACCGCTTGAGGTCGCTTATTCAAAACAACAAATGGCGTAGCTTGATGACGCCGTGAATGAGCGTGGATTAATGGGAGTTGTCGTCTTCACCTCCACAGCCAGTGGAATGGAATCCGACGGACTCTGGCAGAAATCATATTCATGGATGAGCTAATGTATTAAAGTTTTATTAACATTACTGTGGTATGAACTAAGGCGGGCCGAGAGCCGTGGAAGCGGAACAAGGCAGCTGGAGCGAATGCTAATGAAAGACACCTGCAGTACACACTCGAGTCCAGCAGAGCTTTTATATGCTTATGCTGTAGTCGGCCACTTTTTATGTGGGGAAACGCAGTGCTGTTTTACATGATTAAAACAACCATACTCAATTCATCTGAGCGTGCTGAAAGTTATGTCATAACGTTACTCTGTGTGTTCGCTCGGTGGCTGGTATGAGACACATGCTGCACCTTGCAGTAATCTAGATTGATATTAGAATATCATATTAATAAAAGCTGGATGACTCGTGTTGTTAAATGACACATTTACATTTTAAAATATATTGTATGATGGAGAAAGCTCTCTCTGAATATACGATGTTAGTCACTTGACAAAATAGTGTTGTCTCTGAGGCATGATAAAACTGGTACTCCTGGTAAATCAAGAACACAAACGATTCAAATAATAAGACTAACCGTGTTGAGCTATATAACAATGATTAGTTTTCTGGTGAAAAATGTATCTAAACAATTGCTCACATGTCTAATAAAAATACACATAATAAATGTAAGTGTCTTTGGTGATTCCACATGGTTTCTATACAAAATTGGAAATCTAGGGTAACGCGGATATGATGTCACTGACATGACTAAAATTGCTGATTTCTCTGGATTTGAACATTTTTGCAAATCTTTGGGATAATGTAATTACACAAGTCAACAAAATATATGACATTGGTCTAGTGGTTTTTGGACATTTTAATCTAAAAATCTTACTTTTGCCTTTAAATCAATTGATTACTATTCATTTACTTTCCATTAAACCACTTTTCCATTTAAATGTGACATTATTTTCATGACTATATTAAATATATACTGATTAATAATATAATTAAATATTCACTTAATAACCAAGTGATTAATATTTCACTTTTCCAAGAAATTACAATAAATGGGGCCTGAAGCTCCATAAAAAGTTGTTTATGCGAAACTTGCACTATAATCCATGTTTTGTGAAGGCAAACAACATTTAACATTTAATTTTTTTTTTATGATAAACACCATTTGATATCCATTGCTATACTAAATCGAGTCCGTGAGTTGAGCTTGATTAGTCAGGTTCATGAATGAAACATTCAGACTGGTTTCATGAATCAAATCCACTCAATTAATTAAAATAGCACTACCTTTCCCTTGAACTACATGAGAACTAGGGCAAATGTTAAGAATTTTAATGAATAATGACTCAAAATTAGATTCGGATGATTTTGAATAAATATCGCACAAGTTGATTTCATATGCTTGTATGGTGCATTTGCATTCTTTTTTATTTGATTTTTGTTTTTGGGTGAACTAACCTTAATGGTTATACAAAATATGATTTATTTTGACTGGACCAGGATATTTTTTTGGCAGTGTTTGTGAGATTCAATCATAAATACTTGACATATTTCTCCTTTCACTCTTTTCAATGCTTTTTTGCTCTTTTTGTCCCCTATTTACCCTTTCCACCATAAATAGTGCAGTAGCATGCTGTCATGCTGTCCTCCAGCGCTTCTATCTGTGTGGGCCTCAGGCTGAGTCTGTTCTGTGGCCCTTAGTGGCATTAACAGTCCCACTGAGCAGAACACACACACTCTGCACATAACTATAGAAACAATTCTTAATGCGCATGTGAACACCATCAGCGTTTCTCACAGATTCGCGTTTAAAGTCTGTGTAGAGAGAATGGTGTCGTCTTAGCGGCCCCTAATTTAATAACAAATGATCGTTGTGACGGAAGCGAATCAATCAAATATAAAGCCAAAACAATCTCTGTTACCATAAATTATACGTTTAACTCTGTAAAGCTGCTTTGAAACAATCTACATTGTTAAAAGCGCTATATAAATTAGGATGACTTGACTTAACTTGACTCTGCATTAGCACTATAGCACAGCTGGCACTTCACACTCAAACTCCTGACAAAACCAACCATAGACATAAACACCTACATTGTTCTCTGGATGTCTCTGTGTTTTGTTTCTTCTCACTTTTCTCTCATTCAGACCGCCTGACAGGATGACAAGACGATGCGCGTCACTAAGGGCTGAGGTCTTCGCGTACTTGCCTACTAATGAGATGTGTTTTTTTTTTCTGTCTCTCTAGTGTCCTTCCCTCTCAAACCCCTCCAGGCTGGGTTTTAATCTTTTGTGAAGGAATCACTTATCTGCTATCTTGGCATCAGTCCTACCTCTTTTAGGGATTTTGGTCTGTAATGTATTCCACCGAGGCTGTTTGTGAAGTTTCTGGGATTGGGTGTTCAAAATATGTCACTGATATGACCAATTACATGTATCTATTTTATATGTATATGGTTCCCATTTCCAACAGTTAGCCCCAATGTGAATATGTGTTATAATATAATGTTAACACACTTTCTACTGGTTTGCACACAGGTAAACAAAAATATCCTAAAAGGAGACATATGTATCACTGTAAACCCTAACACTCAAAATAATTAATTGGTTTGAGTAGGGCCAACTTAAATTAGCTAAATCAAATTAACTTTTATGAGCATTTAGAACTTTATTTTTCTTTCAAGTTCACAGAACTGATATAATTTTAGTAAACTGAACTGTTTCATTGTTTTGAGTTTTATGAAATCATTTCTTTTAATTTAGACAAACTTAAGTTTAACTGAAACTGGGCTGGGATTTCTATTTCCCAGCATGCTTTGCCGATGGCACTCGAAAGGGAGAGTAAATGTTAAAATTAAGTGTAATAACATGTTTTTTTGTGTGCAAGATTAATGTTAAGTGGGAGATTAGTGACTAATGTTTTGTTAAGCTAATTTAGAAGAATTTCTGTTAATTGATTTTAGGAGAGTTACCATCATGATGACAAGTGGTGCATGTGGCTTGGTTTGAGAACAGTGTCATAAGCATTATGTTGCTGATCTCATACAGCAAATAGCCTACCATGCTATTGTTAACATTAGCTAATGAGCAAGTTAGTATTTATTGAACTAGCTTGTTATAGCTAGTTAAGTTTATACTAATAAAAATCTTCACTTTGAGGTTTCATGAAAATGTTAACATAGATGTATGAATTGGTTTACTCAAACATTTCAAGTTAAGAACAAATAAAATGTATGAGTACAAGCTAAAAATCTGCCAGTTCTGCTTGCAACTTCAAATTTCTTAACTTAAAAATTTTGAGGCAACTGATTGTTTTGCGTTTGGCCAACTTATTCGGGTTCATTATTGTTCTGCCAGTGTAGTCTGAGGATGTTTAGAATGAAATTAATACTTTTATTCACCAAGGATGCAAATTGTGATATGGTAAATTGTTTCATCAAAAAGTGACTGTAAAACATATGTTACAAAAATAACTTTTTAACTTTCTATTCATCAAAGAATCCTGAAAAAAAAAAAAATGTATCACGGTTTACATTGACAATAAGAAATGTTTCTTAAGCAGCAAATCAGTATATTAGAATGATTTCTGAGGGATCATGTGACACTGAAGACTGGAGTAATCTGTGCCATCACAGGAAGAAATTACAATAAAAGCAAAAAACAGTTCCTTTTAAATTGTAGTTATATTTCACACTATTACTGTTTTTACTGTATTTTTTAATAAAAGAATGCAACAAATAAAAAGTCAAATTTTACCAGGAATTTGCACCAAAATGCTGAATTGTTTGATTGGATACATTGTCTTTGACATGAATAATGGAAACCATTTTGGATTTTTTCTTCTTCTCTGAATGTTTAATTTTTTCCCCCCCACTGACATTTAATTTTGTAGTTTAGCACTCATGGCCAGAACGCTGTGACTGTAAAACTGGTTCAAGTATTCCTGAGAGCCGTGCATGTAATACTCAACTTTGAGTTAAACATTTTCTACCCTTCATTATACGCCATACTAAAATTTGACATCTAGAAAGGTAACACTGAATTATCAAATATTACCAAGGAAATATTTGCACCACATGGTAATTATCACTTGTCAATGATGATAGTACTTGTTGCTAGGACCAGTAATATTACAGTAATCTTGTCAGTTTCAATTTAGCTTTTGAAAAAGCAATACTCCATTGTGTTGAGTAGGTCTACAGGGTCATATCTGTAGTGTCATCATACTAGTTCTTTAGAAATTCACAGTTTGTCATTTTAAATATGCACCAGCTTATCTTTCTCTCTCTCTCTCTCTCTCTCTCTGTCTCTCTCTCTCTCTCTCTCTCTCTCTCTCTCTCTCTCTCTCTCTCTCTCTCTCTCTCTCTCTCTCTCTCTCTCTCTCTCTCTCTCTCTCTCTCTCTCTCTCTCTCTCTCTCTCCCTCTCCCTCTCCCTCTCCCTCTCCCTCCACCTTTTAGCAGCTGCTTGAACAATCGATCAGTTTGAAATTGCTGCCCCTCAATTATGCAGCGCGTATGTTTTGAAAAGCAAACATCCAATATGTGAGCGGCTTTGCTTGACCTCACAGCTGATGTGGCTGCTTTTGACCTTTGGACTCTAACATTTTCTATTGCTTTTTATTGGATGCTCTAGGCTATTTTTAAGAAGAACTGAAACCTTGAATTCATTTGTGTGTATAGCCTTAATTCTGAGATGCCAGATGATGCAATCCTGCTACAGCTGCTGCTATTCTGAAGTCTTTCACAGGCAGTCTGCTGTAATATAAGAACCGGTATTTTAGTATGAAATGAAATGCATTATTATTTACCACAGCTAACAACACTGTGGGCTTTCTCACTTTGATGAGATCTTTGGTGATGCTGGTCTATATATACATCCGGAACCACATTCTTTTCCATTTTAACTTAAATACTAAAACGTTTTAGTATTTGAAAACGTCTAAAACAAAGAAACAATGTAAAATTAGTAAGAATAATGTCAGATTCTGCACTATTTCTACATCACAAATCAAATGTACATGTAAGACACTGTGGTTTTCTACAGTCAGTCAGATGTTCTCTGCCAATGAAGCTCAAGATGCTCTTTTGGGTTGTTCTCACAAATTTGGAGTTCATGCAGCTCGAGTGCTGCTGTCATTTAAAGCATAAGAAAGACTAGGGACAGATCCAGGATCTGAACAGGTAGGTGAGTCTGGAGACTCTGCCCTGTTTGAGTGTGAATCTCTGTGGATGCTTCATTTGTAATGAAGTATTGATGCAGAGATGGTGAGAAAAAGGCAGGTGATAATTGGATTTTGTTCTGGGCCCCGCTGCGCACCCTAGCAACACGTGTTTTTAATGAGCCTTTCTCTCTCATTCTCAGTGCACTCGCTCTCTAGGCCTCCCCCCTTTCTCTGTCTCTCGTCAGTGGATGTGTTATAAGCACCTCTGTTCTGTCTCTCCCTCCATCAGAAGTGAGCTGGATGTGGTGGTGCGTCACAGTGAAGCCTAATTTCACTTGCTTGTTCTCACTTGTCCAAAGCAGCTTTAGAATAGGCTGCTCATGCAGATGTCGCGGTAATGTGTCTTAAGCGGCGCTCTAATGACACCCTCATCTGTCCTTCCTGGATCACATCCACATTTAATCAAAATTGACTTAAAGTCCCCCTGTAGTCAATCATTTTATCCCTTAAAACATCTTTGATCACCAAAATTACATTTATACGTTTTTTCATGAAAAAAATCTTCATGCTTAAAGGAGAACTTGGTAACTTTTTTAACTTAATAAAACTGTCTAGAATTCATTTGGATGGTTAAACAACCTGTTCTGGTGATATTGGTGACTTTCCCCGCTCCCCCCAGCGTTCCCAGGCGGAAAACCAACCTTGCAACTTGGGGACTACCGTCCCGGCAAGATAGAAATTGGAAGTCTCGTGAGAAGCGAGAACGAGAACGAGAACGAGAACGAGAACGAGCGCGAAACACGAATTGCTTTACGGCAATTCGACATAAACACACATGCATGTATGATGTATTACCAGATTACCCACCTCGGTAGACATAGCTCCACACGATACAGTTGGCTTGCTCCGATCATAACAAACGCACATGAGCAGCGGTAGAGAGGGGGAGGAGGCCGCCGCAAGTGAGTTTTTTACGACCGTGTTGTGAAATATACGCCCCCCCACAGCTGTAGGGGGAGCTCGTGGGGAAAACATGCGACAACAAACGGAAAAATCAGCGAAGAAGTGACTAGAGTTCGCTAGAGTTGCCGAGTTCTCCTTTAAAATAGTTTGAACGTAACTCTACACCCTTGCGTCATTTAGTAGCCTATAAGCAGATCCATGAATATGCAAATTAGCCCCGCCCCCATTCACTCACACCAGCTCAGAGATCCACTCGTTGACGATCACACGTTGATGTGATTGGTTACAAGGTAGTTTGTGACGTCAGAAACACCAGCGAGTTCAAACCGTGATTTTGAGACTGTCTTTGGTTCACTGTAATTTTACGGAGAAAATACTCAGCAATGGTGTTGACTTATGAATTTGCACATGGATTGTCTTAAAGCATATTAAAAACACCACATAGGCATATAAACAACATTAAAACCTTGATTTTCACCACAGGGGGAGTTTAATGTACTTTCTGAATGTTATTCCAGAGATGTTTTTGTCTTTTATCAAAATATAAAACCTTCCAAAATGAGTTTCCTTCTCAGATGACGTCACCATGTCCCAAGCGGGATTTCATCTTGATTGGCTGAGCGTCCAGTCTAATAGCAATGCACTGAAAAAAGTTTAATTACTGTGTCGTTTATTTAAAGTGCATTTATATATTGGACTAAGTGAAAATCATGGTTTCTGGTTTAAACCTGTTTTGTTCAGTTTTCCTTAAAGCAAATAACGAACACCCTAGACAAAATTAAAAGCAACAATTTGACTCAAATAGTATTTTTTTTACTTCTAACCAGAGTTTTTCATGTCACGTGACCACACGACGTCACATCAACTAACTCCTTGCTCGCGCCAGGCAGCGTTTTTCCATCCGCCATTGCTCGCTTCGAATGTGAAGAAGTCAAGACGGTCTGAGGCCCAGGAAAATCACTTTTAGACACGGTAAGCATTCGAAATTGTGTTATTTTTAACGTGTATACGTTAAGTGTTTTTCATTCACATTTATGGTAAGTCCCATGGGACTTTTTTTTACTTCTTGTCTGTGATTGTGCAATCTGTGGAGTGGAAATCTGTTTAATGGAAAGTTTTTTAATAATGCATAAATAATAATCAAGTCTATAATAATAAAACACATTTATTTATTTATTTAATTATTTTTATTACATTTATATTAGCAATATCACACTTGCTCTCATGTTTTTGGACTGAATCTGCATGTCACACAGAACAACAGCACTTTTGCTCATGTCATGCTCATGCTCACTATTCTTTGAACAAGATTTAGATGGATTTAAATCATTTATTGTTTATGTTTGCACATTTTGGTGCGTTTGAATTTGAAAACATGTAAAGTCATGTTCCTCCGGGCAGCTCTGTATGCCATTAGCAACACCAAGAACACTGTAAGTAACTGCATAAAAGCATCTGTCAAATGCATAAATATAAATGTAATGTAAATAAAATGCATTCTCTGCTCATAAATAGGTCCACAAAGATTCTCACAAAAGTCTGAAGAATTGGAATGGCATCATTCATGCTCTCCTCAATACTAGCCGCCCCTTCCATTTAAATATTAGCTAATTTAATGCTGAAAATGGGGAGAGCGAAAACAGAGTACATATGCGCCTGCCTGTAGCGCTGTGTGACCTTCTGTGAACATGTACATTATCCAAAGACTTCCTTTATTCAAAGAGACTTAGAGTGCTTAGCAGTTAACGCTACAGTAGAGCGTCTTTTCATCTCCCCAAGAGTGATCTGCCACAGTGAGGATGCTTTTTCTTCAAGACTTCTATTGTCTTAATCCCCGGGCCTAATCTGACTTGTGTCAAGATGCCGCGGTCGTTGTGAGTCCAGGCTTGACTGAACTGAAGGATTTAACACATTAGAATTAGACTTCTTATTCTCTTAAACCACTCTCTCAATGCAACAGGGGCCAAAACCAGCAGCAGGCTGAGCCCTGGGAATGTAAAAGCCAGTGAAATTGAACACCAAGCAGCCTGTAATGGTGGTGAATTTTCATTTGAAAGCACAAGAATACGATTATACACTTCTAAATGGGCTTAAGACACATCTAGAACAAGGTTGTGAAAAGCATAATGCCATAAATGGGCATCTGGAGGAGCGTTTAAGGCTGAAGGGACAGTTAAACCAAGGACGTCTGCTTTCACTCTACTAGGATCTGTTTCACATATATTTTATTCAGAATAGTCTTGTTTTACAGGCATTTGGAAGTATTTGTTACACTATGGAGGCCTGCTCTTTTTTATTTTTCCAGTATTTGAGTGTATGATTGACGGAAGGTATCGACTATTAAATTATATAGAGGCTCAGATAAACCATTACATACAGAATAAATCAGTTCAGACTGCTTTTTTGTAGATTTATGTTACAATTTTCTGCCATTAAGTTATTGGAAATGCACAGTAACCGAATATGGCACATTTATTATACGGGATTGGAAAGTAATAAAGCATAAGTTACATTCTACAGCCCCATAAACTCTAATGGACTTAATAAATGAATTAGATCCAGGATTCGTAGAGCGCTCATTTTAGTCACTGCAATAAGACCACTTTGAGACTCTCTTCTCCTTGTCCTTAAAAGGACAGTTCAGTTCACCCGAAAATAAAATTGTCATCAACTCAGCCTCATGTCATTCTAAACCTGTATAATGTTCTTTTTTTGCTGAATTTTGACTGCTTTTTTTATACAACAGAACATTTAAATATTCTTTTCAAGGTAGGCTAATACTGTTTTGCAGATATAAAATATGAAAATATAATATAAAATATGACTCTCCAAAATCTGCAAGCAATCTCATCACTACCGCATGGCACAAGTTGAATTTTGCTTACTCAACATTACAACATTTAAATAGTCTGGTTCATTGTTTGCTGTAAGTCCTGCAGCACGTATTCCTCTGAAATCCTCCACCTGCCTAGATCTGCTACAGGATTAATGTATGTTTATTTATGCAGCAGCTGCATATCTTACATGCTCACAGCATCATGTCTGTGTATCTATTAGCTGTAGCAAGTCCATACTCTCTGCAGCAGCGCAGCAGATCTAGTCCGCCAAGACCAAATACATTAAAGGTGGTGTAAGCGTTATTTGAAAACGCTGTTTGGAAGTTATTGGACCGACACACAAACAACAACAACAAACGTGTGTAGCCAATCAGCATTAGGGGACGTATGACGGTGGAGGAGAGAGATTGAGCTAGAGGGATGTTTGAAGAAAGACGGCAGCAATAGAGATGAGACACAATACAAAAGAGAAAAGTTCATAAGAATATCACTGGAAAATGAAGGGTTATGATCATGAAAGAGCTTTAGGACCCGCGCTAATATTAGAAAAGCTTTCCAGCGCTGGAGAGAGCTAAGCAGAAAGGCCTGAAAACAGACATGGACGTTGCTTTGATTCAGCTCCACACGTGAGTAACACTGGGTTTGAGTGTCATGATTTGTCTGGAGCTGCTGTGCTGTTGGCAACTAACAATGAACTCTTGTTTGTAATTATTGTGTACTGTATGTTAATTTTTTTGTGCTTGTCATTCGTTCATCATCTGCGCTTTATTTTTCTTGAGGCATTATTTTGTTGTGCTTCTGCTATGACAAACAGACATCCACTCTTGGATTGCGTGCATAACGGAGGCCAGCTAGTGAGAGTCGCGCTGAGAATGCTAGAGAATGCGGTGTTTAGTGTCATTGATTGTTAGTGCACTCGCCTTGCATGTGGGGGGATCGGTGGTGGGGTCGGTCGAGGCTGCCTCGGAGCAGGGCGGTTAGGATTGGAGGCGGAGCATTGAAGAGGAGTGTTTGTTTGGTTTGATTTCAAATATCAACAATGTCCAACAGCGTTTTTGAAATATAGCTTACCCCACTAATTAATAATAAAAAATTAATGAAAGTTTTCTTTTTTCTTATGAAAGGAACTTTCATCCTGATTCCAAAATGGCACACTCTTGGAGTAGGTTGTTTTATCAATAAGTACCCTATAGTGAAAAAATAAATAATTAAAAAATACAGCGTTTTTGAAATATAGCTTACCCCACCTTTAACATTGCCATATTCAATAACATGCTAAACTATTCAGAGAGTTGTCTTGATGGAAATATATCAAGACATATTGATATATATAATTATATAATTATATCTATATAATTAATATATATTTTTGGGGAGTCACACCACATGACATTAGAAAATCTGAACCTTGTCATAAAACTATTTTTTTTTATAATAATAATTGTAAATAATAATAAAAAATTTATGAAAGTTTTCTTTTTTCTTATGAATTTTAATTCAGAATATCAAAACATTCTTGCCATTGTGTGTATGAATTTTTTTTTATTTTTTTTTTTTATATAAATTAATAGATCCAGAAAAAAAATGTGCATCACATCATTAACCTAGTGACTATTTTTGGGCGAATTATCGCTTTAAACTGAGCAACAACTGAGTGAGAGACCTTTCCAGCCAGGTGAAAATACCATTGCGCAAGACATTATAATTGTGATAATTTTTCCTGTTTATTTATTGCATCATTAATAGAAACATGCTGCACCGTTTTCTTTGTTAACAGCTGAGAATCCTGTAAATGGTATTTGCTCTCTGCATTTTATTTAAGTAACACCTGTGTTTGTGCAAGCAGAGAGAACTGCCAAGAAAGAACCAGAACGAAAGAGAGAGGATAGCGGAAAAAAGTGCCTATATTTATTTCATTTTTCTCTTCTACCTCTCAATATGCTGAGTCACACAAACACTTTGGAATACTCTTCCTTTTGCTTGTAGCCTGTTGACCTTCTCTGCTTAAAATGAAGCATTGCTTACCCACTTCACCCCTCATGGTGTATTCACATAAATATGCATTAGGTGAAAACCTGCTTTTCACCAGTATATGCTTTTGTTACCGAATCATCAGTGACAGCAATAGGGGGTTAGTTTTAGCCCAATAAATATCACAGTATATTTGTTCTGCTGATTGAGCGCAGAGTGCCTGTGAGGAAAACCATGGTATTTTAAAAGTTACAAGTCATGGTAGATGCACAAACATCATGAAGTATGGATAGAGGAGGTGATGCTGTGTAAAAACAAACCAAAGGGATCGAGAAGAGGCTGAAAGAAGGTGTTATGTGCTGTTAACACACAATTGCTTTAGCAGTATATTGGTCTCCAGCTGAGAGTCATTTGTGTTTCATTAAATGTTCAGGCTTGAAAATGTACTGTTATTACACATGTAAGATGTGTAACAAGGATACTGTAAAATAAAGTGTTACCAAGTGTTTTTTAAAGTGAATCCATTGAGTGAATGGTTCAATAAATCGTCTTAATAAGCACAACCGATTTGTGAAGGAATCAGTGTTTTTTAAATGAATCCGTTGAGAGAACGGTTCAACAATTCACTCAAAATCTCTGAAAGGAACTTTCATCCTGATTCCAAAATGGCACACTCTCCTAGATGTATCATTTCTTCTAAACTGCCCTCTGTAACCGGTAGGCATGGCTTGGGAGTGGCCTCGTAGGGCAGCGAAGCAAGTGCATTCTGGGAGTTGTTGTCTTTTAGTTAGCTACAGTAACAATGTATTAAAGGCAGAAAACAATAAGCTAATTGAAGTAATGAATACATTTAGCTAACAATTGATTAGGATATATAGATAGTTTTGCATTGGTGCATGTTGATTCAGAGGTTGCTTCATCTGAAGTCCTTGCAGACTTCAAAGGCCATGGCTTAGAAATCCATGAAAGTAAGACCGAGCATTGTTAATTGACCCTTCGCTAAGCCCCGCCCTCCTTAGTTACTGTTGCTACGCCTGACAAGCTTTCGCACCTGGCACGTCTATTACAGTGTGTATGCACCGGTGTCAGACATTCCCAAGGAGATAATTAGTCATTTTTGGCTAACAGTTGAAATATCTGAGAGCAAGACAAAAGGGACTGCAGTATGTATTCGAGGGATATATCCACGACATAATAGGCAACCGATTAGAGAATAATTGTATCAAAATTTAAGCTAAAGCCTAAAGGTCCCAGCGCAAGCAGCAGCCGCCTCATATGCTGACCATTCAAATGGGAAACACACAAAATGAGGAACAGCTATGTTGATGCACAGCAGGGTAAGTGAAATTTGAAAATAATCTAATATTTATAAATCAAACAGCTTATCCATAAGTCTTTTGGAATAAACACAAGACATTAGCCTGACCACTTTACAATGATAACATTCTCCCGCTTTTTTAGCGCGCCAGGCTACTGCTCATACGCTGTGGGTCTAATCTACAACATTTAGTTGTGAATGGGGCCTCCCACACTGCTTGATCCACGCCCGGCATTTCTCCCCTTGGGTTTTAGGTTTCTGGAAGGGAAAAAAATTCCACCCCTCCCCCCCATCCAAACTTTTAGGATACCGGGTATCAGATCCATACGCACAATGCTTCGGCATGTTTCCCTCGCTCGAAAGCTTGCCAGACCTCCCGCGCCTAGTTATGGTTGCTTAAGCCATGATTGGCCTGTGGCGGTTTTCGGGCGTGGCTTAGCGAAGGGTCAATTGGGATGGTTTAGTCTACGGAGGGTTGTTCTTGTCACCAAGCAACTGTGACCGGTGCCATTGACAAGCCGCAGTAACGTTTGTATTGGACTTTTGAAAGTTATACCGTCTATAACTGTCTGAAAACAAAACAGGGTTCTCAACCTGTCTAAATACGTTTGTCCATTTTAAGTACATAATAAAGAGTATAAACTTTCTATAAAATTGCATATTAAGACATGTCAACATTTAAATAGCTTTAAAGTGTTTTTTAGAAACATTTGTATCGTTAGATCTTCAAGTAAGTTGAAACTCAGCAATACTTGCATTTGAAAGTGTAGCCTAATCCAGTATTTTCTCTAAATAAAATCCAAACGTCATTGGCGCGCAATGAATCTTGAGATAAGCTAGGCTGCGAAGGATCCACTCGTTCCATCCTTCGGGGTCCAGAAAAAGAAGGACGCATTTGTAGGCCGCATTCGAATGCAGCCTCTGACTAATTTAGGAACTAAAGTACTCCTGTACTAAGTGTTATTTTATGGTTGTTATGCTTCCATCTTCCATTAGCTCTCTTGCTGATTCATTCAACATGACAATCGTGCGGCCCCAAAGTTCTTCCGAGCAGATTCAATCACTCTTAACACAATCACACCACAAGAAAATCTGATAATCTGTAGAACCGTCAAGATATTCTGGACTTTGCCTAGGATTGTCGAAAGGGGAAAATTGGGCCCAAAATCGGCCCGATTATCTTGTAGTGTGTGATGCCTTTAGGCCTTTACTGTGACTCCACTACATGCACATTTGAAATCAGTCTTTCAGCTGCCGCATTAAAGTCTCATGCAGAGAATAATGGTAATTTTATCATTATGCAGATTGCCGTAACATTTCTAACCTTTTCTTTTGAAAATCTCTTATGCGTGATCATTGTGTTACAGAATCCATGTAGTGTGACTGTGCATACTGAACAGTAAGTGGATGTTATAACAGATGAGATTAGGGTCAGGGCACTTCTTTCAGGTGCTATTTGATTTGGAGAGCTTTTATCTAGCGTAATCCCTTTCGCACATAATCAGACCGCGTAATGTAGACTGATGAGACTTCATGAAGGTATACCATGTTTATAAAAGCAATCCATACATTCAAGATACAGGAAACATGCAGCCCATGGTTCTACGTTCTACCTCTCCAGATTGGATATTTATTTCCTGCCTACTTAAAGGAGCATCTTTTAAACTCTCCACCTGAGCAGTTATCACACTTCTAGAGCGCAGCGGTATCAAAAGCGGTATCAATTGGTCTGCAGCCCACCGCTGAGCTGGCTCCATAGTGAAGAGCTCTCCTTGTGAAGTGCTGACACAGTGCACCTGAGTATATAGGCACTTGATTGAGTCCAGCCATTATGTTATACACTCTCAAAGAAAGACCTCCATCCCACTAAGGACACACCAGTAATGAGATAATTCACTGGCTGCTGTCATATTTTGTTCCAGATGGACTGAATCGGGTATTAAAAGGAGTCTTTATAATGTAAATGAGAAGGCTGTTTATTTCTTAAGAAAGACTTTAAAGGGACAGTTCATCCAAAAATGAATGTCATTTTTTTACCCTCATTTTGTTCCAAATCGATGTGGTTTTATTTATTTAAATTGTAGAAATAATTGGGTCTTTTGAACTCCATAGAGAACCATAATAGTAGTTCACACAACATATGCACTGCATTCCAAGCCATCTGAAGCCATCTGATCACTTTGTGTGGAGAAAAGACTGAAATTTAAAGGCATAGCTATACCCGAAAATTGAAAATGGTAATTTACTCACCCTCATGTCCTTTCAAACATGTATAACTGACTTTCTTGGAACACACAAAAAAAAAAAAAAATTTTAAAGAATGAAGAATGTTGAAAAAAGAGAGTTGTAAAAAAAAAAGTTGTCCTTTGTTTTCCACAGAACAAATAAAGTCATACAGGTCTGAAATGACATTCAGCCACATAAGGAAAAAAATGCTTTGGTAAATCATATTTGTGGCATAAAAAGTAAAATATATGAAATACTGAGTGATAATTATGAGTTAAAAATGTGAAATACCTTAAATAATCATTATGACATAAGTTGAAAATTAACAAAGTTATGACATTTTTATAATACTTATGATTTTTATCTCAGTGTTATCTTAGTATAACAAAAATGTTTAATGGCATGGCAAGACACTGTGTATGCCAGTGTAACAACCAATTATGTATTTTTATTACCCTGGTAATCCAGAGTCCTGGTAATCCTGGTAATCCTCGTGAGAGCACAAGTTGAATTTGCTCAGCGAGTTACTATGTTGTCGAGTAATGATGCTCATTAAATATGCCCCTTGATCTGAGCTGCACCAATCACATCGGGTTATCTGATATAGGCGGGCCAGAGGCGAGATGATGACAGCGCTGTGACGTCGAAGTCATTTGTAAACATTGCAAGATGGCTATGGATGAATACCAGTTGTTTGAAACGGCTTTGGCCGCTACATTAAACGAGTTAGACTTTGCTTTTTATTTAAAACAGGAACAGAAGACGCCGCTCGAATCGTTCCTTTGCAAGAAGGACGTTTTTGCTGTTTTGCCGACCAGATACGGTAAGAGTATAATCTGCCAGTTAGCTCCGCTGGTAGCTAAGCGTATGGGGTTTATTGTTGTGATTGGTCATAGTGTTATCCAATTGCGTGCAGTGAGATTTTCAAATGCATGCTTGGTGCCGTCCCTCGAGCTGGGCGATTTTCATTAGTCGACGCCAGACCATTAATATTTTCGATTTAGGTCTGGATTTCCAGGCTATATTTTTATTTCATTGTATGGGTAAGAGCAGTATGAAAATTCTGCAAAATTTTATGTTTTTACAAGGAAGAAGAAATGTCATAATAATTTGGAACAACATTTTCTTTCTTTCTTTCTTTCTTTCTTTCTTTCTTTCTTTCTTTCTTGATGATCCCGGAGAAAATGGAACATGACATTATTTATAAAAAGCCAAATGATTGTCTTGTTAAATGTTTTACTCAGTGAGAGTCTTACTGGGCTGTGATCTTGAGAACGTTTCTCTAGGCATGTTTAGCACCCGGTACCAGAGAACCAGAGAGCAGGAGTGCATGTGATAATGGACTTCATGTGTTCCCTTGGTTTGCTGTTTCCACTTTGTTGGGGTAGTACTATGACAGGCGTACTGAAGTATTTAAACTGCCTTTCTCAAGTCCTTACTTCATCACTGCTGGCAACAACCCCCTGTTGCCACAGTGACAGATGTAGCGTAATGAAGTCAGCTTTGGTGTGGAGTTCTCATGTCTCCCTCCAGGCCTGATTCTGGTGACAGTGATGTCTCTAGCTGTATGCCAAAGCCTGCCTTGATGTTTACAGCCTACATAGGCATACACAGCATCCTAACTGAAATTTAGAGCCTGCAGAAACTCATGCAACACAGTGCATCTTGAGCACTGGAGTCTTGACTTACAATATATTAAAATAGAGCTAGATGTTAGAATGTTGCTATAGATAAAAATGTGATACTCGAATAGGCCTAAGCATAAAAATAAATAGCACACACAATATAGGGTAGGCATGTTTGAATTAGATTAAACTTCTTCCATAATTTTTCAGTACTGAATATTAAGTATATTTATTACATGGCTTGGTTGAATTCTAATGTAGAATGCGGTCTGTTATTTCTTGATAACAGACCGCTGCTAAGTATAACACACCGTTGCCATGAAAAACAGAGCGTTGCTATGGACACAGGATTCTAACCGTAGAGACGGAACGGACTATTTTCTTTAGCGGAAGCAATACAATCGTTTTTAAATCAATAAACTCCTTTTTAAATCAATATTTTGTCAAATTATTGATTTATTTGGTAGGTAGCCATGTAATAAGCGGGATAATGTAGAGCGAGGCGGTTGTTATAGCGAACACAACCCCTTCAGGCTGATTCAAGACCCCTCCGCTTCACATCGGGGTCCTGATCAGCCTGTTGACTAGAAGAACGACAGACTGGATTATCTCCTGTTTGGACAAAAGAAGGAATCAAGCCTTTTTAAATGAAGAACATAATAAAGACACCAAAGAATAAGATATAAAACATAAAACAACTCTATCTTTAACTTGTCATTGTGGGACAATGTCCAGTTGTGTTGAGACTGCTTTGCTTTGTGACAGATGGCACAATCCAGCTATATTATTCAAAGACCTTGAATTCGCTTTTTGATGGCTCTCTTTCTGTGCTTGCATAAATCCACACATAATCACCAGTTGACTCATATTTGCTTGGGGAGATCAATGTTTCATATCCGCATCAGTCCTCCAGTTATTTCCTCTTAAGTAACAATTTTAGAGGTCTTATGTAACAATTATGTCAAGATATGGATTTCTAATCCATCATGGAGTCAGTTGCATTTGTAAAATCTCTCTCTGTCTGTTTTGTTTTGTTGGTCTTTCATGGGGTCTGCTGCCTCTGTGTGCCCATCTGTTTTGGACAGTCAGAGAGCCGCCCCCGGCGTCCTCATATGAAAGTCCTCAACGAAAAGTTCTGCCGTTTGGTGCGGCCAGGCGGAAAGCTAACAAACATTGCTCCTAATGCATTGTTCATCATTTGTGTTTGCTTGACTGCTCACTCTGTCATGAGAAAGAGAGGTCAACCAAATTAAAATACAAACACCACATACAAAACAAACTAAGACAAAAGTTGGCCTTAAAGTGGCTACATAGATAGTCAAGTACATTAACATTTTCATTTACATTTTATGCTTGGCAAATGCCTACATACTACAACAATTAAGTTTAGCAAAAAGTACTTCAGCAGGTTCTAGCAAACGTATTAAGTACTAAACCAAACCAAACGACACTTTGACTTTTGACAGTACATTTATTACAGACAAATATATTCCCCTGGAGTGACCAGAGGTTAAGTGCCTTGTTCAAGGGCACAACGGTGATGGCTCATAGATCACACCTTAAAGGGTTTGAACCTACAACTACTTGGTTAACAGCCCAGATCTTTTCATCTGCAGTCTATATCACCCAATACAAGGACAGAAGGAAGCATTTGAGTAGTAGGGCTCTGTTCTGTTTTACTTTTCTTGACTTTCACATCAGACTACAGCAATTTCCCCCCCAGTAATAATTGCTCTCAGTCCGTTGCAGTGAGCAGGTCCATCTGCAGTCTGTGACTTTTTATCTCAAAATTCTGACTTTTTTCTCCCATTTGCAAGTTTATGTCTCACAATTCAGACTTTATAACTCGCAATTGCGAGTTTAAATCTCACAATTTGGACTTTTTTTCTCCAAGTTAATTACTCGTGATTGCGATATGGTATAAGTCCGAACTCGGAAATCTGAGAAAAAAAAAATCTGATTTGTGAGAGGTAAACTCACAGTAACAAAAACATTCAGAATTGTGAGCTGTCTTACCCCAGAAACTGTGGACTGTAAGTACAACATGTTCTTGGATGAACATATTTGTTGATGTCAGTTTTTTTTATAATCCTTTTTTAACTGTGTCATTCAGTCATCTGCAGAGTTATTAGATTTCTTTTAGATTCATTGTTTTGGATAACAAATCAATTTTTTTTTGGACTAATTTGCATATTGAAATGTTGTTGATGTTTAATAAACCACGGCCATTTGCTCAGTGTTTATGTAACAGTGCAGCAGTCACAGAAACATATGCTGCAGTTGACTGACCCTGGAGGAGGAATGAACAACAGTGAACTGAGCATTAAAGCCCTCTATTGTCATCTGATTCAGTGAAATCACCTAATGTCACTGCAAATATAAGCCACATTGCTAAGTGTAAATGTAAGCTTTCAGTTTTCACTAGAAATTCTTAAGCATTGTCAAATTGACATATTGGCTGAATCTAAGCCACCCAACTGATCTGTACTAGTTTGTCCACATAGCATGAATGATTCGATAATATGTACGATTCTTGTAGCAATGCACCAACATCTGACCTTTTGAAGAAAAAAGTTCACGTGCTCAATGTCACAAATTTGCTTATTTGATTAGTGACCTAGAAACAGTGTAGAATATTTCTTCTTCATTTATGTGCATAGAATATCGGATCTGTCCATCTTAATGGCAGCAGCCAATTAAAGATTTAAGATGGAAAGGAGAGATTAGGATGCAATTAGGCATGATTACTTTAGCATTGTTTTGTGGAATGCATAGGCTGTGAAATGACCAACTGCTCTGTCAGTTAAATATCCATCCAAACCCTGTTTGGTTACAGACACTGATCTGCAGCTGTGGAGAACTGGAAAACAACGGGCTAGGAAACATATCCAGTAAATGTGATCACTCTCTCCCTCATATGCAATTCTCCATCCCTTCCTCTCTCCATTAATTTCACACTTGAAGAAATGCTCTCATTCTCTGTCCAACAGCACTTCTCTTTTCCTTTTATACTGGCACTTTTCCTGCACTTGTTTAAAAAAGTGGCCTAAACAAAATCTCTGAACTTTTTTTGTTCTTTCTTCCTGAAAACATGTTTAACTCCTGGCTAAACATCTGGTAACTTAACTCCTGGTTTTCCAGCCTGGCCCAGCTGGTCTACTGTAATTTGGAGCTTCTCCAATGGTTTGCATGCCTTCTCTGAAAGGGCTGTTACAACAGGTGTAAATCAATGTTGAATTTAAACAGTGAAATGCAACTAACTATAATGTCCAAATACCAATGTATTTTGATATCCTAACTATGCATGATTAAATGTTTAGGACATTTTTACTGTTTATATTCAGCAGTGATTTAAGCAGCCAACTCTTTTTTTAATTGACTTGATAAAATAATTTTAATATTTTGGTGCATGTTTAATAGTCACTTAATAATAATAATAATATGGATATTACGACAGAATGTGAGCGGGCGGAGTGGTAATGGGTTGGACTAGTAATGGTCCTCCTCATCTATAGCCATAAACATCAAATAGACACAAAGTGATGTGATTGTGAAAGTTTCGAAACAAATGTTATATTATGAATCCCTCAAGTTCAACAAGGAAGTCAATAAAAGGTATGTGTTCTTAGTTTTACGTTGCATTGTGAGCGTGATAGATTGCTCAAACAGAGATAACTGTTCTGAATTGTCTCTGGAATCTGTTTGCATTGGTCCTGTTTTGCACCTGTTTATCAATTGTTTTCTATGGAAAGTGCTGGCTGAACAGACGGTTTTTGCAGCTGTGCCGCGTCTTGTGTTTTTAAGACGCCTGCTGGTCTTCAACCCTGGCTAAGCTGGTTAACCAAATCATTTGTAGTTTTATTGGCTTCAAATCTAACCACGGGCCCAAAAAGTTTTTTTTTCTTTTCAGTATTTCCTCATACTATAGTGAATTTGTTTTGGTTTGATCCATAGAAAGCAAACCAATCAATTTCTAGTGCTAGGAATTTCAAAATAAAATAAACATGCTTCATGTTTCAATAGAGTCATTGATCATGTTGTTATTCCCTAAAACATTAATTCACTCAATAACCCCATCAAGCATACAGTTTCTCCTGTCTATGAATAGAGAAATGATTTAATGAAGAACTACAGGGTTGTTTCTTTGAAGGCTGGGAGAAAATTGAGTTTGAGTTGGAAAAATATATAAAATAAAAGTGTATGAACTGCAGAATCCTGCAGCCAGATATCCATAGCCCATTTGCAGCCCGGAAATTTCACCCCATTTCCAACAGAGCTCACTTTGGTCTAAAAAGCTGTAGTTGATGGAGTGAGAGAAAAGAAAATTCAATCCCTCTTGAATATTCCCCATTTGTGTGTCGGCTTCACTTCCCAATCCATCCTAATGCAATAACACCCGAGTCAGAGAGGATGCAGGGTCCGTCTGCAGTCGGAGTGGAATAAGACTCATGGCACTATTCATCTTTGTTTATGATTCAGAATGTTTACTTGCTCTGGTTCCCCACCCCTTCCTGGTTATTGATGCCTTTTCACCAGAGCATGATGGGAAAGCTTTTGGCTGAGTGTGGCGTCACTAGAAGGCGGCAGATCAACTGTCTATGACAACTGCACAGACTCTCTTACTCTCTTTGAGGGCATCCCGCTGTCCTTCTGACAATAGAGCGAAAGAGTTTTCCAGGCGAAAAGCGGGAGATAGTAAGTAAGAGAGAGATAGGTGAAGTTGCAGAGAGAGGTCATGCTTTCTTCTTTTCTTCCTGTCTATCTTTAAATCTGGTTCGGCTCAGTGAGATTGGAGTGTGGTGTTGATTGGCATCATTCTGTCAGATCGAGGTCTTCAAATGTCTGTGTTGCCTTTCAGCTGTTATGCTATTTGGAGAAAAACTGTATCCATCAATGTAGACAAATAAGAACTTCCTCATTGATAAGACATCAGAAATGGATTGTATGGGCAGAATAGTTTGTTTCAGGGTCCAAAATGAATGCATTAATGCCCAGAATTGACTCTGAGATGTCTTAATAACCATCAGTTCTTCAGCAATTTAAAATTTATTTTTCATAAAAGATGTATTTTTCTAAGTGTGGCAGCTTGAGTTTTTCATGTTTTACAGGGACTTTCCATAGGCATAATGATTTTTATGCTGGACAAACTATATTTATTCCCCTAACACTAACCCAGCCTAATAATCACAGAACAATTTCTGCATTTTTATTTATAAGCTGGTTTCCTCATGACCAAAAACATATCCCCAGAAGGAAAAGGATTTCAGATATTGCCATCTTTGTGAGGACATTTTGTCCCCATAACGTAGGGTTTTCCTGAACCACCCATCAGTTTATATATGCTATTGGAAAGTGAGACAAAATTTTTATTTTGGACCCTGGTCGAGGCTGAAATGTATTTATTTGGTGTCTGATTGATACAGGATTTGTTTAATGGCAGATTTGTTTTATTTTATTTAAATGGATGATGCTGTTTCAGTTGACTTCATAATCAAGGGTTAGATTTTATTTGTCAAGAGAGTAAAGGTGATGATACACAGGGCAACTTTTTGAGCAATGTTGCTGGGCAATGTTGCCATCAACTGGCAACCAGATGAGACACAGGGCCCACGACCAATCTAAATTATCCAGATAGAAATGTATTGCCCATTTTCAATGGGAAAGTGCCAAAGCAACAATCGCTCGGCAAGATTGCCCAGCAACATTGCTCAAAAAGTTGACCTGTGTATCATCACCTTAACTGTCTCACAATCTCAGCCTGTGTTCATGTCTTGTGTAAGGACTTTTGTGTTATTTCCTATCTTGTGCCATGTTTTGTAGTTTTTCATGTTGATTAGTCTTTCCAGGTGTGCTTTGTTAGTTCCCTTGGTTACCCTTGTATGCTCCCATCAACCACACCCCCTTGTTACCTTGTTAGCCTGTGTATAAATTGCCCTTGTGTTTCTGTCCCTTGTGTTACTGTGTGCTGTTTAGAGAAAGTTTATAGATCTCAGCCCTTTCACATTATTGAACCTGACAGTAGACAAAAAGCACTTGTGCTGTGATCTAAAAGCAGTTTGCAAAGTCATACACCCAGTGTTACTCAGCAGCTGAGCAATACAAGAATTTGGAAGTCTTTATTTTTGTCTTTATAAATGTGTTGCTGTAATTACAAGTCTACATTGTGGTCTATTTACCAGGTGACACTGTATTTTGAATAATTTTAATAAATACATTTGTGTGTTTTTATGACACTGGAATAATAGAGCTGTTTTTCCCCGTTATTTGCAGCAAAAAGAGGTCACTATAGTAGCATACAAAATGTGCATTTAATATTTGGGTAAACTGTGCCATTACGTAATGCGTGGCCCATCACAGTGCACGACGAGCATTTTTTTTGTTTAATAAGTATATAAATGTTTTTTTAGTTTTTTTTTTAGAAAATGACCGATCGTTTAAGACCCTTGTTCCTTGGTTGGGATCGTGTAGAGCCTTTTTAAGCTGCATTGAAACTGCAATTTGGACCTTCAAACTGTTGTACCATTGAAGTCCACTATGGAGGAAAATCCTGGAATATTTCCTCAAAAATCTTAATTTCTTTTCGACAGAAGAAAGAAAGACATGAACATCTTGGATGAAGTTGGGGTGAGTAGATTATCAGGACATTTTAATTCTGAAGTGAACTAATCCTTTAATATTAAACAAAATCATTTATCTGTCATGTAAGTTTTATTGGAAGTAAATTTACAATCTACAGATGTCTCTTTACCAATAATAATAATAAAAAAAAAAAATATATATATATATATTATTAAAAAAAATATATAAACAAACTATCCCATACCCGACCTGTTTACATTGACTTGAAAAGGTATAATGAAGGAATGTTAAAATGTTACATTAACAAAATGATGCATTAATCCACATGGTTTCCATCAAGATAACAGCTAAAAGGGTGCCAGATTTTGTCAAACTGCTCAAATTTTCCCTTCAAACAGTATCTAATTTGTTCCAAATGTAAAGTAGAAGACATCTCTCAAAGCCATAACTTGTAGGAGCCTCCTTTTTCTTCCAGAACAACAGGAGTAATTTCTTGGCCACAATTAAACTAGATACAAGCAGTTTGTGCTGTGCTCCTGACAATGGATGCATATGTTCAGAAAGTTCCAGAATGATAAGTGCTGGGTCCGGCTGCATTTGCACCCTAAAAATATCTGAAAGCACATCAAAAAATTCCATTCCAATAACTTTATCTTGGAGCAAAAAACAAACAAACAAAAAAACTATGGGACTAATCAGCATCTACTGAACTACATTTGTCACAAAGAGGCAAAACACTTTTGAAAATTCTATGCCTTTTTTTTTTTTTTAATAATAAAGTCTGTGAATCAGTGAATGACCTTAAACTGAATAAGGCAGTGTCTGGAATTGATAAAATGTTCATTAATATCTTTTAAACTCTTCTGCCAAGTTTCCTCAGAAATTTCCACTCCTAGTTCTTTCTCACAGTCCTCCTTAATAAATCTTGTAGAGGGAGAATTAAAGTATTGCAGCAAGTTATGTATAATCGATAATGCATTTTTACTTCCTTTACACTGATCAAGTCATTTATCAATAATTGAGGGTGATGTAATATCCAATGAAGGTGTGTGAGCACGTATATAATTCTTAATCTGCAGAAATCTAAAAAAAATTACACTGTGGAAGTTTAAATTTCTGTTGCAGTTGACTAAAGGATGCCAGAACCCCATCAAAGAAAAGATCTCCTATAGTACGTATACCCAATTCTTCCCATTGCGTAAAGGTCCCATCTAATCTTGATGCCGTAAATGATGGAATCTTAGTAATAGGAGTTAGAAATGAAAGGGACTTTATCTTGAAATTTTCTTTTATCTGTTTCCAGATCCGACGTATATTCCCAATTATGATATTACTATTAAAGATAGAATGATTCAGAGTTACAGGAGAGAGAATCACCGCTCCCAGATTGTAGGGATAACACTGATCACAAATTATTTGGAGCCAAACTGGAGGAACACTATGATCATCCAACCACATTGAAATTTGAATGATGTGAGAAGCCCATTAATAAAGATGAAAGTCTGGGAGTGCCAGACCTCCCTCTTGTTTAGGTTTACAGAGATGTGCCTTTCTTAACTATGTGATTTTTGTATCCCCACAAAAATGGAAGATTAATCGAATCCAACTGCCTAAAGAAGGATTTAGGCAGAAAGATTGGAACATTCTGGAAAAGATATAATATCTGTGGTAAAAATATCATTTTAATTACGTTTATTCTGCCGAACAGAGAAATCGGAAGTGCTCTCCAAAATTGAATATTTGGAAATTAAAGGGGTAAAGTTGGCCTTTAAGAGCAAAGAATATTTAATGGTAACAACAATTCCAAGATAAGTAAATTTCTCCATCGAAACCTTAAATGGAGAAGATTGTATCGCAGACAAATCTTTTAGTCCAATAGGCATAAGCTCACTTTTATTTTTAACTTTAAACCCCGAAATAATCCTGAAAACATTTATAGTGTCCAGAATAACCGGCAGACTCACGTGGGGTTTGGTAATATATAGCAGAATATCATCTGCATAAAGATATTTATTATTAAGGTGTTAAAGCCATGAATAGAAGGGTCAGAACAAATGGATTGAGCCAGAAGCTCCACGGTCAACGCAAATAAGAGAGGAGAAAGGGGACCCCCTTGCCTGGTCCCTCTATGAATATTAAAGGGACCAGACAAAGTATTATTGGTTAATGCCTGTGCTGTAGGACTTTTATACAAAATCTTAATCCAATCTATAAATTTATCACCCATATCAAATTTTCCTAACACTGCGAAAAGATATTGCCATTCCACTCGGTCAAAGGCTTTTTCAGCATCGAGAGAGATTATTACCAGATTGTCTTGAATAGCTCTGGAGTGGTGCATTATATTAAAAAGACGCCTAGAATTTTGTGAGACATTTCTGCCTGGAATAAATCCGTTCTGATCGGGATGAATTAGACCACTAATTAATCTACCTAGTCTATTTGTGAGGGTTTTTGACATTATCTTCTGATCGACATTAAGGAGAGAAATCGGTATGTATCCTTCGACCTCCTCTGTATTTTTACCTTTTTTGGGAAAAACAGTTATTATTGCTTCATTGAATCTCGGTGGCAGTCCATTCACTGATGCCTCCTCAAATGTTCTGAGCAGGTAGGGGGAGATGGAATCACAAAATTTTTTATATAATTCAGAGGGCAAGCCATCCAGGTCTGGAGTTTTACCACTCTTTTATTGTGCCTTTTAACTCTCCTAAAGATATATCCTTATAAAGGGAATCACGCTTATCCTGAGTAAGAGAGGGAAGGTTACATTTATTTAGAAACTTATCCATAGCTTGTAAGTCAATACAAGGGTCTGAGGAGTATAAAGTTGAATAGAATTCATTAAAGCAGTTGTTTGGATGAAATACATCGTGCTCCATGCTTTGTCTTGATCTTATGAATTGTCTTATCTAATTAACGTAACTGCCTCGCAAGCAATTTATGTGTCTTTTTCCCGAATTCAAAATATTTCTCTTTAATGAAGAGGAATGATTTACTTAATTTATCTGAAACAATTTTATTGTGCTCATATCTTAACTGTAGATTTTTTTTGGTAAGTTTCTAATGAGGGATTTTGTGCATTTTCCTTACCTAATTGATGAATTTGTTTCCCTAGCTCTAAAAGTTTTGCTTTATACAGTTTATTTCTGGACCCCTGATACGAGATAACACATCCTCTTAAAAAGGCTTTCAGTGTTTCCCAAAGTAGTCCTGGTGAAACTTCGGGGGTGTCATTTTTCTCAAAAAATATTTCCAATTGTGTAAGCATGAAATCGTACAATTTAGGATCATTGACAAGTTGAGGATCCATTCTCCAAAGCAGTTTTCCGCGAACTTGGCCTTGTCTGGATCCGTGAAATAATGTTCCTTGCCGTTGAATGAGATCCTTAATTTTGCTGGGTACTGTAGACCGTACTTGACACCAGGTCAACTGCTGGAGGGTAATACGGGAAGATGTTGATTCTTTGCCCCTTGAAAGTGACTTGCTGCATCTTGGCCGCCTTCGTGAGTGTAGTGTAGCCGAAGAACGAAAGCCCGCTGTGGTTCATCATCCACGGGCCGATTTTGCAAAGCGCAATGAGCACGATCAACAAGTGGCAGATTATAGCGATAAAGCGCGGTAAAGTCCCTTGGTTTCATTCTGGACTCGGCCCTTTCCTTGATGTGTAGTATGCGAATGTTCTGTTTCCTACTACGTCCTTCAAGGTCCATGCATTTGTCCGAAAGCTGCTTTACCACCTGCTTTAAATGTCCCACTTCTTGTTCAAGCTTGGTTACTGTATCCGAAGAAGTGGAAGCGTTAGTTTCCAAGCTTGCAAGTTTTGAAGCATGCTCATCCACCGTGATTTTAACAGCCGAAAACGCAGAGCTGGCCTCATGTTGGAATGTATAGAGACTGCAAGTTGTTCAATCTTTGAGTCTATTATCTCCTCGATATCTGATTTGATTGAGCGTATTTCACAGCGCAGAGAAGAGATTGCACTAAGAATCACTGCGTTACCCACGTCCTTCGCATCTTCTGTAGCAGAGTCCGAGGCGGACACGGCCTGATCCGCTACTTTACGAGGTTTGGCTGGCATGTTTAACTACGAATATCCCAGATCTACAGTACTGAAAAATCAAATATAATCAAAACTCTGTTCCTTTCCTAACAGTAAAGAATATTAAAAGATATTCTGACTGTAATACTATTTGGATTTAATGCGGAGCTGTCGTAGAACGCGTGCCACATGCTCATGTTGACACCGGAAGTCTCAAAATCATTTATTTTATTTGATACATTCACATCCCCTAACTCCTCCTATGTATTCTGGTTAGGTAAATTCTTCTAATGTAGATAAAATTAGCAGGAAATCACTTTAAATAATTGGATAGGCCTACTTTGTTTCCAGTGTCCAAAAGGACAGTGTGTGAACTGCACATAAAATAGAATTAACCACCTGATTTGTATCAAATAATTGGACAGAGAGCAGTAAAACAGTGCAGGGGTATGTTTGGGTTGTTAGCTGGTTTTACAGTTTCTCGTGGGACTGGCTGTGCTTTCAGTGCTTTGTCGCTGCAGTCACCCCTATTTGACCACCTTTGTCAAGCCTAGCACCGGATGAACAGGCGAGAATGCATGTAAAAAGCGAGAGGGGAGCAAGGGAGGCTGGATGTAGTCTGATTGACACCTCCATCTAGCCCAGGGTATTCAAAGGGAATGCATTAGCCTGGCCCTTCTCAGTTAGGGGGCATTTCTACATCGATACAGATAACAGCTCTCTGATTCACTTGCCTAAAGTAAAAAGCACAGCAGAAAATGTTGTTTGTGCGATTTGATACAGATGTGACTATATGCAAAAGACACAGTATTAAAAGAAACCGAGCACTGTTTAATTCCCGCCATCTCTATCTATGGACTCTGCCACATCAGACTGACCTCAATATGTCCCAAATCCTGTGATAAAAATATTTCTTTTCCAACATGCCGGTTATTCCTTCGAGATATGCTATTTATAGCGGAGGTTTTAAAACGTACTTTCTGACATGTTTTAGCATTGCGTCACGTTCTCATGAAATATTAGTAGGGCTATGTGCAATGTTTGTGTGAATGTTGTTGCATGTGGATGAAGACGCTTTTGATTGTCGAACACACTTGGTGGTTGGTTCTGAAGCCTTTCAAACGATAAATCAAGAGCGTTTGGCACCAAAGTGCGATCCCACTTTTAGCTTTTTTGGAGCATCTGAATCTCTTTCACTGCCTTGTGAATGTCTGAAGAGACACATTCTGTAGGCTATCTGTGAATAAGTTATGCAAATAATGTTAATCGAATCCCACAGCAGCACTTTCCTTCTCCCTTACACAAATAAAAACAAAACATTCTGTTGATTTAATGGGCTTGCTGTTCCATTTCAAACTCTTCTGTGAAAATATATGTATAAATGAAATAAATGAATTGCGGCCGCTGATAGCACTGCTAATTTGCATGCACTGTCTGCATTGTTGTAACTGATTCACTAAAGGAATTATGCAAATCAGGTAACAGCGCAAAAAAAATCTGTACTGAACGCAAATTGCATGCTGCGTTTACCCATCTTGCGGGTTCTGAGTGTTAGGTTGTGGAGGATGCAGAAAACTTTGGCATAATCTTTTTTTTGTATTGTAACCAGTGCCTCACTGCTTATTGTTTGAAAAACCTTTGTTCGTTAAATCAGCAGTCATTCGGTGTAACCAAAATCATAAAACAGGAAATGACATCACATAAAGGTCAGTAAAACTTTTTTAAAAATCAAATAATTTGACATTTACTTTTTCTTGTTGACCTCACCACATCACATTTGTAGACTCTTGTTGAAAATAGTAGCCTATAGGTTTTCAAAACCATGAAACCAACATTAATAGAAAAGTATGCTGAAATAGTGGCTCTGTTGTAAATTTGCCACCAAATGTCGTTTTTTTACGGTTCTGTGCAACATATCACATTCTGTAGATTTAGCCAGATCGTGTTCTTCATAAAGTCCCATTCTGGTAGAGATGAAATAGCAAGGGTACATTGATCAAACACGTTGTTTTCCTACTCCACCTTTGCACCTGTTTAGCATTTTAATGAAAGACATCAGGCCGTCCTCAACACGGTCCTATCTCTCAACAGTACTTCAAATAAAAGAGAATAATTTCCCAATATCTATGCATGGATGCCTAACCTTTTCACTCTTTATTTCAGGTATTTGATCCTTTAGTTTAGTGCCTCTGTTGTACTATACATTTTATGTGCCACAATGTTTAGTATCACAAAATGTTTAGATATGGTTCATGTCATATTTGCTAATGTTGCAAATTGCATATGACATTTTGGGATCTTAAATATGTCAATGCAACAATATTATTAAATGGTTCAGTATTCTGTGTTAGGGGAGTCTGTCATGCTGATCAGAGTAAGAGGGTTGTAACACTATTTTACTTCTAAACTCATAAAGATTTATAGAGTGTATTATAGGACCGTATAGTGCAGTATATTTGCTTTATGTGTTTGTTCTGTATTTGTTACCATTATATTTTGAATTAAAATGTGTAGTTAAATTGATGGCATAATAATTATTCTAAACCATACATTTGATTTACTGTTTAAACCAATTTACATAATTAAAACCATTAGTGTTGTACCCTACAGCACTGCTTGTATTGACATTAATTCACACCATTTCACAAGTTCACTCTTACATATAATTAGATAGAGTAAAGGTTATGCGTATTTGGCGTACTGTCCGGGGGCAGGGCTATGAGCTTGGAATTTGGCCCGAACCCTGAGTACTCCCCCCGGTTGTGATGGGAATAGTTAGAACTAAGTGAGAAGATGGGGTGGTAAACTGTCAATGAACAGAAGTAAGTCTGCTGAATATAGCTCCTATCGTTAATTGAGTTGATTAACTGAATGCGCTCCTCTCGTGTTAATTATCTTAATTATCTGAACGTGCTCCTCCCGTAATTTGTTAATAAAACATCATTTAGGGCGAAAGCTGATTTCTAAACTAATTTGCAGCACAGAAATATGGGAATCAAAGATTCCAAAGTGGACAAAAATAACAGCTACAGAGTTGAAACAATATGTTTTACTATATTCCCATGTTTCCCCTACCTACAACACTTCTTTGCTTCTCAATTCATTCCTTTAAAACTTCAAACAAGGGAAGTCTTGACCCTTTGCAGGAAGCAAAAAGAAACCACCGCTACAAAACAGTTTGAGGGCATATTAAATTTTGTTCAACTAAAGTTTGGAGTGCACTTCAGGTTGTCCATTATGATGGTCCTCCTCACCTATCTGCACAGAACAGTTTTTTTGTCTGTACGGCTCATTTGCTCATTAGCTGTGGCTATATATGCAGAGAGGGAGACAGCTCCATCTGTCAGGCTTTCCGGTTTGCTTCAGGGGGTGAGTGTAATTTCAGAGTCTTGACAGGTACAGTATTCAACATGTTGAATATATCCTCCTTTCGTCTCTTTTAATTGTAGGGGAGACGTTTACTAAATGTGTGCATTTACATGCGGCAATGATCGTGAGGTGTTAACGCAGAGGTGGGTGGTCATGAATCATAACATCATAGATGATGCACTGTCACTGAAGGAGTTCGATGTCCGAAGAAGCGAAAATACCAGGAGGTTGAAGTGTTGGTTGTCCAGGGTCTCTTGGGTTAATGGGAGAGAGGCTGGCCGGGGAGAATCCTGACGACTCTGCTACACTTCTCCCTTCATCTTGCTTCTGAAATGCAAAGAAAATCGGTGAGGTGGTGACCTCTGACCTCACCCGAGTGGGGATGCAATTTCAAGTTTAGCACGCTCGGTTGTGTCGCGGCACTGGGGAAATGTAACGTGAAGGGTAGGAATTAAAACCCGCTCAGTTGTACACTTAGATGTTTGTATGTGCACGTAAATATGGATTGGAAAGTTAATAGAATAGAATAGAATATGGGTAAATGACATGTATGCAAGTATTAAGAAGTATAGTTATTCAAAAATTCACATACAATGACTTGAATACACTTTTACTATGATGAGCATGTTTCTGATTAGAGAATTAAAATTAATTTTAATATTTTTGGGGGGTATTAAGTTAAAAAGGGTGTTACAACATTTTTTATATCATAATGGAGAATAAAGGCCTCTTTAAAAGGTTTAAACTCTTTTGTTTGGCATAATCTTTTATTATTTTTATTTCTTAGAATAAACGTAAATAAAAATATATTTAACCCTGTAAAAGGCTAACATTTCATTATTTTATTTTTTTAATTGAAGAGTTTATTTAACCTTTAAACAAAATATAAAAGGGAGGGGGGAGTTTGCAGTGTGTTTTATGTTTTGTAACATATTTGATACATTTATGGCCAAGATATGATATAGTGACCATATGGAGCTCACACTCGAGGAGGAGAAAACACCTCAATTGTATTTAATTGCTTAAACTGAATATGCAAAAAATATGCAATTTATTGCAGATGTTGTTTATATGGCCAAAAAAAAGTAAGATGACATTTTAATAGATTGTGATGTAAATCAATTAGATTTGTACATCAGTATAGCAGATTATATATAAAATGCATATGAATGATGCAGTGCACTACATTGATAAATGAGAGATTTACAGTACAAATAATTTCTTTCTTCAAAGGATCACGTGACCCTGAAGACTGGAGTAATGATGCTGAAAATTCAGCTTTGTAAACAGAAATAAATCACATTTTAAAATATTATATTCAAATGGAAAACGGTTACTTTAAATTGTAATAATATTTCACAATATTACAGATTTTACTGTATTTTTAATCAAATAAATGCAGCCTTGGTAAGCAGAAGATATGAATGCTTTAAAAACATTAAAAGAATCTTACTGATCCCAAACTTTTGAAAGGCAGTGCACATTTTCAATTACAAATTATGTATGAATAATAAAGTTAACCAAGTTGCTTCATTTTAGTAGATGTTCATAAAATAGTAATAACAATATAAAAATTATTCATACGTTTATTTTATAAAAGTTAAAGATTTCACAGCAAACAGACACAAACCATGACAGGAAGGGGAATGTTTTTAGAATTATCAACCAGATTATTAAATTACATGACTTAAATCGTACATTTATCAGAATTGTACATTTTTAGAACTATAAATCAGACAACAGAAGGCATGTAGTAAATTGTGTACAACAAGTTTTTCTGCAAAGATATGATAATGGAAACAGAGGGGTTGCACCACCACATTCAAAATTGGTCGCGCTGTCAGATGCAAGACATATGCAGGTTTTGCGCATCCATCTCAGAAATAAGGTTTTTGCCACCTTCTCATAGCAATAGACACTGAAAACGTGTTGCAAGTTACATATTGTCGGGTTAAATATACAGCTAAGATTGCGAGTTTGGAAGTGTTTGCAAGTCAACATTTTGCAGTAATTAGCAGTGTGGAGATATTCATTTAAGTGGGTGTTTTGAAGAAAGTAGCATCTGTTTAGACTTAATCATATTTGTTCTATTTTTAGAGATGCTTGAGCTTTGACGGATACTCAGATTTCTGATGACAGATCAACAACCGTCCTTTTATATATCATCTGTGTTTGTACAGAAGATTGATTACAATACAGTGAAACTGCCTTTTTGCTATTTAACATACGTCTGTGCTTTCAAAGTATAGACATAATGCAATAGCACACAAAAAATAAAAATAAAAACCAAAAATGTGGCTTAAAAACACATATAGTTCAGACTCTGAAATATGATTGGATGAGCCGCTGTGAAATAGCCGACAGTATAGGTCAATGACCCACAAGAGTGTCGACGATTATAAAAAAATAGTTTAAAATGTGTCAAATTCATATGTAGTGTACTCTTTGTATTCATTTTGGTTTCATATTTGGTTTCAGTTCATACTGAATAACATTTAATGTTTCTAAAAATGTCATGTAGTGTAACCATCTAATAAAAAGTAACATTTTCTAATACAGCGTGAATGCATATGAGTGTAGGCCAGGGTTATTATCGTTAACTAAAACTAAAACCATAAAAAACGTTTTTGTTAAGCCATTACATTTTATATTTGGGCTTTCATCACTATTTATGTTTGTCTTTCCTCAGAAAAAATATGAGTAAAATAAAACATTTGAGCTGGGGAAGTTTGAAATTTGGTTGATTTGACACGTAATGACACTACTAAGAGATCAGAAGGATAATCCCGTGACCTATGACCCCTAGCCGTCTCACTTCCACAGAAGATACAAAGGTCTTCAAAGAAGAAGAAACTATAAGCAGATGTTTATTGATCATTAGTTTGGTTGTATGCAAGGAACTTGAACTACCGGGTTGACTTGCCGTAAGCTAAATGACTGCAGCTTGACTGCTGGATTCAGATTCATTATATGCTGGTGCATACATCAACAAACTGCAAGTGGAACGGCTCATTCCAACCTTTGTCTCTGCTCATTCAAGGAAACGTATTAGCACTCAGCCTAACCTTTAGTGATATGTTTTGTGTAATGCATGATGGGAAACCAGAGCGATAGGACAAGCGAGGGACAAGGTCTTTTTTTTTTTATGTGAGCACTGACCTTTTCAAGTTGCTGTTGTTGTTTTGTTTAGTTGCTGATTCTTCTCTGACAGATGCAAGGTATGCGGTTGAAGCTTTCTTTCCTTGCAAAACAAGACTGTAAAATTGGAGAGAGGTAGACAGTATGACTAATTCTCTCTTCAGGGGGACACGTAGATGAAGACTCTGGCGGAGCGGCTCAGACTGTGTTGTCGAGCCAACATTCAGAACTACTGCTCTTTTTCTGGTAATTCAACAGTCTTCTGTCAGCTAGTTTAGCGGTACTTTCAAAATGCAAGAAACATTGTGAATAGATGTCTGACAGGACACAGGGGTTTTTAGGAGAGATAAAACAAGTTTCTTACTTGCGGCCTATCTCTTACTGCTAGTCAGAAGTTTAAAGCGTCCTCAATTCAGAATCAAAGTTTTGTGGATTTTAGTCCATATCGATTGACTTTGGAGCCATTTACTTTAAAGGTGACATATTATGCCCCTTTTTACAAGATGTAATATAAATCTATGGTGTCCCCAGAATGTGTCTGTGAAATTTCAGCTCAAAATACCCCCCTGATAATTTATTATAGCTTGTCAAATTTGCCTCTTTTTGGATGTGAGCAAAAAACGCACCATTTTTGTGTGTGTCCCTTTAAATGCAAATGAGCTGCTGCTCCCCTCCCCTTTCAGAAGACGTCGATCCTTTACACGAGCCTCGGATACTCCGGCAATAACAAATATGGTTTTGTTTTGGGGGGTTATTGCTGCTCTCCCTGCTCTTATCCATGCTAGACTGCAAGCATGCGCAGGGAGTTATTGCCCAGAACAGAACCATACCGCCAATCCTAACTGTATGCTGATTGTCAATCATATTTGACGATAGTGGTTCTGACAGAAATTAAGCGTAGTGTCAGTTCTGGCAGGTCATGTTAGTCAAGCTCGCATCAGCTGACTCTCAGCTGATACACGTCTACCTATAGGAATACGACGCCCAGTGATGCGCGGGTCAATGTATAAACAACCCGCACCCGACTGACGTTTTCAACTAACCCGCCCGCAACTCGGACCGTAAAAAAAGAAAAGAAAATATTGTACCCGACCCGCTTCCTGACCAGCATTTTTTAAAAGTAGTAAATGCTCATCGTAGCGTCATTGGGCCATATAGACGTAGGAACTAGGGGTGCGGGGGGGTGTGGCCCCCCCCCCCCTCTCTCATATGCCCCCCATCAGCCTCCCTGGCCTATAATATCCATTAATCCAGCCTGTGGAGGAGAGAAATGTTTCAGGCCCTGACATGGTACACTCAGAGGTGCAGCGGCGAGAGCTGGCAGTTCTTGAGGCGGCCCATCATTTTCCATTTTTAGCTGTCTAGATGCATATTATTGATGAATGCGATGTTTATGTTTCGACCCTGCTTGAAGAATTCATCAGCAGTTCAACTGAGAGAAGGCCCACTTTTGGAAAAGTGTGAAAGCCCTTAGGAGCGCAAACTGTTCTTTTTCTGAATGCTGTATGATATAGCCTAGTGTTATGTAATAAAGGCTTGATTTATTCATTTATTTCGTTTCATTTTCTTAACAATTAAGACGCTGCATGTGTTTATCCAGTCTAATCGAAGTGTGCGTCTCTCCCCCGACTTTCCCAACAAAAATCACACCCCCTCTCAGAAAATACATAAAACTGACATTACTGAGCTATATGCGTTTAAAAGTAGCCTATTAAAATGGTACAATGGCATTGCTCAGTTCAACGTGTTGGGAAATCGGGCATTTTGTCCCGCGTCAGCATTTATTCAAAAGTTAATAACGCTCAACATTCAAAAGGTAAATAAGGATTTCCCACTTGTATTAGTAGGCTTAGGCTATTTCGCCACGTGGATGCCCAATTGAAGCTCTCACAAGCACAAAATGCAGGCATAGAGTATGTTAATAAAGTCTTAACGCATTTTAGACGAACAAAAACAGGTAGGCTAAGCCATAGACTGAGGCTACAATATCCATAAATAAATGTTCACAAATACCCATGAAAGTAAAACTGAAAACTGAAACACACAGTAAACTTAACCTGGGCTTAAAAAGAAGGCTAAAGGGTGCCACTTGTTCGCAAAAAAAAGTAGCCTAATACAAGATAAACGCAAAATATGCATTTGTATAAGAAAATAAAATAGGCTGCATTGTTTAGCCTACACAAATATATCCATAAAACTAACACAGGAACCTAAATCAGATACAGTAAGCCTAACTTGGGCTTAAAAGGGCTATAAGGTGCCGTTGGTGGCCTAAAACAGAAGATTAGCCTACTTCTTTTTAGCTTTCCTCACGCTGTGTAGAAATAATATTGAATCAACCATTCCTGGGTTGAGACGGTTTCTTCTCGCCTCTATGACACGACCTGCGGAGCTGAATGTGCGCTCACTGGCTGCACTTGATGCTGGAACGCAGAGGATCCTCCTTGCCAATGCACGAAGCCTCGGGAAGGTGGGTGCCTGTCTCTCCCAAAATTCAAGCAACCGGTCCTCGTCACAGTCATCCAGCTTAAAGTGTGCAGCATGGTACCGCTCCAATTCGTTCGTTAGGCCCACATCAGCGGCATCATCAGCCCATTCAGCGAAGTCCACTCTAGGTTTTTTCTCTCTCTGACTTTTGTTAGTGACGTCTATGGAAGGTAAAATAGCATTTGTCAATAATGTCATTTACCAGCATTAAATTGAAATATCCCATTCATCATTAATAACACAGCCACTTACCCTCACCTGTAGATGTCCGTGGTGCTGTAGTGCTTGAAGTTTCAGGAGAGTCCGCGGCTTCAAAAGACACAGGGTATATGAGGTTGCCAACGATTCTGTGGAGGTTTTTCCTTTCAGTCTCGGTCATCATTTTGAGACTTTTGTAGCGGGGGCAGAGGAAGAGGGTGATTTTGTGCGTGTCTGTGAGGATTAACTTTTGATGGAGTAGAGCAAGTGCGCGCGTACGGAGCAAAGCCATGTACTCAGGGTCTCCAAAGACTGGTTGGCAGTGTGCACCCAGATTGTAAAACCACAGCATGACTAAATGCAGTGTCGGGTAGTCCTCTCCCTGCAACTCTTCAGATGCTTTCTTGAAAGGCTCCAAGAAATCTATCACAGTTGTGAGCGTGTTTTGATATATGCCTTCCATGCGCTCTGACTGCCCCCTGCATTCGAGTAGCTCGTTAATTTCCCTGTATTGTTTGCTCACAGATTTGAGCATGTCAATTTTGCTATTCCAACGAGTCTCACACTCTTGGACTAAGCCATGTGGGAGAGCTGTGCTTGCACTGGCTTTTTTAAGATATTTGACAATGCCCTTGCACACGTCAATCATCTCCGTTACCTCCTCAATGTCAGATCCACTGAACGTATGTTTCAGAATTGTGTTCAGAACATGGGCTGCACATGGTATCCAGTGATAATTTTTTAGGGCAGTTTTAATATTAGAGCCCTGGTCACTCACGAGCACCACTTGATCAAATGAGATCCCGTAAGAACACAGCTGCTCATTAATCTGTTTGTGGATGTTGATTGCTGTTTTGGGCAATGTGCAATCGAATTCCACTGTGCACATAACACGGCTTGCCAGCTTCCAATCCTCTGTGATATAATGGCACGTCAAGACAGTGTAGGACCTTCTGTTAAAATCATCAGTCCACATATCAGTCGTTATTGCAACCCCTCCATTGTCATGCACCGCTGACTTCAGAACCTCGGATAAGGCTTCTTTCTCGACCATGGCCTGTTTTTTTAGCTCGATCACTGACTGTCTGCCTATGAGGAAGCACTCCATTTGCGTCGACTGAGCCATAACGTGCTCCAATGTTGATGAGATTCTGGGCCACTTTCGTAAAACCTTCCCCCGAAACAATATCAAAGGGGGGTGCAGGTCTGTGCAACAAAAGTCCACGCAATAATCCACAAATTTACTCTTCACTTGAAGAGGAATTTTCGTGTGGTCAGGGCGCATAAAGGCATCTATAGTTTGTGGCCTGGGTTGGCCTGACACTGCTCTATTCGGCTGTGATGGCTTCCCTGGGCCGCACTTGTGACGCGCCATGTTGGTCGTGCCAGTTTTGTGGCTATGAAATGGGTAAATAGCATCACAAGAAGTACACATGACAAAGCCAGCACTTTGGTCATCATCTTTCATTATTTCGGCAAATGTCTCCCACACTTTGCTCTTTCTATTTGTGTATTTGCAGAGCTTCCACTCCCCAGTCTTCACCTTTTCTCTTGGCGCCTCCATCTCTACCTGCAGACTGAGCTCGTGCGTCATCTTCGCGCCAGTTAAAATAAAGTAAAAATAAAATAAAGCCAATAAAGTGTAGGCCTATGTATTTCATAGAAAATTGTGTCTAGTACTATATAAATTACAAAGGTTTAATTGGCATCTTTATTTCAAACGAACCGACCGACCGCGACCCGAATATCATTAAAAATATTTTTGGATGACTCGTAACCGCGGGTTACCGCGGGTGACCATAGGCACCCGCTCATTTTGGATCAACCCGCGCATCACTGACGACGCCTATCACTGTATACATATATAAGCTCCTTCAGTATTATCAACAGCTATCGCGTTTCTCAGGAGCTAATTACTCTCCTCCATCCCCAGCTCCTCCTCTCGTCCAGTCAGTATGGCATTCTGATTCCCCTTGAATCAGAATAAATTCTCGAATTATGTTGTACTTTAAAATCTTGAATTAATGATATCTCCAATACACTCATGTTGGTTCTGTTCTGTTTACCCTAAGGGAGGTTATTGCTGCTCTCCCTGCTCTTATCCATGCTAGGCTGCATGGATGCGCAGGGAGTTATTGCCCAGAACAGAACCATACCACTAGCCTGGATGCCAGCCGAACTTAGCCCCGCCCACAACAATTTTTGGTCGGGAAGTTCGGTCTGGACTTGATCCGTTGAAGAGCTATTATGCCCGAACAAAAATTGTTCGGACCAATCAAATTGTCAGGGCGGGCTTTATACGATGATGGACAGATGAGCAACGGTAACGTAATCACTACGTCATCAAAGAGCGCTTGGGTTGAATTTGTTTACAACAAAGAAGATTCCCGCTGGAGAATTGAGTTTTCACGAGTTCACACCTATGGATCACACTTAATAAGTCAGATAGAATAAATGTATATTTGGCGTGCTGTCCGAGGAGAGGGCGCCGGGCTCGGTATTCGGCCCGAACCCAAAGTAGCCTACTTCCCCCGTATTCCTGGCTGTGGAGGAACAAGCCAAGAGTGAGTGGAGGGATGCTGAAAACTGTCAAGGAATGTTAGGTGAGTTGACAGAGTGAATAAATATATTCCTCTAATGCTGATAGGGTAGACATGGTAATTGTTTGATGACAAGTTGATTGGATTGATTATTTGAACGTGCTCCTCCCGAAGTTTGTTTATAAACGTGTAGATTCCGCCATCGCGTCTGTTATAGAAGATATCGACAGCGCATTCATTTTAAAAGAGGAACAGTAACCGTGATCAAGGCATTTGTCGATCGGAAACATGAATGAAGAACATACGTCACTTACTCCGCTGCTATGATTGGTTGTAGGTCTATCCAATTGAGTGCAGAGGCATTTTCTTTCCTGGTTTGGTTTGAAACACGCCCCATAATCAAAGCTCAATGGAGCAGTATCAGACTCACATTCTGACTAGAATCTGAGTATGACCACGTCAGGCTACCATACCACCATACCACCATCCTAACTGTAAGCTAATTGTCAATCGTATTTGACGATAGTGGTCCTTACAGAAAAACTGTTTTTAAAAACCCAATAATTTTAACTATATACTGTAAAGGCTCATCTCACCCTCAAACCTGCGTACTCTGCATATTTAGTGGACTAATGATGTCTGAGATTGTGTTCCTTGAGAACTGCAGTTTTCTCCTTGCAGATCAAGCATTTAAGAGTCCCATTAAGAGAGCAGAAACCTCATAATTTTGCTTTGATGTAATGGTAAGATTGTATTTAAAAATAAAATGACTAAAATATATACAGGTAGCAGTCAGTTCACACATAGGATGCCTGTAAAAAAATATTTTATTTTAGACTGACAAACTTTCTAATAATAATAATAATAATAATAATAATAATAATAAACCTGTCACAACACTGTTAAGCAGCATAACTGTTTTCAACATTGATAATAATAAGAAATGTTTCTTGAGCAGCAAATTAGAATGATTTCTGAAGGATCATGTGACACTGAAGACTGGAGTAATGATGCTGAAAATTCAGCTTTGCCATCACAGGAATAAATTGCTTTTTAAAATATATTAAAATATATATTCATTGAAAAAATTATATTCTTAAAACATGTAGCATTAAATTGTTAAGCTTACATATTCCACAAAATAAATAAAGAGATACATGTTTGGAACAACATGAGGGTGGCTAAATAAGTTATAAGTGTGTGTGTGTGTGGGTATCCCTTCAAAATGCAGTGTTTCTCTTTCAGGAAAACAAGCCAAAGTACTCATGACTCATCTTGTCTGCAGGGGCGTGTGCATCTTTTTTTTTTTGTCCAATAAAATGCTCTTTGGAATAATGTCTCCTCCCATTAAATTATAAACACCTCCTGCGTCTAACTAGCAATATCGGGTAGCAAACAATGGTTTTGCTGAGCTGTAACACAAACTAAAGGCTACTGACTATTTAAACAGTTCCCTTGGTAAGTCCCGCCCCAACTTTTTGTTTCAGATACACATTAACCATCCTCTTTGCATCACTCTTTTTGTCTCCTTACTCATCTATCCCATCTCCCTGTCCACATCACAACATCCAGAGCTAATGGGAGCGCGACCACCGTAGAGTGACAGTCATGTCGAACTGTGCGTGATGAAGACAGATTGGGAGCATCAATCACTATGTCACACCAGTTTCGCTTCACACCCTCCCTGAAGGCAAACCATGTCGGCCGACAGCTCGAGACTGGTCCCTCCAGCACAGCAGTGATTGATTATAAGATCACAGGACTCATAAAAGTATTTTGTGTACAGGTACTTGCAAATGTGTACTTTGCCAAGTGCTGTAATTGTGGTTAAACGTGGAAGTAGGGGTCACAGTAACAAAACACCAGTAGTACCAGTGAAATCTCATGATTCTCGATACTAATCACATAATCACCCCCAAAATCACAAGGGTTAAGGCCCTGATATACTTCAAGCAAAATCGAAGAACAAACTGCAGTGACTTCATTTCGAACAAAATCAGGCCAAAATGAAGCTCGTTTTGGCATTTCGAAAAAGTTTGCTATATGGCTGGTAAACGCATTTGTACTCCCATTGGTGTATGGCGATCCGTTTGTGCGCGGAGGCTCCGCCTTCTTTCATGTGGAAATCTTTTCTGTCCGTTGAGGTCAGACGTCCACGAATGAAAACATGAACACACTAGAGAGCTGCTTTATAGTTGAAAATGAAGTTGTACTTCTGATGAAATGAGACACTGACACTGTTTTTTTATGTTTAATACGGTAAAGCTGGTTATATAAATATACGTGATGTGACTACTAGAATGTCGAATTGCAGAGCTTGTGCAAACATATCCACGTTGCGATCAGATGTTTTTATGCTTTATTAAAAAATTCTTGCTGTTTTCTCAATTTTGTTGTTTGTTTATTTTGTTATTGAGAGGAAAGCACGCAGCACATATTTACAGATTCATCTAAACTTCGCTCTCTGCAGTGTGGGCGGCGTCGGATGTTCTGTAAAAGTATATCGTTGGTCACGTATTTTTAACTATTTTGAAGCGAAGAACGAAAAATAACTCCTCCGTGAGTATTTTGGGGCCTTTAGGTTTAGGGGTGGAGATTTATGCTTACCTTTTTTAATACAAATCATGTTTCGTACAATCAAATCACAAAAATTTAGGCGAAATCGGCAATCCGTAAAATAGTTGCGCTTTCCCATGACATCGGGTTGCATGTGGCTTTAAGTAGTGACGCTGTAGTGTGTCTCAGAGGAAGTTTTTTTTGCTTAGTTTCCAAAAGGGTGTGGAGTTTGAAACTCATTTGTTTTGAAAATCTGTATGTCAGTAATGGTGGCTTTTTTGGTTGTATTTTATTTTATTTTATTTTATTTTATTTTATTTTATTTCACTTATCTCACTGCTCATGTGAGAGTTTGTGTGTTGCCTATGACAGATTCTGTCACTGACTAGATGGACAGATAATACTTAATGGTACTTTGAAACTTTTATTTCCTTACATGAAAATTCAGAGTAGGGATGTTTTGAAGTTTCATCCATCTAAAAGTTTTGACAAAAAATACCATTGAACACATTCCACATCTTTTTGATTTTAATATGTCTCTTGAGGTTCACTAATATTGTTATTGAAGTTTTTTTGCACAAAAAACTTGGCTGCTTCTCCTTTTAACAATATATAATATAATATATATAATGGGTACTATTTACTTTTGACCGAGTGCCAGTGGGCTGGACCTATGGTGCAATGATGCATGACAACCAGTGGTGTAAAATATTTGAGTAAATGTAATTAGTTATTGTTACTTTAGTATCTTTTTGGCTACTTTGTAGTTTTATGAGTATCAAAGATATTAGTTACTTTTTTCAATGAGTGTATATATTCTTTACTCCAATACATTTGTGATGAGTAATGCAATTACTCTTTGGGTGCTTCTCAATACTCAAATTAATGCTAACCCCGTTTCCTCGCTCCTCCATCCTCCAGCCTGTGACCCGGAAACCAAAAGAAAGCCATCTTGAAGGACCTCTCAATTCTCTAAATGCACTGCATGGAGGCAAGGAACGAGTACTTTTACTCAAGTATGGTATTTTTCAAGTACTCTTTACACCTCTGTCAACAACTAGGCTAATCATTGATGTCTTGCTCTGGAGGCATTCATAGGCTATGTAAATATATTTGTCCATGGGACATCACAGATCTCACAATATCCAAACGTACCGTTTGATTTCCATTTCAAAAACTTTAAACTTGCAGGATGTTTTAATGGTATAGAGACCTAATGTCAAAAGATTTAGATTTCTCATGTCATGAACCCTTTAACAGCACTCATAGTCATAAGACGAAAAGTGGAGTGAAACTGGCTTACTTATAAGTAAAACTTTTAATGTTTAATCGCAACCAACACAATTCACTAATTTTCTATTGTCAGCAAAGATATCATGGCAATATCGCTAATATTCAATGTATTGAAATACTATGTCATAATTTCTCCATATTTAAACGTTAAATACACAAGCTTTGATTTTGTCTGAAAACCTAAGAACTTAAAGCTTTAACTTAGTTGGCAACAGGTTTATAAATGCTGGTGAAATGTGTGGCACATGTTGCATTCCCATATGCATGTTATAAGCAACCCAAACTCAGAGCAGATGAATATGTGTGGAGTAGTATTTATGGCAAACTGAGCCTCGCTGAGACACTGGTTATCACTGTTATTGTGCAATAGCATGCGATTTATTATTTTATGATCCTGTTTCCCTTTTTTTTTTTTTTTTTTTTGGAGCGTTACAGCCTCTGGTCATTGTTTGCTTTCATAGAAAAGAGCAGTTTGGATATTGTGCTGTATTTCTCCTGTGGAGTTACTTGGAATAATTCATACAGATTTGGAGCAACGTTTTGACACCAAAAGGGGAGGACTTTTAACTCTTTATGGCATAGTGTCAGTCATCTCCACTCAGGCTTTCCATGCGAGCAAAAGTCACAGTTTTAGATATCAAAGAAATGCAGAAAATGAAGTGAAGCTAAAAGGGAACGGCTGCACTAAGGGGCTGGCTGAGATCCCACTCAATTATGCAGTCGAGTGAGCCCATCCTCACTCTCACATAAGCACAATACACGTCTGAGCTGTTTCATCATCCCCAAAGGCCATATTAACTCGTATACACACACGCCTGCATCGGCCGCTGTGCTCTTATATCTCAACATCCCCACTACAGCCCCAGTCGAGTCGCTGCCTCGCATTGAATATGCTCTCTATCACCGTGTCACATGACTCACTCTCACCCTTATAATATCACCCCTTGAGCTCCCCATCCTCCGCTTGGAATGGGTGACTGTAACACTAACAGCCCGTGGTCTGGTTTCCTTTCAGCAGGCCAGTGAGCGGAAACTAAATGAGAAGACCTGAATTTATCGTTCAGGTCACCCCTTAGGACTTGCTAGTCAATGACAATTTAACACACCCTTTGTGATGAAGTCATGCAGTCAACTGTGGTCACTGTGCCTAATCGTGATCAATCTTGTAGGGATGGACTGTGACTAATAACTAGGCTAATCAAAATCGACAGTATAATCAGCTACTAAATATATCTTGTAAGCAATGCATTTAATACTTTCACATTAGGGGTGTAACGATACGCGTATTCGTATCGAACCGTTCGGTACGAGGCTTTCGGTTCGGTTTTCGGTACGCATTACGTACCGAACGTTGGACCATTTTTTTCTGCCGACAAAAATTCCGTTATTTCAAATGAAGGCGCGTCGCGGGTGGCAAGCGCGGCGCGACCACAACATCAACTGGCAAATGCAATGTAAGGAACGACACTGGGCTACTCTTATTGTGTTTGTGTGGACCGTTTATCAGTTTTGACCTGTGAAGCGGGACTCGCGAGCCCTATGCGCGAGCCTGATCAAGCAACACTACCAAACAGCGCTAAGAGATCCAGACCAGTAAAGAAAGCATTTGAATTTCAAATGCTTTTTGAATTCGCCACAGAAGTAATAACATCGCTGCGAGATCTAGTGAGAAACATGCACATTTCTCTGTTATTAACGGATCAAACAGCGCTGACGTGGAAACCAGGAAGAAACATCGTGCCATGAATGAACTGGCCGGTGTCAGATCAGCAACATTCACCGTAGAATGGATTTACTGTAGTAACAGTAACTGCAAGGTATGGAAGTTTGTCAGGAATAGTAGGCTACAATGCTTTCAAGTAACATTACGTCGGTTTTATTTTGACATTATGAATACAATTATTGCTGCCCTCAAATGTTAATCTGAACTAAAATAAACCTTTGTTTATAACTAGCCTACTACTACAATATTACATTTCATTTTGTCCAAGGAGCTGTTTTGTTTTATATGCTCATAAGAAGAGTCAAGTATAGCTCCATTATTGTTCAGTAAAAAAAAGCAACAAAAAAATAAATAAAAAAAATCATACTTTATGATGTTAGTTTCATTAAATAAAATAATAATAATAATAATAATAAAAAATTCAAGGAAATTTCTCTGGCATTTATTTATTTTTGCTGTATGGAAAACGTACCGAACCGAACCGTACCGAACCGTGACACAAGTGTATCGTATCGAACCGAACCGTGAATTTTGTGAACCGTTACACCCCTATTTCACATACTTTATTATCAAAAATATTGATTTTCACTATACTTTTATATGTTTTATATAGGTATTTTGAAATTGAAAAGGCAGCAAAATTACATTAAGCAATAAAAAATAGTGGTAGTATTTTAAAAAATGTTTAAAAAAGTATTTCCCCCTTTATTACTGTACTATCTATCTATCAAGTACACTATCTTTGAAAAGTTTGATGTTGGTAAGAGTCTCTTGTACTCACCAAAGGCTGCATTTATCAAAAATGCAGTAAAATAGTGTTAAAATTTAAAATACCTGTTTTGCATTTTAATATATTTTAAAATCTAATTCATTCCTGTGATGCAAAGCTGCAATTTCAACATCATTACTCCAGTCTTCAGTGTCACATGATCCTTCAGAGATCATTCTAATATGCTGATTTGGTCCTCAAGAAACATTTCTTTTTATGATCAATGTTAAAAACAATGTTGTGCTGCTTAATATGTGGAAACGGTGAAATTTTTCCACAGGAGTCTTTGATGAATAGAAAGTTCAAATGATCAGAATTTATTTGAAATAAAAGTAAATTCACTATACATAACATAATGGGCCCTATTTTAACGATCTGAAACGCAAGTGTCAAGCGCAAAGCGCAAGTAACTTTGTGGGCGGGTCTTGGGCGCTGTTGCTATTTTCCCGGCGGGATAAATGACTCTTGCGCCCGGCGCAAATCTAAAAGGGTTTGGTCTGAAGTAGCTTCACTATTCATAGGTGTGGTTTGGGCGTAACGTGAAATAAACCAATCAGAGCGTCATCTCACATTCCCTTTAAGAGCAGACGCGCTTGTTCTATGGCGGATTCCTATTATAACGGCGGATTTGCCAGACGCACACCAGCAGCGGTTCACAGCCGAGGAGACCGACGTTCTCGTCAGGGCCGTAAAACACAGAGAAGTGACATTGGGGATGGAGAAACACACCCAAATTAACTTTGGTTAAACAGGCGTATGATAATTTGGGTTAATGTGTAAGCTAGATGTATGCTTTTATAATAAACTATCTATCTATCTATCTATCTATCTATCTATCTATCTATCTATCTATCTATCTATCTATCGTAATCTATCGTAATAATGTATGATTTGCAAAAATGAAAACTGCTGCTTCTGTGTAGATGAGAGAATCAATATGCGAGTTGTGCACACGCTACATTGATTATGGCCAAGCATGCGCCCTTAAAATAGCATAATGAACAACGCGCCACTGACTTTAGACTAGGTTTTTTTCTGGTCAGTGGCGCAATTGTTTTATGGGACAGTAAAATAGCACCAGGGATTGTTTGCACCGGAACACGCCTCCTTTTTTGCGCTGAACCGCCCAGGGAGCGCAAGTTCATTCCCTAGTTTAGCCACGTGCTTCTGTGGAGGGAAAAGCGCGCTTTGCGCGGGTGCAAAATAGGAATGATACATGCGTCGGTGTACAAAGTCAATTGCGCTGGGTGCAAGATAGGGCCCAATATCTGACTTCACTGCTCTATATTTAATGAAAACAGATCAGTCCTGGCTAATTAGAAGTGAAGAAACTGCTACACGTTAGCAACGTTCGATTCTCAAATACAATTTTTTTTAATGAAACAGTCTTCACAAATCACATAACACTATTTGTTTACTGTACGAATTGAAATAATTCATTTGCAGTTCTCAAAGACTCAAAATAATCCAAGATTCAGAGGTAATATCAGAGATTAATTGTGCGGAGGATTCGACTAAAGTGACAACTGTGAAAATATTAAAGGCACAGTATGTAAGTTTCGCCGTTTGATGTCGCTTATTCAAAACAACAACAAAGGTGTAGCTTGATGATGCAGTGAGTGTGGAATCATAGGAGTTGACAAATTCGCCTCCACAGCCGATGGAAAACAATCCGACGGGATTCATACAGAAATCATATTCATGGGTGAGCTAATATGAAGCAGGGCGGGTCCAAGAGCCTGGGACATTTTACATTGCTGGTTTTATTATGCTTTTTTTTTTTTTTTCAATAATTATTATTATTTATTTTTTGCCACAGTTGGATGTTGCAACTCCTTTTGTTTATTTTACTATAAAAGTTAATGTCCGCCTCCTTCTTCCCTGAACTTGAACATGGGTACAGACAGTTATGTTTGATCAATTAAATTGACATTATTTTATTTCATTCTAATGACATAACCACATAAGTGCTGAATTACTACTCATACCAGGGCTGCCAACTCTCACGTATTCAGCGTGAGACACTTTTCATATGCTCTCACGCCACACATCCATTTTCTCACGCAGAGAAAAATCGCAAAGCAAAGAGGACACTGACACCGACAGACAACACAAAGCAGGTTACTGATATGAAAAAAATTCTCAGCTCTCAGATTCAGTCAATTGTATTACGAAATTCAAACAATAAATACGGTTTTGGCACTTGTAAATGTGACATGGCAGATCGCTGAAGCGCCTCAGTTCAAGCGGCACTTGATCCGATCATCTGTTAGCCTACTCTTTAGTTAATAGTAAATAAACACGAATGAACATTAGGTATGTTGAAAGTTACAGAACAGCACGTTAGTTGGCTAGAAAAAAAAAATGTTTTCTCTGGATTTAAACATTATTGGAAACATTTGGGAAAATGTAAGTACCCAAGTCAACAAAAAATATAACATTGTTCTAGTGGTTTTTGTATATTTGAATCCAAAAGTCCTAGATATTCAGCCTTAAAGCATTGCTGGATTTTAGTAGCCTATATTGTTTGTTAAATTGTCAAATGTTATACATGACGGTTGTTAGATAAATACTGTTTAAGCTAACTGTGTAAAATGCTTGAATATATTTGTTTGTAAGAGCAGAATTGATTCAAATTGATTCGCCTAAATTATGCAGGAATGCTAGAGACCCAGGTTCGCTTTTTTTTGTTATTTCTGCTCATAAAGCAGTCATCATTGTTCAATGCAGATAAAACTGCAAGCCTTTTCTCTTCATATGTGAATTCAGCCTCTGTATGCTCCACATGTAATGCTCTCATTAATGATTTTAACATACATTATCTTTTGGTATCCCTTTTGGAAACTTATCACAACAACTTTTAAAGTAGCAGTAGCAAACAGTGTGAGGCAAATAAATAAATAATGTGAACTTAAATGTGAGCCATTTTCCATATTGGCAGGCCTTTGGTTATTGGCTTTATACAATTTCTTGCACCCCCATACACAAAAGGCAAACTCCGTCTCTTTAGTCATCCTTTATAAACATTTCAATGGAGTATGGTTTGTTTCACAATTTGTTTCTTTTAGACATGGTTTGGAGTGGTCCACATGGTTTGGAGTGGTCCCTTTGGGTGATTTTTTTCTTTCTTTTTTTCTTGTGGAGAGATGATTTAGTTTGATTAAATTCACCCTTTGAGGTTGTAGTCTCTCAATCCAGTCTTCAAAAATCAATGTGGGTGTGATCTGTGAAACTATCCAAATCACATCTCCCAGAGACCAGAGCACACCGGCAGAAAGGAGAATGAGCGTTTCTGACTGGGTCTCCTGGGTTTGGCCCTGGGCCAGACTATCTTTTTGCCGCTGTGTGAAAACTAAACCTTAACTGCAGGAATATGCTTACTCAGATTTATTCTTTACTGATTGTCTCTCTCTCCTTCTCTTTTCCTATCTTTTCTTCTCCGCTGTGTACCCTGGATAAGATATGGACAAGCGACTCCATTGATTTCTGTCAGTAAGTCCCACCTGTGGGGACACAGCCTCAATCCCCATTGGCGTTGTGCGTTTTGCCCACATTAATATGTGACAGATATATGCAGGCGGGCTATGAATTTTTAATGTGCGCCCCTCCTCTGAGCTTGCCCTTTGCTACAGCTCAGGGTTGACTGAACCACTGAGGGTCACTGGGTAAAGAAGACGGAGAGCGAGAGAGACTATTTTGGAGGAAAGGAGAGAAAAATTAGACTTGTTTTCTCTTCCTTTGTTCTTGAAAATAATGACACCCAGAGCAATTTAAACGTGTCCTCAGGTCCCGATATGCTGTCTCTCTGGTTGGAAGTGAAAATATGTTATTGGTGTTCTCAGTCAAGGTCAGTTCAACAGCTGTTCTGTTGTGTTTGTTTCAGTCAGGGCTTTGTTTTAAAAATAGGGCTGACCGTCGATTAAATTTTGATTGAATTAATTACATCATATGCTGATTCAATCCAACCATAATTAATTGTGTATTGTATTTCAGGGTTCAAAATTCAGTGCTGAAAAATTGGCAATGCATTGTTATTTTGAATTGAACTGGCCACACCCACAGGAAGAGGGATCTACTGTATTGCAATACGGGTTATGAGCAACAAACTTCACATTCAAGTATTGTAGTCATGAGTCGTAAAAAAGCAACATTTTAAACAAAAAGCTGAGAAAATCACATTTTTGTCAGAGACTACCGCAAATCGGATTCAGAACGATGATCAAAACACAAATGGAGTAGATCGAGTCCATCAACACCCCCAAAGCTTCACAGTCGTTTCCTCTTCATGGGTTTGACATTTCATTCAGTAACGTTTGGCAGTTTTTAATTATATGCTGTTAAATGTTTGACAATTAAATGATCGCGTCATTTTAAATTTGTGTAAGCAGTATTCTATCACTTGTTTCTGCTTCTTCACCTGTGTTTTTGTACACTTTCATAATATGTGCAATAGCGCCTCCTATAACAGTAAAAACACAGACAGCTGGAAAATTCAGTCAATGATGGAAAAAGAAGTAAATTCCTTTTGAGTGGGGTAGCCTACACAAAAATTCTGATACTCAGTTTAAAAGGACCATATCTGTTTTATAAATCAATATTTTCAAACAATGTAAGTTCATAAGACAGTATGTAAAACTATGTGGAACAAATTATTTAATAAAAGTAAACAAAACTACAATCGAGTAACTTAGAAAATTTAATTACTGTATATTCTTTAAGTATATCTCAATTAAAAAACTGAGTTCAAGTAGCCTATAGGCCAAATATACTTAGACTTTACAGTCAGAATAAGTCAAGTACTTAGGTGCAATTTTAAGTATATTTCTGAGAAGTGCATACAAAGTAGATTAATTAATTAAACTTAATTTTAGTTTAAAAGTAGTATACTAATAGCACACTTGAATACACTTATTTTTTCGTAAGGGTTAACAACCTACAGACTATTAAACCTTAACTGTTTGACAGTTGCAGTAGCATTTTACACCTTGAACAACCCCTCACAATTGGTATTTGGTGTCATGCACATTTGGGAGGCACTTTGGGAGCTGGATGAGGTTCTTTTCCAGTTGGAAAGCTGCGTTTGAAGGAATCAAAAAATTCTTGATTCTTGAATACAATTCAAGATGGTCTTTAGCATTTTTCTCTTATTTGTATAAGAGCCATTCCAGCAAGCTCATAAAACTCCATCTGAGGTCTCACTCTCTTTCATATGAACCCCCAGGAGACTTCATATAGTTTTGCAAAGCCGTAAATTGTATATCAAGTTTTTTCCTCATTCACTTTTATTAGTTTGAGTGTTCGTGTCTCTTCTCTGTTCCCCCATCGCCACATAACTTTTTAATGTTCCCCCTCTTCTCTTAATGAGCGTGTATATTTACACTAGAAGGGGTGAGCATGTGCAATTTGTTTTTTTCTCATACACCAGAAAAAGGCAGTCTCCAGCACAGAGTGGGGAATATTTTTCCCCCACCATTTTAATTCCTTCCTTTGCTTGAGTGAGTTGTGAAGAGGAACTTTTGCACAGAGAATCAACCCACCAGAGAGCAAGTACAGCAGCAGCTCTCTGCTTTTTTGATAAACTTAATGATGAGGGTGCTGCTTTTCTCTTTTTGTCAGATCTTGTGCCATGATTTGGATGTGCGGAGGAAGAGAGAGAGAGAGAGAGAGAGAGAGAGAGAGAGAGAGAGAGAGAGAGAGAGAGAGAGAGAGAGAGAGAGAGAGAGAGAGAGAGAGAGAGAGAGAGAGAGAGAGAGAGAGAGAGAGAAAGCAGGGACATTTGAGGTTGAACAGAGAGAGTAAGTCTGATGGAAAACAATTAGTGAAAGGGGATGATGGAGGTGTGACTTTACATAAATACGGTGCAAGATAGGCTGTAAAAGTCATTGAAAATTAAATTTTTCCAACAACTGGTTTGTGAAAAGAGGTGCTTGTTGTGGATCATTGCACTAAATATTATACAATATTTTATTTCCTATTAATTTCCTACGGTCTATTAAATTGATCTAAATTAGCCTTCATTGTGTATTTTTAAATTTGTCAGATATTTAAATTAAGCTGTCATGCTAGTTTTAGACTACATTTTTTTTTAATATATCCCTTTCATGCATGAATTATGATAACCTCAGTCAGGATTTTTTTCCTATGTGTTTTTATTGCTCTTAGGGCATGAAAAACAAGAATTGTTTTTTTTTTTGTTTTTTTTTTTTACAAATTTTTCAAAGAGATCTTCAGATGTCCACTTGAGTGGACAGCATGCGGTTATGGTTTAAACTGAAGATATACTGTATTAACAATAATCAAACAGATAAAGTATGTGAATTTAACAAACTAATCAATACAATTATATCAAATCATGTGAAAACTATAAAATATATACAAAAAATATAAATGCGAAATATTGCAAAGGCTTCATACAACTTCGTACAAGTTGCACTTCGCGAATCTTTGATATCAGAACATGAGGACGTGATTCCATCAGGATTTTCTACAGCGTGTCAAGGTACAACTGTGGAAACCACTCAGATGCTCCCTCCAGTGCACCAGAGTATGGAGATGTACCCTTATTAGCTGATAATTCTGATTATGTTCAAGATGGACATGCACATTTCTATCATAGCCCTCCTCTGAGAAAACCTAGCGATACGTTTTTTCAATCTCATCTGAAATGATCAGTGTTGGGGGTAACGCATTACAAGTAATATGCATAACGCATTCAGATTACTTTTTTGATGTTACAAGTAAAGTAATGTGTTACAAGTAACATGCATTACGTAATCAGATTTGTTTTTTATGTTACGAGTAATGTATTGTAACATGCATTACCTAATCAGATTACTTTTTGATCTAACAAGTAATTAACTACAAGTAATGTGCATTACCTAATCAGATTACTTTTTGATGTTATGAGTAAAGAAACACATTACAAGTAACATGCATTACGTAATCAGATTACTTTTTGATGTTGAGTAAAGAAACGCATTACAAGTAACATGCATTACGCAATAAGATTATTTTTTGATGTTATGAGTAAAGAAACGCATTACAATAACGCGCATTACATAATCAGATTACTTTTTGATGTTATGAGTAAGGAAACGCATTACAAGTAACATGCATTACGTAATCAGATTACTTTTTGATGTTATGAGTAAAAAAACGCATTACAATAACGTGCATTAAGAAATCAGATTACTTTTTGATCTAACAAGTAAAGTAATGCATTACAAGTGTCATACATTATGTAATCACATGACTTTTTTCGATGCCAATGAAAATTACATTCTAATAATGCAAATACATTTATTTACAGTAAAAAAAAGTCACTGCAGATTAAGTTTTAAGTTTCAAAAAATATATTCACATTATAATTATGAATTGTAGCTGAAATATAGCAATTGATGCATGACGTCCACTACAGTGGACATGTGATTAATCAGAGTTTTCTCTCAATCTAAAATCAAAACTTGGATAATTTTACTGTGATATGACTCATTAGATATTGCTTGATGCTGCAATATTTTTTTTACCTACAAGAGTCTCCTAGGATAGAAGCAATGGGTGGATATTCCAGAGCAACTTGGCATGTCTGACTGACGCTTGGCCATCTTGGTTTGGAGGGGGAAAAAATCGAAACACAACGGCTTGCCACTTAATTGCAATGTATAGGATGATGCACCAGGGTCCAATGAAGAGATTGATGTGCAACTTTGCCATAAAAACCGTGCAAATTCAAGAAAATGCTTTTATAATAGCTGTCCACTGTAGTGACCACTATGCGTGAAAGGGATATTTTAGTAAACGATTAATTTCTATTATCTATAAAAATTTAATTTTTTGTAATATAAGAAAAAAAACATTACATTTATTAATTTAGCAAACTGTCAGGTGCAAAATAAACACTTTTAGGTCCGTTCTTCTGTCAGGCGTCGATAAATGCGCTAAGACAAAGGAGCATCAATATAAATGTCTTTAATGATGGGAGATCAGAGGTGTAAATCCAACATACACAGCACTAAACGAGAACAGACCGGGAATAAGGGAGAACGCGGTAAAAATACACAGGGACTAACAAGTTAACTAATGAGATAATGCTTTCTGTAAAAAAAAAATTACAACAATGCATTGAATATCAATTAAATGGATTTCTGGATTCAATAAAGAAGGTGAAGACTTGAGGTGGGTCTCAGGGCAACCACCATTTTAATATTTATAGTTCTTGCAATGAAAATAGGAATTGTGCCTCTAATGCTGTAGACAAAGACACTAGATACTAAAGTGCAGAGCATTTGTGAAATGTGCCAGGTAGACAAATGCAGATGATGAAGGAGATTTATGATGAAATGGCAAAGATGAATGCAAAACACACTGTCAGCTCTTGTTTTCTTTGTAGCTGCAAGTTCTCTTTAATGCTTTTCTCAGATTTGTGTGCAATTTCTAAAGCGTCTAGTTGAAAACAGCAACACAAATTGGATAAGCAGAGTTGTTTGTGAAGGCTTCCAGATGTAACTAAGAGTTTAATAGAATAATGTTGTTTTAAGGAAACATTCAGCAATTCTTCTGCTTTTAATTAGACTAGAGTACAATACAGAAACCGCTGTGAGAAAGATTTCAGATTCAAATTTCCTGCTTGAGATCTTGTACAATGTACAATGGCAATACCGCGGTGATATGAATATACGACTCAATTATTACCATGCAAAGTTCAATAATATTGATGTTTGTGTGGTTGACTACTATAGGCTATAGACTGTTTGACAGCAAAGAACAGATTTTGTGTTCGTACATACAAGCATAAAAATGCATTATATTTTTTTTTATATTGAAACGTAGAAATCCTGTGGTGTGACCAACCTGATTGTGAACTCTGATTGATGTACAAAAACATATCAAAATGAGCAATGTGGATAGAAATACTAATTATTTTATTACTTTGCATTATCTAGGCATAATTGACCACTTCTGTCAAAATGACTGGTCATGATTTTACATAGTACCTGTGAAATGTGAAAAAAAGGTTACCAATTATCGAGATCTCTTGGATCCTCCTAGTATTAATTAATGTTTATGTGGAACTGCTTCCAAGTACACATATCCAGTTATGCAGTGACACATTGCACATAATAGAGCAGTTTTTGGAGTTAATAAGCAGAAAGTTTACTTATTTGTGTGGATGTTGTTATATGAGAGTCTTAACTGTTGTAAACAATGTGTTAAAGTAGTTTAATAGTGTTTCAACTCAGCATTTTGTTGACAGATTTTTCAAGCTGTATCATAATTATAATAACTGCAGTCTTATGAGCTTATACTAATTAAGAGACTGTTCTTATACCTTTTAAAAATACATTTTCCACACCACAAGAACCATTCAGCTTTTTGTCTGATGTGCAAAACACAAGGATGTTTCCAACATCGCAGAAGTTTCTTCTGTGTGGTACCAGGGCCATTATTGTCCTCTCAATCATGCATTTTCATTTGTCCAGGAACACATGCCTCATTTACCATATTCTCTGGTCCTGGGCCTTTCTTGTTAAATTATGCAGATAATGGCAGTCCATTGGTGTCCAGACCTGCTGTGGGGGCATATGGCCTCCTCTGAGAGCTACAGACAGGAACTGCGACACCCTTCACCATATGTGCTCTCAACTACACTCACTCAGGAACTCTCCTCTATCACTTGCTTTTGGACCTCTCTCTCATGTCTGACTGTCAAAGCCATTCACTGTCATCGTCTGTACACCTTTCCGAGCCGCTCTCTATTCTCTGAACTCTGGGTGGCTGACCTTCTGGCTGCAAGCTGTTCACTTCCCCTCATACTCTCCCTGCTTTGCTTCGGCTGCCATTTTGGAGTTGTTTTCTTTCAGCCCCCCTTTCTATCTGGTGGCATGAAGTATTTCGGGCCACTCAGACAGCTTGGACGCAAGCCCAATATCGTACGGACATCTGGGCACTTTTGGCTGCCAAGACTGTGTCGAGTCTCCATGGTCCTTGGTATTGGGGTCACATTTCTAAAGACTGATGGGCAACCTGGGTGTGGAGAAGCTATTTCGAGATGTTGAGTGAACGTGGAGAGAAACAGTCTTGCGGGGTTGGGTTGTGCTCCTTGGCGCAGCTGAACAAAAAGGATGAAAGATCTCATGTATTTGTCTTTGCAAGCTCAAAGCTCAGTTTTCTTTTGTTTGCAGACGATATTCTCAGTGTACCCCAATTCACCTCGACTCCCTGTCATCCTGGCCGGTTGAAGCAAATGATGAAAATAGATGATGTAATGGTGTGTAAGTCAGCAAAGCGTGATCATTTGAATCATGCACTTGCTCATTATATTATTAGAACCATCGACCTCCTCTTTGATCACGTCACTAATAATCTGATCACTCTATCCCTTCTTCTCTGTATATGCCTCTTATTTTTTTTATTTTTTTTTATTTTTTTTATTTTACAGTAAATAATAAATGATAGCAATAACATCATACATTCGCTACTTTACAATACTACACTACACATTCTGGATCGGGAGATAATGTATATATGTATATGATATATATACAGTGCAATGCATAAGTTAATACACCCATGCTAAAGTTGACTAAAAAGAGGAATAAAAAATAATATTTTGGAAATTGAACTTAATGCCTTAATTTAAAAAATTAGGAAAAATCCAACCTTTTAGGACACCAATTTTCTTTGTGAATGAATAATGTATCGTAAATAAATAAATGTTCTTCCTTAAAATACATGGTGCATAAGTGTGTACACCCCTATGTTAAATTCCCATAGAGGCAGGCAGATTTTTATTTTTTTTTAAGTATTTTTTTTTTTATTAATTTTTAGGATACTATGCATCCTGATAAAGTTCCCTTGGCCTTTGGAATTAAAATAGCCCCACATCATCACATAGCATTCACCATACCTAGAGATTGGCATGGTTTTATTTCAGTTAGCCTAAAAGCTATGTGATGATGTGGGGCTATTTTAATTCCAAAGGCCAAGGGAACTTTATCAGGATGCATAGTATCCTAAAAATTAATAATAAAAAAAATACTTAAAAATAAAAATCTGCCTCTATGGGAATTTAACATAGGGGTGTACACACTTATGCACCATGTATTTTAAGGAAGAACATTTATTTATTTACGATACATTATTCATTCACAAAGAAAATTGGTGTCCTAAAAGGTTGGATTTTTCCTAATTTTTTAAATTAAGGCATTAAGTTCAATTTCCAAAATATGATTTTTTATTCCTCTTTTTAGTCAACTTTAGCATGGGTGTATTAACTTATGAATTGCACTGTATATATATACAGTATATATATATATATATATATATATATATATATATATATATATATATATATATATATATATATATATATATATATACACTCACCTAAAGGATTATTAGGAACACCTGTTCAATTTCTCATTAATGCAATTATCTAATCAACCAATCACATGGCAGTTGCTTCAATGCATTTAGGGGTGTGGTCCTGGTCAAGACAATATCCTGAACTCTAAACTGAATGTCAGAATGGGAAAGAAAGGTGATTTAAGCAATTTTGAGCGTGGCATGGTTGTTGGTGCCAGACGGGCCGGTCTGAGTATTTCACAATCTACTCAGTTACTGGGATTTTCACGCACAACCATTTCTAGGGTTTACAAAGAATGGTGTGAAAATGGAAAAACATCCAGTATGCAGCAGTCCTGTGGGCGAAAATGCCTTGTTGATGCTAGAGGTCAGAGGAGAATGGGCCGACTGATTCAAGCTGATAGAAGAGCAACTTTGACTGAAATAACCACTCGTTACAACCGAGGTATGCAGCAAAGCATTTGTGAAGCCACAACACGCACAACCTTGAGGCGGATGGGCTACAACAGCAGAAGACCCCACTGGGTACCACTCATCTCCACTACAAATAGGAAAAAGAGGCTACAATTTGCACGAGCTCACCAAAATTGGACAGTTGAAGACTGGAAAAATGTTGCCTGGTCTGATGAGTCTCGATTTCTATTGAGACATTCAGATGGTAGAGTCAGAATTTGGCGTAAACAGAATGAGAACATGGATCCATCATGCCTTGTTACCACTGTGCAGGCTGGTGGTGGTGGTGTAATGGTGTGGGGGATGTTTTCTTGGCACACTTTAGGCCCCTTAGTGCCAATTGGGCATCGTTTAAATGCCATGGCCTACCTGAGCATTGTTTCTGACCATGTCCATCCCTTTATGACCACCATGTACCCATCCTCTGATGGCTACTTCCAGCAGGATAATGCACCATGTCACAAAGCTCGAATCATTTCAAATTGGTTTCTTGAACATGACAATGAGTTCACTGTACTAAAATGGCCCCCACAGTCACCAGATCTCAACCCAATAGAGCATCTTTGGGATGTGGTGGAACGGGAGCTTCGTGCCCTGGATGTGCATCCCACAAATGTCCATCAACTGCAAGATGCTATCCTATCAATATGGGCCAACATTTCTAAAGAATGCTTTCAGCACCTTGTTGAATCAATGCCACGTAGAATTAAGGCAGTTCTGAAGGCGAAAGGGGGTCAAACACAGTAGTAGTATGGTGTTCCTAATAATCCTTTAGGTGAGTGTATATATATGTGTGTGTGCGTGTGTGTAGAGATATTTATGTTCATCCATATTGCTTTCTGTTTTATGTTGTTTATATGTTTGTTTATTTGTTTGCTCATTTGTTTCCTCTCATTATGCATTCTTTTTTGTTTGTCGTCAACAAGCTTATTTGTCTGATACTTGCTTTTTCAACATCTATATTTGTCTATATTTGTTTTTTGCTGTTGTTTTCTTTATGTACTTATCTCTATTGCATTGTTTGCTTAATAAAAAATAATAATAATAATCTGATCACAATGAATGACATGAGAGAGATCTAACATAAGATTTGAATGTTAAAAAAAAAATTCATTTCTGAGCTTAAAGTCAGCATGAAATGAAAGTTCACCTTGTCTTTTTTCTAAATGCATCTTATTGTGAATCATTCCTCCATTCACATGTTTCATCTTTTAAAAATAAAAAAACTTGTAATTTTAATTCAAATATCATAACTCAGTCTTCTGGTGAAACGACAGTCTCTCTCTCTCTCTCTCTCTCTCTCTCTCTCTCTCTGTGTCTCTCTCTCTCTCTCTCTCTCTCTCTCTCTCTCTCTCTCTCTCTCTCCCTCCTCCAATCATTAGTCCACTTAAACCCGTTTCTTTTTTACAATTAACTGCAATCTCTCATTCAGATCTGCCTTAGCCCAAGCCTTAAACCCTGTGCCATGCGCACATGTTTGAGAACAGTCATTATTTTTGCTATTCCGTTTAGTTTAGCTAAAAAGGTCAATGACATATAGGAGAGTCCATGATAAAGAAAAGGAAACGGATTCTCTGATGGGCAAAATATAAATGATTCAAACAAATCAACAAAAATAAATTCATTTTGCTTGTTGACTATTTGATAATGTAAGACAAGTGTGTGTTTGCTATGTCATAGTCAACAGGTGTGTGTGAGACGTAAAGAGATTGTTATAGACAGACAAGAATGATTTAAAGTGAGCGATATGCGTTGAATGAATGAGTGTATGGAGCAAGGCACTCGGGGGATGCAGGTTTAATGTCCCGACGTTAAATTGAGCTGCTCCCGGCAGTAAGACGAGCGATTTGGTATTCTTATCATGTGAGTGTTTTTCTGTGGCCTGGTATTATAATGACAGATCAGAGCAAAGGGGCTGAAAAGGTCAGAGTCAGTACAAGCTCAATCTGGAGTACTGTCTTCATTCTACTCCTAATTAAATGTCAGCATCACGACCAGGAGGAGACAAAGCAGAGGAGAAAACCTGGATCTAAATGTCACTTCTCGCACAGACCTGTTTTCTCCACTGACGGCCTGAGCAACAGTTGCGACAGAGTAATCCTGAACGCTGAGGTGACAGCGTCCGTCTGTCTGTCTGTCTGTCTGTCTGTCTGTCTGTCTGTCTGTCTGTCTGAGAGATTAGCCACAGAGCAAAAAGTCTTATTGTAGTCTGATATATATTTTCCTGCCTCCTTTATTTAGCCTAATGAGGCAATCTGCTTATTTTGGGCTTGTTTTGTCAGATCAGGTTTCTTGTTTTTCTTAAGGAGGTTTTGGCAGCTAGTTCTGCAATGTCTGCATCCTTCAATCTGTGGACAGAATGTGATTTAAAATATGCGATATGCATCAGAGCGCCCTTAAATTCTGATGCTGTCATGATGATCAGCATATATTATTTCAACACACTCTCATGAAACAAATTTGTAACTATTTTACATTCGTTTGAATTTGTACTTCTCATTTGTACATTTTAGCTCAATCTGCTTACGCCCCACTGATGGTTACATTCAGGGATGGGTTTAGGGGTGTATATTTTTGTATTAATCACATCGTGTGAAAATTGCCACATTGAAAAATAGTTATATTATGAAATAAGAACTTTTCAATTGGAACTATCAACTTTCAGAGTGTCAGAGTCATTGTTTACCATGATTGAAGAGTCTGTGTAGTTTCATGCAATGGATGGAAAGATATTTGTTACAAGATATCTGAGAGATCTATTTAGTAGTTTCTAGGTGCAACTGAGAAGGCAATAACCTTTTTTTCTCAAGAATTATATAATGTCATTTATTTCTGATTTGTTATTACGGGGTTGTCTTCATAATTTTGAAATTATCTCAAAAAATGCTGAGGGAATCTGGAATTGTCAATTAATTCTTCAAAATTCTTAAAAGAATAGTTAAGAAACCAGGATGGTTAAACAGAATTGCGATCAAAATCAGAATTGTGAAATTTCTTATGATTTCTATGGACAGCTTATTTCAATCGGTTGGGGAAAGTTTGGCAATTAGGGAATTTCTCTAAGGTTCTCTTTCATTATCATAAAAGGGAATGGATAAACTTTTTTTCTCAGAAGTCTTTACAGATTACCTATACTATTATAGAAACTTAACGTATATGGCACGCTTCAGATATTGGAAGAACTGAAAGAAAAATCTTCTGATGGTAGACTTTGGTATTTTGGCAAATATGAGCACAGTTTAAAGTCATGTTTACTGTAGTAGCACTACAGCTAGCGTTAGCATCGAGTTTAACGTAAATTGCACTGATACTACAAGTTTTTGAGAGTGGTCTACACAATAGTTCCCTTAAACAAAGAAGCAATTTGGGCATCACTACTTTGGACATATTTTTATGTCAATCACATTTTTTCACCTTGTGTAGGCTATGCCATACCAAAGTTTACATTTGCTTCTTGTCTTTTGTCGTTTTTGTTTCATAAAGATACTAATTCTCCCATTGTCTCTGCTGGTTAGGCATGATAATAAGTGATGCAGTATCTAATTTTTGCTCTTTGCATCACCAAACAACACTACGCTACTAGCACCGGCAGCCAATGAGTGTGAGGATTCTCTGCTTAGTGAAACACTGTGGGTCACGTCATTTCAACATGGTGAAATACATTGAGACAAAAACACAATTTTGTTTCTTAATGTGTAGAACTTCTAAAGTACTACTGAATGCACCTTTCCAGGTCTCCTCTGAAATTATGCAAGATTAGTCTTTTCTCAGAGAATAATTATAAAACTTAAAGTCTCTCCATTTAATCTCATAACTGTCTTTAGGCCATATTGCATATTAAAGAATTTCCTTTCTGTGGGTCGTAACTGAAGCGGCTGAATTTTAGTTATTGAATAGCCAGTATTTGTTATTAATCCGCCCCCATTCTGTTGCATAAAAATCTTTTCATGCAAAAGGATGTGTGAGAGCTAACATTGAATAAACATGCATTGAATTATGAATAGTTATCGCTCTGCAGTTTAGTCTCGTCTTCTGTGTAACTTTGAACGGCACTAGCTTATCGATCGTATACATCAGTTGTAGTAGCAGGTTAAACTAATGACTTGTGCGATTTATAATTCAGTTATCTATCTTATCCACCGTGTTGTCTGAGACTTTTTCTATTTTTCTCTGAGACATACACAAAGTGTCTGCTTTTAAATGGAGGATCCTCATGAATAAGTCATGTTGACCCACTTTTCCCCCCATTAGCTTGATATAGTGCTGGAGCTCAATAGCAGACAGTGCTTGACAGGTCCTCCAGGTGTGGGAGTTTGCTTTTGAAATAGACTTCACCTCTTTATTTCTTCTTTTTATTTTAAGGGAATGTGCTGGTTTAAAATGCCACGGTACTGGTAAGGGAGTGTGGGGATATCTCTCTTTCACACATGCTCTCTCTCTCTCTCTCTCTGTGTGTGTGTGTGTGTGTGTGTGTGTGTGTGTGTGTGTGTGTGTGTGTGTGTGTGTGTGTGTGTGTGTGTGTGTGTGTGTGTGTGTGTGTGTGTGTGTGTGTGTGTTTGTGTGTGTAAGTGCAGTGTGTTTTGGGAATTATCATCACGCCTCCGTCTCAGGGGTCATATGGATGGATGTGTTTGCTGTCCACAGCCGGGCCATTACTGCAGCACAGCAGTCAGGAGAGGAGGAGTCAGGTGGACCTGCAGTAAGAAGTAGGTTACATTTACATGAATTACAGACATGTTCCCACCTCTCGCGCTGCCCCTCTACCCCCCAGAGACTTGAGAAGAGACATCAGAAACACCGTAAAAATTACAATGTTTGTGTGGTTTCAAGTTTGCTTTCTTAATGACACAACTTAAAGGATCACACATGTACAGCATTTTATAATTTTCCCTGATGTTCACTTTTATAATCTTACTTAAAGGGTAACTCTCACCAAAATGCAACCTAGGATCTTTTTGTTAATCTACCCGAGGCAAACTTTCGTTTAAAAGCATAATTAGAATGGAAACGCCACTTTTAAGTTTGACCGTATTTTCATTTTCGGTCAAATTGTGTTTTGAATGGGAGTGCTTGGGGCACTTCTATGATAGCATAAAAAATCGCTTTAAAACACTAAGAAGGCTCGACACAACATTCAACTTTTTCTCGAAGTATCACCAGGGGCTCGAGCATTGAGAACATTGTTTGTGTACACAGAGTTTATTAAAAAGAAAGATTTTGAACAACTCACTGTAGCTGTTGTTGTTTCCGTCCGCCGGCATTTTGACAGTCGACAGTCAAAAATAGTCGATGTTTTAAAAAACATAAAATATTAGATCAAATTAGCACATAATATTTGCACTGCTTCCCGCAATCGCATCAAGTATCAGCCAAATTTCCACATGCATCTTGAAAAGCGGATGTTTTGGAAAATGCTGTGTCAAGTTTTTTGTGCCATGTAGTGATTTAGAGGTAAAAAAAAAATCAAATTCGCATTTTACCCTGGTGTGCCTTTTACCCTGGTGTGCCTTTATCCCTTGTTGTACCATAATATAATATAATATTACATTACATTACATTACATTACATAATATAATATAATATAATATAATATAATATAATATAATATAATATAATATAATATAATATAATATATAATTGTAGCACTTGTGGCACATGCAATTCTGAGCAATCCCAGTATTAGAAATGAGTGACTAAAGTAAATTTTTTAAGGTCTATCATTGTTTAGTCCAATCTTAATGGTTAGAGCGACACATTTCAGTGCAGATTGTTTTATGATTCTTGGATTAAAGAATCTTCAATCTGTTATTAAAAAAATGTAATGGCACAAAGCTATATTAGACCGGTCACTGTGATTTTGCCAAGTAAGACACGTTCCTGGATCAACATATTTTGTTGATCCTGGAATAACATTCCTGCCCCAAAATTTAGTCCTAACCCTATCCCTACCCCTAAACCTAGCCCTACCCAAACTTTTCCCTAAAATCAGAGGGAAATGATAGGCGAATAAACACTGATGTTGAAGCACCTCACCCTGGTGTTAAGCCTAAACTTGACATAAACCGTAAACTTGTCCCTCAAATCTGATTGGTTGATTGGAAAGTTGTTCCAGGATCAACAAAGATGTTGATCCAGGAACATGTGGTACTTGGTGAAATCACGTTCACCATATTAGACCCCACTGTTTCTGATTTCACATGCGAAGAGACCGTTTAAATAGAATGGGTCATTTGATTATAGGCCTACAAATCCGAGAAAAGGTGGAAAATGTAAGGAAATGTATGTGTATATATATGTATATATCCTATAGAGTCCCCATGAGGACATTAAGTGGATACAATTATAAGTGAAAATAATTAAAAAATAACAAAAAAATTGTATGATATGACCTCTTTAATAATTCTTTGTCTTAAATGATCTCTATTATGATGCTTCTGCAAATGTGAAATGAGTAACAACACCCCTAGTGAACTGAGGAGGTAACTTTGCATTGTGAACATCAGTCTCTTATTTCAGAAGAGCAAGAAAATCCTGTTTTCTATAATCTGACCCCTTTATAATGAACAACTCTCAGCTATTCAGGAAATGACACATTGTTAATGATATTACAGAAAACGGAAGGATGTTTGGATTAGTTTTACTCTTGAACTTCAGCAGAATTGAGTGCATCTAAATGTGACAGGCTCAGGAAGCTAACTGTTGATCAGTGGCACGCAGCTCCCATCTGCATAATGGTTTGAATGTTTTATTATTATGGCTTTGGGTTTTGTGCTGTTCCAGTCACCGTATTTAATGAATATATCCTTTCATTGTTCTGTTAGGAGTAAACTGTCAACATTGAAGGTATTTTGCTGAAAATATATGCCCAACATTCTGACTAATTCATTGTCTATGTCATTTAAATTATTAAAACTCATGTTAAATATTCACACACACACAGAATGTGGTGTAATCTCAGATATTCAGATATTCGTTCTATATCTAAATTTCCGTCATGAATATTTCAGCTGTGGAGAACAGCGGAAATTAATCTCGGATCTATTATTAGAGTAACCAGACTGCTTTGGTATGCAATGAAATCAATCAAATTGCTAAGATTTTAAAATCCTTGAATACCACAGTATACTGTATTATACACCTTAATAACTCTTAGAATGTCAAAGGGCTTTAAATAACACACACATACACGCATGTGTGTGCGTGTTTGTCCATGTATGCGTGTATGTGTGTGTTATTTAAAGCCATTTGATGTTATGTTAATTTGTAAATTGGTGTTCAGAGTAGAAGACATCTCCAAAAAAAAGTATATGTGGTTACATGTTCAATGAAGGTTAAAATAAATGAGAGGAAACATTGTGAAAAAACATTGTGCACAAGATTACATTTCTCAGAGGACCCTCGAGTTAGCTGAAAAACATTAGGTAATTTGTTTGGTAATTCCAAGTTGTGCGTACAAATTTACCAGACCTCCTCAGGGAAAATTAGTCCTATCTGAATCGGGATGTGGATTTATATCATCCAGGTTTTGCTTGTCTTTGTAAAAAATACCAGTTCCATGAGATGTTGTTTATAGGATACTGTCTTTTATGTTGAAATGAGAACTGCGGTAGATGTATGTTACCATAAAGCTGGGCACCAGTGTCACTTGTCGACTGCATAGCGCTGCCTTGCTTGACTGTCTCAGTTGTGAGTCATACGCTCTCTGTGGTGCGTGAATGTGGAGCCCTGTTCGTTGCTTAAATCACAGGATTTCTCAACACGCCGCTGGTGAGATAATTGTGCTTTACCCCCTTTTCTTTGCAATTTCACAGTCTCCGTTCAGACCAGTGACATTTGCTCCCAGCTACCCCCGCTATTCTCTTTTTCTCTAATGATGGGCCGTGTAAATGTGTGTTTGTGTGGGTATGGTAAGAGATGCACTGTCAAAGAGAGCTGTCCACCCACTAGCCAGTTGTTACAGGAAATGTGATAAAGAAATGCTTTACACGTTGTCCTTCTCTTTCGCGCTCTCTCGCCATCGCTCTGCCAATTCGACACACAGACACACAAGCATGATCCACACCTACTCTGGAACAACTGTTTCTGTCTAGGCATTGCTGTTGGTATGTTTGTGTATGATTCCTTGAGTGGAAGTCAGACAGTATTTCTCTCTCTCTCTCTCTCTCTCGGTCTAGCTGAACACACACACTTTGTGATTAATGAGGAAGCCGGCCAATGTGGCTGTGACAGTGCTCCCCGACATTGAGTGGCGGTCTTGGTGAGCTCTTTCGCAAACCAAGGAGCACCTTATTAAGCTGATTGATTACCAAGAACTTTTTCCAGGTTATTGTGGCCTCTCTTAAAGTTCAGCTACAATATAGCATTAAATATCTAACTGTCTGGATCCCATGTCAATGAGAATTGGTCATGTTCCAGGTTTAGTGTAATCAATTATCGGCCTGTGGCATCATATATATAAATGTCATCATATATAAGGGTTTAATACATTGTATTTGAATTAGTACTTCTGTTTTATCAGAATTTCGCTGAAGGAAATTACTCTGCATCCAGTCTATCTTTAATGCAATCCACCAACTTGGAAAACTGTCAAATTAATATATATTGTACACATAACATTAAAATGTGTCCTAGTGATATCACCTGAAGAAAGCATGTCCAAGATGAAAAACAAGGGACCTAAAACCGAGCCTTGTGGCACATCATACTTTTGTTGGACAGATCTTCATTTCCACAAACTAAGTGGTAGTGAACTGACAGATAGGATATAAACCAGAGCACTGACCTGGTGGTTAGCCTACATATATTTATTTATTTGTACATAGATAAAAGTGGCAAAATGCCAAAAATTGAATAAATGCTGGAGTTTGTGGTCGGTGGCTTGAAATGTATTTAAGTGGAAAGAAACCATATTTATGCGTAGAACAATACCAATGTGACACAGACAAGATGAAGAAGAAAGAGGAGCCACACAGTTCTTCATGCAAAGATCTTCATTTTCATTAATCCAATCATTTGCACATGCATTCACACTAATCAAAGAGCCTCCACATTTCCAACAGTGTGGCCTACATACAGAAGCTAGTTTCCACTACTTATTTATTTAAATGCTATCTTCATAATACAAATACTCTCATAACAACACGCCAAGAGTGTGAGGATGTTGCCAGCCTTCATCCTCATTAGGAGAAATGTGGTGAAACAGAAGATGAGAAGCGCTTTTGGGCTCCTAACGAGGCCTCAGGAAAAGAGACCTGAGCTCCGTTGCATGAAACCTGACTCTCCGCCCTGCTCCCCATCATTGTTTGCTAATAAGCACAGAACTTTGTCTCTGCCGACTGTTTTCGCTCGCGATCCGCAACATCATTATTACGGCTGTTTGAAGTTTTGCTCTCCTTTCGTGCACATCTGCTCGCCTGGCAAGCTCTGGGAGCACAGACACCGGGATGAGCGGCGGAATCGAAAGAATGAGGGAGAGAGAGAATGCAGAGGCGAAATTTGCATATCACATAAGGAGAGAGGTTGGAGACGGAGTCCTGGAGCAGATGTCGATTTGCATATTCAACAGTGGGCTGGCTGAGAGGGGGTTAGGAGATGTTATCTGGACACTGCCCTGTTGTGTTGCTAACCTCTCTAAATGCGTGGTGAGCCTGTGTGCTCGGGAGGGGGCGCAGGTAATGAGGACAATAGGCAACCTGTTTCGTTCTTGTATGTTAGTGTTGGTTCTCCTGACAGACTGCTGCAAAGAGCCCTGGCCTAATTATAACAGGTGCAATAGGACTGAGCCTCCCCACAAAATAGAGGAATGTTTATTTTATTTCTGCTTGATACAAAAACTGATGGTTCAGTGGCCCAGAACATTACCTATAGAGAAAAACACTGGGTTTATGTTGCTGCTTTCTTTCTTTCTTTCTTTCTTTCTTTCTTTCTTTCTTTCTTTCTTTCTTTCTTTCTTTCTTGCTTTCTTGCTTTCTTGCTTTCTTTCTTGCTTGCTTGCTTGCTTGCTTGCGGACAATCCTCTATAGCTTTGAATAAACTGAATTTGACTGAAAAAATTATGAAAGTGAGTAAACGAGGAATATTTTACTTTCTATAAAGAAAGATATAAAGAAAAAAATTCTGTTCAATGTGAGGTAGTGGTGAGTCACACTGAGAGACTGAGTTTGGACTTGGAAAAGGAGCTCAAATGGTAAAGATGGAAATTGAAATGATTGGGACTATTTCAGTTCCTTCTCCAAACCCATAGCTTTATGTAACCTCTCAACTTAGAGGGTTCACCCACTTCTTGTTTTCATCTATTCCTGAGGGAAGGGAACTTCCTCGGTTATTTGAAGTATGCCAAGCTCGGAGCCGAGCTCTCGTTAGAGTTGGAACGGCTGATTGACAGGTGTTGTTTGGAGGCATATTTTTTGGCACATTAATATCATCAAACAGAATGCACTCATCTGACCTGACAGATGTTAATTAGAATGAAAATACGTTATGTAAATCTTATCTAAAAACGTACACCACACAAATCAAGACCGCCTTCATCATGTTTCATTTTAAGCACCCCCCCCACTACTCTGTTTTTCTCCTTTTCTCTTACTTCATACATATCTCTATGGACTCATATTAAGATTCAATCTTGCATCAACAGTTTAAAAGTTGGACTCCCACACAAAGACGTTCTGCTAAGAAATACTGTACATATGAATCATAACCCTCAGAGCCTGAACAGAATAAAAGAGGAAGGCTGAGTTATGTGTGGAAAGTGAAAGGAAAATGGGCCTGACCCATAACCCAATGAACTGTGAATCCCTGAGCCCTGCTGATACATGCAAGCCAAATAAACACACACAAACGCTGTGTATATCTCTATCACATGATCCATTCCCATAGCAAATTTCACACCAAAGGCAACACAACGTTATCCAGATTGCTGAGACTGGAGGCCAGATGCGGATGCACACAGCACATAAACAGATGTTTACGCACAAACGTTGCTTGGTATCGTGGGCCATGTTGAAGAGACAGACAGCCACGGTGGAAAAACAACACACAGACACACACACACAGGGTATCAAACTGCTGTGACACTCCACTGAACATCCTATAATGTCTTTTATGGTAATACAATGCATACATATGCAAATGCTTTGCGTTATCTCTCGTTTCGTATATTGTGTCTCTGGCGTTTCTTTACATCCCACTAATCTTTACTTTAGGGCTACAACAACTAATCCATAATTAAATTAATCAGAACATAAACAAATTTCATTATTAGTTAGATGGACATGTGCACCGAGGCATTGATAACATCTGTTAGTGACTTCACTTTACAGTACAAATGCATTTCTATAGAAAATGCATGACTGAAAAATGTCATAGGGAGCTGGAGCGGAAAAAGTGCATGACTCAATTTGACCAAAACATGGAACAGTATATGTTCAATGCTTCAAATAAGCTCATAAGCATACAGTTTCTTGCTGTTTAATGTGGTTGACATGTTTTTTTTTTTTCACTAAGAAAATGCAATTAGTATATCTGTAAAAGAAAGTTGTATAATGCTGTAAATTGAGAATGCCTTTTAAATTTCAAATCAATTCCTTAATTTGAATTAAAGATTAAAGAAGTACAGAAGTTCAAGAGAAGAAATAAACTCATACGGTTGGAACAACATGAGGGTGAGTAAATGATGACAGAATTAAACATTTTGGGTGAACTTTAAAGGGTTAGTTCACCCAAAAATGAAAATTTTGTCAGTAATTACTTACCCTCATGTTGTTCCAACCGCGTAAGACCTTCGTTCATCTTCGGAACACAAATTAAGATATTTTTGATGGAATCTGACAGCTGGATGACTTCTCCATAGGCTGCTAGGTGACCGAAACTTGCTGGCCCAGAAAAGTTATTAAAGAGATCGTTAATATAGTCCAAGTGACTACAGTGGCTTAATCTTAAGTATATCAAGCGACGAGAATACTTTTTGTGCGCAAAAACAAACAAAAATAACGACTTTATTCCACTATTCATTTCCTTCTCTCTGGGCCTCGTAGTGTTTTTGCGCAGCGCGTCTGTGTTGCACGTCATCACGCATCACACACATGACCAGCTTCGGCCAATTGTGAGCCTACGTGGTGACGTGTAACACAGACGCGCGACGCAAAAACACTACGTGAACCAACTAGAGGCCCAGAGAGAAGGAAATGAATAGTGGAATAAAGTCGTTATTTTTGTTTGTTTTTGCGCACAAAAAGTATTCTCGTCGCTTGATAAACTTAAGATTGAGCCACTGTAGTCACTTGGACTATATTAACGATCTCTTAAATAACTTTTCTGGGCCAGCAAGTTTCGGTCACCTAGAAGCCTATGGAGGAGTGATCAGCTCTCAGATTTCATCAAAAATATCTTAATTTATGTTCCGAAGATGAACGAAGGTCTTACGGGGTTGGAACAACATGAGGGTGAGTAATTACTGACAGGAAATTTATTGAAATTCTGTTAAACTGACTTTTTAATGTGCGGCAAACTTTAATAAGATAAACATGTTAATGTTATCAATGGTAACTAAGGTAGTTAACTAGGTTAAAGGACAAGTTCGAAGCGAAAGAAACCTAAAATTCTCGGGACAGCAGCATTTGTCCAAAATTTTATCTTAACCGTTCTATTTCATCAGAAACGATCTGTAAACAGGGCTTTAAGTGTAAAATACCGAACTTGTCCTTTAACTAATGAACCATATTGTAAAGTGTTACCATTTATTTTAATTTTTGCCCCATCCATCCTCGTGTCTATTATTTGGCCCTCTGTCCTCTTCAGTTCAAACTTGTAGCTGCTGCACATCCAAAATAAAATCGATTCGTGTCCTTTGCAGCCTGATAACCTTCTGGTAATAGTGTTTCAGGGGTTGCCATGGATTTTTTCCAAACAAAAAATGTCAATTTTATGATTTATTGTTCAGATAAGCACCAATTAAAGCTGCACCACACTGACTACGGCGCGCATCATGGGTAGCTGTGGCTGCCTGATTCATTCATGTTCTGATAGCCTGTGTCTATTTCTAATCATATCTATTAATCAAAACGGACAGAGGTGCGGGAGAAAAAAAAATGAAGTTTCATCCTCCAGGCATCAAAAAGTGTGGCTATTTTCTTTCTCTTCAGTGGGTGATTTGCACCTCTTCTCTTTCCTTTGTCATCCAGAAGTTATAGCTGAATAATAGAATGGCTCTCAGCCGCATGAATGCTTCGGTGTCCCCGAAAGAAAGGCGAACAGCTCCAACAGATGGAAGGAGCGAGAGGGGGATGGAGAAAGAGTGTGAGAGAGCATGAAAGCAAGAAACAAGAGTGTGGAGCTCCATACACAGTGACACCTTCATAAAAATTTTAACATTCTGTCCGATTGCGGACGTCTTTTTCTTTGACTTTTTCAAGAAAACAGAGCAAAATTGTAACAGAGGTGAGATTCCCTCTGTGTACTATTGTAAAAAAAAAAAAAAAAGTGCTAAAGGAAGTGACCGCATGAATTGTTCATTCAAGGTGAGTCACCAGTATCCATATCCTTGCGAAAGATAATATCATCATCTATTATACATCTTTACAGTGAGCGTCCATTAGCCTGTCCTATACATATGGAGAACTGTCTGGCTGATATCCATACATTAAAAACTTTTGCTGAATCAACTGATTCATTTGGACAAGTCAATTTATCAATCCCAACGGCTGTATAAATATAACATGTTATCAACTTGATGGAAAAACAGGATAACAGCATTTCCCTCACATCTCTAGAGGAAAGTTTTTTGAAAATATCAAGTTTCTCAAAAGTTTGTTTAGTGAAATATCTTCAAAGAGCATGTGTTGATCTAACAAAGTGATTTTAAAGGGTACTTTGTCAAAAGATTTGACAAACATCCCAGATTAATTATGGATTCAGTCTAACTCGTAAGATCTTTTTCCCTCCTTGGACCGTCTCTGATAAAATGCTGTCTTACAAAATCTCTTCTTTTTTTTTCAGAGCTGTCTTATATAACTGTGGTGTGTGTGTGTGTGTGTGTGTATGTGTGTGTACATGCATTCTAAAAAAATAATTATTGGGCTGAGCTTCATTCAGTTGTGGACAGTGGTTCCACAAAATGGAAATGGGATTTGTCAGAATTAAATTAATCTGTAAACTATCATTTTGCTTTTTTTCAACCATGGCTGCATCCAGATGATGTAGGAGGCATCAAACATGCCCAAATCCAATGTCTAAAGCATATATATATTCTTCATTGCCTTTGTTACGAACCCCTAATTAAAGGGGTATTCATAGCCTCAACAAAAATGGATTAGAGTTCCCCTGTGGTGAAAATCCAACTTTTAATGTTGTTTATATTTCTATGTGGTGTTTTTAATATGCTTTAAGACGGACCATGTGCAAATTCATGTCAACGTTTTCTCCGTAAAACTGCAGTGAACCAAAGACAGTCTTGAAAATGCAGTTTGAAATTGCTGGTGTTTCTGACATCTCAAACTACCTTGTAACCAATCACGTCAACGTGTGATCGTCAACGAGTGGATCTCTGAGCTGGCGTGAGTGAGTGGAGACGGGGCTAATTTGCATATTCATAGCACCGCTTATACTAAAAAAGGCAAGGGTGTAGAGTTACATTCAAGCTATTTTAAGGCATGAGAGACTTAGAAACGTTCAAGGTAGAAACGTTAAAATACCTAATTTTGGTGAATTTTAAGGGATTGACTTAAACTCAATGGTGAGTTTTAAGGGAATGATTGACTACAGGGGCACTTTAAGACAATAAATTGAAATGAATTGAATGCAGGTAAATTTTGTTTTTACAAAATATGTAAAAATTGTTGCATTTTAATTAAATTGATGTATATAGCAATACGTTATTTATACAGAAGTCCAGTGATGGCGTGCTTTTCACCACTGAATTCGACGCTTGGCATTGTACTTGGTGATGTGAGACTTGCATGCAGCTGGTCATCCATGGAAATTCATTCCATGAATCTCCCGCCACACAGTTTTTGTGCTTATATTAATGCCAATGAAAGTTTGGAACTCTTCAGATATAGAATCAGCAGAGCATTTGCCGTCTTTTACACACCATGCGCCTCAGCACTCGGTGACCTCGCTCTGTGACTGTGCATGGTCTTCAACTTCGTGGCAGAGTTGCTGCTGTTCCTAAATGCTTCTACTTTCCAACAACACCACTTACAGATGACAGTGGAATATCTAGCATGGATGAAATGTCTCAAAATGACTTATTGCGAAGGTGGCATCCAATCACAGTACCATGCTTAAATTCACTGAGCCCATTTTTTCCCACAAATTTCACATAAATGCGGACTGCATGGGATTGATTTTATACATCTGTGGCAATGAGTCTAACTGAAACACCTAAATTTGTGTATTACTAGGTACTAAGTTATGCAGGGAGTCCTTGCTTTGGTGTATGTGCATGTGCAAGAGGTATGAGAGTCTGGATGAGAAATGGAAGAGAGTGGAGTAGCTCTTTTATTTATTCAGTCTTATGCCCTCACACCCAGTCCTTTTAAAAGAGTAACAGCCACTAGGGACCCACATGCTGCATCCCAATGAGGAACATGTCCATCTGAGATGTTGAGTGGGATGGAGTGGTGAGAGGGTGAGATACGTGTGTGGGTGTGTGTATGGTAAGGAGGACTAAGATTGGAGAGTTGCTTGAACATGGTCAGTTGTCTTAACCCTGTCTTGATATTAGCTTTTCAGTACAGTTTTTTCTTCTCTTTTTTTTTATATATGTTGTGAGAGACAGAAGCCAGTGATATTTTATTGCATCGCTTGGAGGGAATGAATTTTTTTATCTTTTTTGCTCAGCAGCCACAGTGGCTGGTGAATGCTCAATTTGACCAACCACTCTTATTTTTCTTGTTCAAATATATAAAATTTGTTTTATTATAAATATGAAAAAAAAAAAAGTCAACATACTAAAACAAATATGTGGACAACATAAGGGAAGCAATTATTTTTGCAGTCACACTTTCCAATCATTTTAATTTTAATTTTAGTATTTTAGAACCCAGATTAAGTTCCAGATATTACTTCAATATTTGGAATTAGAAAATGGTAACATGCAGAGCTTTATGTTTACAATGTACGTTCTAAGCAAAAAGTCATTTTAGTCACATTGAAATCAAAATGGACAATTCTTATTTGTTTCTTGGAATATTGCAGTATTTATTATAAATGATTTATCTTCACACACACACACACACACACACACACACACACACACACACACACACACACACACACACACACACACACACACACACATACATATATATATATATACATATTCTGTCCCCTCCTGACATCTCTTCTCTTATGACAGGTTTACTGGTGTGAGTGTGAGACAACCTGTCACTCACATGATCAGAACAATGGCAAACCACACTGATTCAACAATCCAATTCCCGATGGATGGACATATATTCATACTTTATTCATATATTCTGACTTTAATTGAATTATTTCCTTGCAAATGCAAATCTAGTTTAATTTATATTTGTTACTTTTTGACACAGTGAGAATGAGTGGAATGACACACGCCAAACTCGAACCCACGTCTCCAATACAAGCATCCTGACTCTACATGTCTGGTGCATATTTTGTTCAACTATTGGTGACAGAGCTACGATACACATCCCTGGGCAAAGCTCGCCTGCCTTCATTTAATTACTTAGGGTAAGATTAAAATCTACCAAAAAAATGGGCACACATCTGGATGATCCATCATTCAAAATAACTTCCTTAAACCCAACGGACAGTTTCATTTTTCCAGTGTTTACACTAATTACTTTTCCAACACATTTCCAGGAGGCTCTGATTAGCTAATCCTGGCTGTGATTGATGGACTGGTTAAGGAAAGGAAAGTTATTTACCAGTGGAGTGTTAAATGGATGGTTTTGTATTACCAGCTTAATCTTCTGTCTGAGTCACTAATTATCCCTCTGTCAGCAGAAGCAGCGTCACTGACCTGCACGGTGCCGTCTCTAGGGTCTTGTTAGCATGTTGCTGGCAGCAAATTGTGGCCTAATCGTGAACGATTGGATGGCCCTAAGTCTTTCAGCCCAACCTCATCCCTTGCTCTGTCACATCAGTCACACATTTTCCCTGGAGAATGTCATTCAGGCCCAGAGTGTTGAAAAAAAAAAAAAAAAAACCTGTTGAAAATGCTATCTGTGTAGTGGAAGAGGGCCGTTGAGCGATGTCAAGGCTGATGTCTGGGAGGGGAATTTGGAGATTTGAGCCGACTGGCTGTGAAACCTGTGGTGATGACTGCAGATACCTGCGAGGAGTCATGGCGAACATTCATTCAAGGACAGCAGCATTCTTATATAGGCTATCCTTTTGAACTGATTTGTGGTGATTTTATGGACGTGTGCTTTTATAGAGGTGTCATGTTATTGACCCATCTATTAAAAAATTTAATTAATAAGTACAGGGACTTCAATACATCCATTCTATGATGTTTTCATACATGTATGTCACAGATAAAGAAAGAGACAACACAGGTAAGAAGCAAAACACTGGTGTTTTATTTGCAGGAACCAGAAGCATAAGCAGGAGAGAGTCAATGGTGAGTATTACTACAGTCAGACAGTTTGAGGATTACTTAGCTGGATGATAACTGTGTTGCATTGGTAGATGGCGATGAGCTGGTATATGGAGACGGATGACAGAAGACTGAAGGCTGGTAACAGAAGACAGTAACAGGATGACGGTGATAGCAGGTAAGTAGATCAGGTTGGTAGTCAGGTAAGTGTCCATTAATAAAGACGAGACCAGACAACACTGTGGCGAGGATGTTGACTCCAGATATAAGCTGAATCTGAAATCGCCCCCTAAACCCTCTATCACTATTCCCTATATTAGTTTACTAATACTGTACACTTGAAGGACTGAATGAAAATGAGTGAGTGAAACTCGTTATTGCGGTGCAATGTGGGATCGAATTAGTACATTCAATAACGTCCACTATGGTTTTGGACACCACTACAAATGGCTATCCCCTATTTAAGTGAGACAACGAAGGTAATAGCTTCAGGTGATTGAGTGTGAGCAGGTGTGAGGATGATGGAAAGTGTTGTGCTGAGAAGACGTGAATGTGGTGAATGGAGCTGGTGACAGTATATATATGTATATTTATATTATAATATAATATATATTATTATTAAGTAGTTTGGCATAATCTTGTATTTTTTGCTGTTCAGAAGTTTGGAGTCTGTTTTTTATGTTTTAGAAAGAAGTATCATATGCTTACTAAAGCTGCATTTATTTGATTACAAGTACAGTAAAAACAGCAATATTGTGGCATTATTATTTGAAATAACTCATTTCTATTTCAATATATTTTAAAATGTTATTTATTCCTGTTTTATATAAAGTTGAATTTTCAGCAGCCATCACTCCAATATTATTCTTCCAAGATTATTTGATGAATAGGAAGTTCAAAAGCATTTATTTGAAAAGATTTATTGCAGCATATTTGAAATCGTTAGTAACATTAAAAAAGTCTTTACTGTCACTTTTGATAAATTTCATGTATCCTTGGTTAATAAAAGTATAAATTTCTTAAAAATATATGCCCCAAATTTTTTAATAAATAAAATTCTTTTTTACTTGATTGTTACACCACATGACTTTTTTTTCTTCATCTCTAAATTGAAACTTTTCTTGAAAATAGTAAAGTTTTCAAATGCATATGAAACAAATATAATGAGTGTATTTCTAAATAATTCCCCTTTTCTATATTGTGGATGATCTTATTTGTCATTGACCCACCAGCCTTAAGTGTTTTAAATAATTAAAAAACATTTTCACAGTCACTCTACAAGTTGTACTTTTGAATATTTGTCAGTTCATCTTTAGAATATCTGTACTATTGGCACTTGTATTTGCCTCAGGTTTTTGTAGTTTACAAATGGAGCACCACTAGACTTGATCAGTTGCTGTAAATATAACGGGATTGTTTTCAAGCCACAATTCATGTTTTGGTAATGGCCTGCCAATTGCAGCTATTGCTGCTCTATGTTATTTTCTGTAGTAATGACAGCTTTATGCCTGTTGAACTCCTGACTTGATGGTCTATCGGAAAGAGAGAAACAAAATAATGATGGTGATCACCTTTCATCCTGGGGTGCGTTTCCCAAAAGCATCGTTGGCTAACTATGATCATAATTTCCATTGAACTGTATTGGTAACGATGGAACTTTGCGACCATAGTTTGCTTTGGGAAACGCACTCCTGATGTAGATTCCATTAATTTAGATAAGAAAACAATGTTGCAACTGCTGGATACAATTTTGGATGTTGGATGTGCCTTTGAGACGCTCACATTCGTTTCTCGGTTGAGAAATAGCCTCATTGCATGCAAACTTCATTGTAAGTTTTTTTTATTTCTAGGGCTCTATGGGGTTTGAATATTTCATTATAAAGAATAATGAAACTAGAAACTCACATCTTTATTTGCCTCAAACAGAATAGTGCAAGTAGGAGTATAATGTTCATGCTGGCACCATTTCTCACAAACCATCCACAACCAAACTTCATTGAAAACAAGACAAATTAATCAAGTGGGTTCTAAGTATATCTACAATATAATGCTATCAAATGTTTTGTGAGCTGCAACTAGGTTTTATATTATGTTTTTTTTTTTAGCAAGACACCTTGTATCAGTATTTAATAATATAATGAAGCATGCATACATCTTAAATAAGCTGTCATTATAAGCAAGGGTAACACATGTAGGAAAGCAATACAATTCTGTCATATTAGTTTTATGCTAATGTTGTGTATAACTGAATACATGCAGCATAGAGGTATACAATATAGAATATAAAATACAGAATAAAGAATAGATTATGTTTATGTTGTATATTGTAGGTGAGACGTAGCATGTTGTCACACAGGAAAGTCACTATATGGTTATCTTAAGACTGTAAGTTATCTCAGTCACTGTAAGATTTTGAAACAAAAGGCATGCTGTCAGAAAAGGTCAATGTACGATCTGTGAATTGTAATTTTTCTTGCGCAATAAATGTTCAATGTTTTTTTGTAGCCAAGGCTTGAAGGCATGCATAATAATCTATATAGAAATTGACTTTCAAAAATGAGCCTACCCTGACAAATATTCACTGGAGTAAACAATGCGATAACTAGGCCTGTTCCCCAATATATGACAATACAATTGATGTTCTAAATGTGTGAGCTGAGTATGATTTGGGAATGAAAGCAGTAGTTAAACTATATTCACACTGCCGTTCAAAAGTTTGGGGTCGATAATATATAAATAATAATATATATGTTTTTGAAAGTCTCTTATGTTCACCACTGCTGCATTTATATATGATGAATATCTTTTAAAATGTAATTTATACTTGTGATGGTAAAGCTGAATTTTTAAGTTTAAGAAATATTAATAATAAGAAGAAGAAGAATATGAATGTATTATTATTATTAACATTTATTATTAGATTTCTGAAGGATCATGTGACACTGAAGACTGGAGTAATGGCTGCTGAAAATTCAGCTTTGCCTTCATAGGAATGAATTACATTTTAAAATATATTCAATATATATAAATGCAGCCATGATGAGCATGAGAGACTACTTTCAAAAGCATAAAAAAAAAACTCTTACAGACCCTGAAGTTGTGTATGGTAGTGTATATATTTTTTTCATTCCACAGGTGAAAGTCATGCAGGTTAAAATGAAAACAAGTTTAATTTTTGTCATTTTACTATCCCTTTAAGGAGCCAATTTGCTGAAATTCCTGGTCAGTGGCATCTCGAGTCTCAGTGTGATCTTCATTGGGAAACTTTATCTGGAGTGCAGGTTCTGTCTGAGGTGAGCCTGATCAATTACACTGACGATATTTTCACCCTCGCGTGCGATTTAGATCTTGTGCCGCGTGATAAGAGGGTTTCATTGCAGTCGCTCCTCTCCTGTTTCTGCAAGAAAGACTGTGAAAAACGAGATTGTGTTGTGCTGTCATCTGTTCTGTTCTCTCCACGACATCTGTCCCCAGCAGCCTCTCCTGGTTGGATGAGAACTAAACCTCGCCAAAGCTCGCAGGTGCTGGGATGAATATTCATCAGGCTAAGTTGCGTTGTTGTGGGAGGATGGAGGTACAACGCTTTGAGAGAAATCAGAAAATCGATGCTCTCCCTCCCCACCTTATTCACCCCTGGTTAGCCACGGAGGATTAATCCAGTGCAATGCAATCTACTGCGCCTGTATCAGATTACACAGGCCCAAATCTCAGACAAGACCTGGCTAATGGATAATGCATGCAGGCCTGAGAGATGTAAGAAAACCACAGCAGAGTTAAATATTGCCCTGTTTCAAAGGGATGAGCAAGGTTGGAAGTTTAGACATGGGCATCGATCGATATTTGCCTTGAGACATATAGAGAGAGTCAGTAAATGCAGGCAGTTAAAGCTGCCCTTTATTTGTTTGTGAATTGTACTGCTGTTTTTCCTTAGCCTCTTTCATGCATTAGCGGTGGCAAATATATTATCAATCTGCTGGAAGGGAATCGATAAGGTTCGCCACAGAAGTAAGGTGATCTACAGTCCAGCTTTGAAAAAAACGATAATTTTGCTGTATCATGCCGTATCTAACCTGATATTGACATCTGAAAAGAATAAGGGCATTACATTTCACCTAGGAACATCTGGCAGTAAATCTTGTAATTCATGTAGCTCTGCTAGAATATGGAACTAGCAACAACAAGGTCATGGGTTCAATTCCCAGGGAACACACAAACTGAAAAATTGTATTTGAATGCACAATAAGTTACTTTGGATAAACACAATTTTTTTTAAATATTAAATCCTGACCTGCTGTGCAAAATGATACAGTGTTCCTAATCAATAAAATACAAGCAATATTATTCAATAAAATCAAGTGAGCTCCTTAAAAATAAATAATTTGAAATGAATAAAAGCAAATAGATTGTATGCAAAATTTAACAAGCATATTGAGTTAATTGCAATTTATTTCCGTTTACATTGTTTTAAATTGTATTGTGTGCATCATCTCATGTTTTCTAAAAGAGATTGTAAAAACACCAAGAACATAATTCTGTTAAATATCATTTACTTGCTGCATTTGGAATCCAGAAAATATTATTTTAATAATATTATAAAATATTGAATATTACATTTATAAATATTATAAAATGTTACATATATATGTTATTTCATATTGTATAATATGTATAATTATATTTCATATTTTTATGACTTTTCAATGAATGTTGATTATTCTGATTAAACTAATATATGCTATTTTATAATAATTATAATTGTAATATTTAATATTATTACCCTATAAATTTGATCATTTTTATTGCACAGTATTAAAATACTCTGTAAACCTTTAACTGTAATTCATGTGATGTTAGTGGCCACTTACTTTGCTTCATTTCTAAATCCCCACGCTATAGTTTTTCTAAAGTCCTTCTATTTTTTGCACTGCATTTTTCTGCTCCAAATTATTAATTTCATTCATTACTTCCATAGACCTTAGGGTCAACACAAGCCATGGCTAAACAGATTTCATTAACCAAGAGCAAGGCAGGCTGGAAAAAAGCAGCAGTGCTAGTCGACCTTGGCCGTAAGGTTACACGTTTATTGATTGTTATCCCCCTCGCCTCCGTCCCTGACTTTATTTTGTGGGCTAGCAGGTCAGCTCGATAACGTTTCACCCTTTGTGTACAGTGTGTGGACCGTATCTTGTTATGTCTATGGGTAGAGTGGTGTGGAGATAAGAAATGCTTGTGCTTTTGTGGTACTGCGGATTTCAGGCGATAGATTTTTGGATTATGCGGCGTAGCGTTTCACGCTTAGTACTGCTGATATGGCCACAAGTGTATATGGAGATGTTACAAATTACTGCACCCAATTACTTGACTGGAATTGGCTGAGGGTTTCCATACACTGTTGCCTTGAAAGACTTTAAATTTGGCCATATACACACTTCAGTTAAATACGGTTGTCAGTCGTCTTCTGAGGGCTTAATGCTGTTATGTTCTTTGGATTTGGGTTTGAGTGACAACCGTAACTACAACTATATTCAGGTAGTGACTTCCAAAATTTCATTAAATTAGCATAATATGTGCAGAACTGAACAGAACAAATAGTTATTAATGCAGATTTAATTAGAAGAAGCTTATAAGCTGCTTAAAGTCAACCTGAAATCAAAATTGACCCTAATTATTTATGTCTTAAAACACATTCCTGGTTTTATTGTGCACAGTTCATTGGTGCACATTATTCCAAACAGAAACAGTATTGTTGTCATAATCTTTCATCAAAATATAATAACTTTCTCCATTCTGACTTCTCTTGAAAAAGAAGTAAAAAGAGTAACTATTATGGAAATGATAAATGGAAATCATATACTTAAAGTCCCCCTGAGGTGAAACTCAAGTTTTAATGTTGTTTATATGTGGTGTATAATGTGCTTAAAGACAAACCATGTGCAAATTCATGTCAATACTATTGCTCGACGCGGGTGTTTTCAAATGCGAGTAAACACGGTTCCTTGTGTTAAAATCACATGTGCTGAACTACTGTAGAGTAGCCTAAACTTTTTAACTGTTGAAGGTGTAAAGGAGTTAAGACAGTAGTTGTGATTTTGCTGTAAAAACATGTTTTATCATGTATAGCTAACAGGGGAGCTCCAGTAAGCACACGTACGTCTCTAAAGTGGATTTACATAACCATCTAACGTTACATCTTAAAGACGCTTATTTTAAATGTCTATTTACATCTGAAAGGAAAATATTCTATAAGTATTGCAGATGAGCACATCACAGCATGAAATAGACATCTGAGTGATGAATGTGTGCTATTATGTAGGATAATTCACAGTTGTCAACACTGTTTACATTAGACAAATCTGCTGTAAGTAAATAAGCAAATATATAAAGTAGTGCTGTCAAACGATTAAAATATTTAATCGCGATTAATCGCATTAATGTCATAGTTAACTCGCGATTAATCGCAATTAATCGCACATTTTTATCTATTCTAAATGTCTCTTGATTTCTTTTTGTCCCATTATTTTTTCTCATTTTAATGCTCTTATCAACATGGAAAAGTGGATCGGCTTGCTTTGAGCAAATGTTTCTTTTTGAAATCAACATTGGCATACTGTAGTGTTCAATTTCACACTAACATTCTCACTTGGAGCAAATAATCTCTCACACAATGTAACACTGTCCATCAATAAAAGGGTGAAAGAAATACTGACGAGGTCCTAATATTGACGAGGGGGTGGAGAATTCGCATCAGCGAATCAGTGTGCTTGGCCATCAAGTAGTAGGCTATTTCAGACTGGACGTGCTGCAATGATAGCTCAGTTCACAATGACAAAACACACAGATCACTTTGGTCTTGTCAACTGAAACATTTTGGCCACTTTTTTAAAATTAAACTTTCCATTCAGAATCTTATTGGCATCCATTTCGGCGTCTCGCGCTCATCATTCATCCACTCAAAACATAATGTTAAAGGGGGTCGCACACTGGACGAGAAGCGAAGCGCAGCGCCTCGTATTTAAAATTCGAACACATTATTCTCTATGAGTGTACACACACCTTTTATTGCTGGCCATAAACTGAGAAAGTACGCGTCCGATGTGCGATACAAGTTGTCCATAGACGCGGCTTCTCGTCCACTCTTTGGCCGGCTCGCAAGCCCAAACAAGTGTGTGCGGCGTGCCTGTTGTTTTGTTTCCGGTCTAGCTAGATCCGGTGGTGTTGTACTAACGTTACTAGTTGTTGCAAAAGCATGTCAAAAAAAAAAAAAAAAAAAAAAAAAAAACTACAAAGTTTGCTAGGCGTTAATCGCGCGATAAAAAAATTGACGCCGTTAAAATGGGTTTGCGTTAACGCCGTTAATAACGCGTTTAACTGACAGCCCTAATATAAAGTAACTAAACATAAGTTATCTATTGTATTTGTCCCTTAGTACCGTTGATAAATTGAGGAACATTTAAGCTGGATAAAATGTGAGTTAACAACCTCAACATGTAAATGTAGTATTGAGCACATAAATCACAGAGGTAACGTGAATCTCAGCCTGATCTCACGGCAATTCGTACGAATTCTACGAGGTGGCTAATTCGTACGAATTCATACGACCTCACTCGTACGAATTCTTACGATTTTTGCTAAATCGTACATATTTTACGAATTGCCCAATTCGTATGAATTCATACGAATGACCTACCCCTGACCCTGCCCCTAAACCTACCCATCACGTGGGTTTAGACAAATCGTACAAATTCGTACGAGTGAGGTCGTATGAACTCGTACGAATTAGCCACTTTTTTATCACTCGTACGAATTCGTACGAATTGGTCGTGAGATAGCGTTGCGAATCTTATGCCTGGTTCAGATTACACGATTTTAGCACGATTTTGGCACGATCCGTTTGACGTAGGGTGTCGTGGGGATTCGCAAACGACAACGGGCGTCGGGACGCAAGATTCGATCGTTTCATCTCGTATAGTGTGTCATAGTGGGCGACAACCTACGTCGCGTCTGCGATGCTTCACGACATCACGACAAAAAGACTAGCATGTTTAATTTTTTAACGGTCCTCCACGACGACAGCGCGCGAGTGAGTGAGTGAGTGAGGGAGAGTGAGTGTTCGTGAGTGAGCGAGTGAGTGTGTGACTGTGTGTGCGCGAGAGTGAGTGTGTGATTGAGAGAGCATGTGTGAGTGAGCGAGTGTGTGTGAGCGAGAGTGAGTGTGTGAGTGAGAGAGCATGTGTGTGTGTGTGTGTGTGTGTGAGAGAGAGAGAGAGAGTGCGTGTATGTGAGTGAGTGAGTGTGAGTGTGTGTGAGTGAGTGAGTGAGTGAGTGAGTGAGTGAGTGAGTGAGTGAAGGCTATGTGAGTGAGCGTGTGTATGTGCGAGTGAATGAGTGTGTGAGACGGCTCGCGATGACTGGTCGGAAAACAACGTGTAGTCTGACATGTTTCTTGTCCACGACATGACAAGATTTTTAGGAGTCAAAATTGTGTAATCTGACACAGTAGCCCCTTTGACACAGCGCTTTGAACCCGGGAAATTGCCGGCAAATTGCCAGAGCGCCTTCTGTGTGAACGCAAACACGACCCGGGATTGATGCCGGGATCGATGCCGTGTTGGGGACTAGTAACATTGCCGTGTTCAGTCCCGGAACGCGGGCTGTGTGAACAAAAGCCGTAATAATGCCGTGTTGTAGTGATGCCGCTGAAGCCGGGATCGTTCGCCAGCTGTGAAACGGTAGCCTACGTAATGCGCAAGTTTAAGCCTACCCGGAAGTGCGAAAAACTGCAATACATCAAAAATCCGCTAGGGGCAGGTCCCAAAAGGGAGCAAATGTCCATAGACCCCCATGTTAAAATGTCCATTTTCACAGCATAAATTCATGTTTTTACAGGTTGGTCCCATGGACTTTTATTGTATTTTTCGATAGGTTCCGAGTGCCTGACAACTGTGAGGGGGGTGAATTTTTCTCTAACTCATTAGTTTAGATCGTATTTAGATATAAAATGTATGACAAATAAGGGCGTGGTTAACTTTGATTGACAGCTGATAACGAGCATAGGCTGCGCCGAGTGGAATTCCTGAAATTTGACGTCTCGGCCATGATCTGACACAACACATCATACCACCTCTGTATCCTTTCTGAACATTTGTATTGAAATATCGTACATAAAATGGGTTGCTCTGCTATAAGATTTTCCAAGATGGCGCCGCCCATACCCCCCATAAACAGCCTCAAAACCGTTCTTCAGAAAGTCTATGGGTGACGTCACAGACGCTTTGTCCATATTTTTTACAGTCTATGGTGTGAATGCATAGCCTGACTACGTCAGACTTCCTACTTCCGCTAATTTCATTTCGCTCCTGTAGTCAGTCTGAGATAGCAGCGTATCTTTCAGTTTTCCACCGGCCTGAAAACAGCCGGGCCAATCAACGAACAGAGGGCGGGCTGAGAGAGCCGTGACGTAGACGCTGATTGTACCGTGGTGGATGCGTACTTGCGTAGATTTACTTCACATAATCTGCAAAAGTCGTTCACAGCCATGTTCACTCCGGTATTTCGCTCGATGGTTTAGTTTTTGCATCATTCATGTGTTTACAGTGGAAGTTAGATGCGGCTGAGCATGCGCATAACACACGCCATAACCAAACGTTATGTGATTGGCTTACGGGTAGCCAATGATTTTAAACTTCAGACAAGCGCCCCCCCGCGAGAGAGAAAACACTTCTCTATTATGCTATTCCAGACTCTCTCTACGAAGCAAAGTGAAGTAGCAGAGTCTGGTATTACCAGGCTAGTGAATGCACTCTCTGATTCCGGAAAATCACTGGCAGTGTGAATGAACCAAAATCAAACGAACCCGGGTCAAATCCCGTGTCACTTTATACGTGTATTTTCCGGAATCTCTGTGTGAAAGGGGCTAGTGACTATCGTAACAGACAAAAAAATCGTGTAATCTGAACCAGGCATGTGGATGTTACTAGCATGGTAATACCAAACTCTGCTACTTCGCTTTGCTTCGTAGACAGAGTCTGGAAGGGCATAATAGAAAAGCGTTTTCTTTCTCGCGGGGGGGGGGGGGGGGGGGGGGGGGGTTGCGCTTGTCTGAAGTTTAAAATCATTGGTTACCCGTAAGCCAATCACATAACGTTTGGTTATGGCGTGTGTTATGCGCATGCTCAGCCGCATCTAACTTCCACTGTAAACACATGTATGATGCGAAAACAAAACCATCGAGCGAAATACCGGAGTGAACATGGCTGTGCTCGCGCACAGCCATGTTCACTCCGGTATTTCGCTTTTGCAGATTATGTGAAGTAAATCTACGCATTCACGGTACAATCAGTGTCTATGTCGTCACGGCTCTCAGCCCGCCCTCTGTTCGTTGATTGGCCGGCTGTTTTCAGGCCGGAGGAAAACGGAAAGCTATTACGCTATCTCAGACTGAGTACAGAAGCGAAATGAAATTGAGCGGAAGTACGAAGTCTGACGTAGTCAGGCTAGGATGTTACAGGGTCAGATGCTGAATGCTGCCATCAAAGGTTTTGAGTGAGTATACTACAGAAATGGATAACAAAATCTATTAAATATTAAGTTGTTGTTTATTTTAACTATTGCAATTTCAAACAGAGATATTACAACATTTTTCTGATTCTTGATTTCTGTGCATTTGCTGCAGATCTTTTGTGGTGGAGCAGGACCTGCAAGGAAAGATGATGGCGGCATTTGTTGGGAAAAAAAAAAAGGTTTTTAGGGATTTTACTAAAATATAAAGTACGGTCATTTATGTTAAATCAAATTACATTGTGCTGTTAAAATGACTGCTTTTGTATAATGTTTGCGCATTTTTGTAGGATCTGAAATCTCTGCAGACTGGTGTGAGCACTGAGGATGAGGAGCCCAGAGCTGAATCCTGGAAACGGTGCCATGGATGAGACCCTCCATCACTCCACCTGCTCTTATTGCCTCAGATGGTGAAGCACAGCGCAGCACGCAACGACCTCCGGCACGAAGGCACGGCTCACCTCTGGTGGTCAGCTGATTCATCAGAATAAACCCGCAGAATGGGAACCGCTGTGTTGAGGTGGCAGTATATTTGGGCTTCAGCGCCTGTAAATACATGCTTGTAGTTTGAATAAAGCTTTATTTCATGTGTTTTTGACTTGTATATGCATTTGTTTATTCATGCTTACTTTTATTTGTTCTTTTACTAATCTATTCATGTTTCTTATTGTTGTCAGTATGTAACATATAATTATTTAATTCATTACTGCATTAATTCATTGCTTGACTGAAAATTGAGATGTTTCACTGCATTTATCTAGTGTGTATTCATGCATAGCTATGTCATATGACAAAACAAATGACATTTTGCTTGTTTTCTCCAAAGGTGAGATCTTCGAGCAGCTGCCCGTCTCCTTTGTGCAGACATTACAAATGCTGTGGAAAACCATTCTAGGTAGGGCTGTCGAGTTACTGATGTTATGAGGTGTTAGTGCACCTGTCGCTCATATCATTTTTTTATTGCAGAACTTATAGTTACATACAAGATCAGGGAAAGATACCATAGTTGTTTCTTTAACAATGAACAATTATAATGACAAAAACAGAAAACATAAAGATCATGGGTTTGTGTACATCATATGATATTTTATACACAGGAAAAAGAACAGTGACAAGGCTAAATCTCTTTAAATAGGTCTTCATAATACATTAAATTTTCACTTTGAAACTCATTTTCAAAACTTTGCGTTTTCACGCACACAAAACGCCGTTGTCGTGTAAACGAACGGCCAAAATGCATAAAAAGTTTTACGAAAACGGTGTTGTGTAAACAGCACCTTAATGCCTACAATTCCGTCACTTCTAAAGGTGATGATACACAGGGCAACTTTTTGAGCAATGTTGCTGGGTAATTGTTACGTACGTGTACGTATTTAGAGTGTTGTAATAGGGATATGTGGGTAGTTTGTTGTTGTTGTTGTTGTTGTTGTTGTTGTTGCGTGTGTGTGGGTGTGTGTGTGTTTCAGATGCTCATTGGATCAATCTACAGCCTGTCAGTTTTCCTGAAGGATGATGACGTCTCGGTTCACCCATCCAATCACATGACACCACCTTCCTCAAATACCCGTATCTCCTCCACGTCCCCAGCTTTTTGCTCACTTTGACTTTTGCATTTGTTTGGCTCGCTGTTGTTTTCTGTGTGTCTATCGTTTGCATTAATCAATTGTCATAGTGGTTGTGAAGTGTTTTTGTTTGTTTTACTGTTCGTCCTTGTTCAGTCATCACGGTGCATGTGAGGCTGGGAAGGAGGGAGCAGGTTAGTAAGTCGCGCGGCATACATTGACAATTTTGAATTGTATTAGACACGCTAGTTTAGGAGAGTGCCACACCCTGTAAGTTTTGTTATATTGTAGTTAGTGTAGTTTTGTTAGGGCGTCTTGACGCCGAGGCTTTTCTTTTCTACATTTTTCGTTTGGTAGTTAGGTTAGTTGCATTAATCTTCTAGCTAGTTTGTTCTGTTTTATTTATTTATTTCATTTGGCATCTCTCGAGCTCGCCTTCCCACCTTTGTTTGTTTTTGTTTAGTATTGTTAATTGTCGTTCTTCTCATTGTTTGTAAATATTGTAAATATTATTTTCTCTTCATTCTTTCACTTTTGGGTTTTGTAAAATAAATACTTTTGAGCGGAGTTTTTGAGTTGATCTTTTTCCTTTTATTGCCCAGTCTTTCACATTAAGTTATACGCACATTTTTATTCAAATGTTATACTCCCTTACCCCTAACTAAAATCAAAAAGGGACGTAACAGCAATCTTGCGGAGCGATTGTTGCTTGGGCACTTTCCCATTGAAAATGGGCAATAAATTTCTATCTGGATCATTTAGATCGGTCGTGGGCCCTCTGTCTCACATGGTTGCCCTTTGACGGCAATATTGCCCTAGCCTAGAAATCTAGAAGCACCCTAGCGGCAGCAAAATTTATTTTGCTGCTAGGGTAGTCTAGCAACTCTCCGTTGACTTTCGGAGCTGTAAAAACCTAAATTGTGTCAGGCCAATCACATCGTGTATAGAGTAGGCGGGGTGGGCTTAACATAATGACGACAGAGTTGCGACGGTTCCCTTCTACTTGAAAACAAAGAATGGCTGCTGCTCCTGGCGAACAGTCTTTTGAATCGGCTTTGGCCGCGATTCTGGAGGACTTGGAGTTAAGCTTTTCTTCGAGAAAATAACAAAGAACGGCACTTAAGTCATTCTTAAAAAAGGAAGATGTGTTCGTAGTTTTGCCGGCCAGATTCAAAAGTTGAATCTATCAACTAACGTTAGCTCCGCTGTTGGGAAAACGCTCTGGTTGGTTGAAGCGCTGTCCTATTGCGTGCAGAGGGAATTTGAAAGACAGCCGTTTATCCCGCCCCTCGGATTGAGCCGTGTCTATGGTGAGTTGCCAGACCTAACATCTTGATGTAGCTCTGGCTTGCCAGGCTAACATTGCCCAGCAACATTGCTCAAAAAGTTTCCCTTAATCTATCACCTTAATAGATACAATCAAGCCCTGACCTACTATTTTATCTCTTGCAAAAACATCACATTACAGAAGTATAATTTGTTGCAGAGGCAAATCAGGACTTATTTTTTAAATTAAGTAATTGATGAAATGGGATTTAATGCAGCATTCTGTCCAACAAACAAACATGCCTGACACTGCAAAATTTGCTTTTTGTGAAGGTGCCATTAAGTGGTTTACATTCTTGTTGCTAATCTTGTTAGGTAGGCAACTCTTATAAGTTGTGCCTAGCAGTGTTTTCAAAGACATATTGAGTGCTGTACAGCATTGAAACCCTCTCAGACCTCACCAGGGGTCTCAGTTTTCACAACCAACTTCAAAGAGCTGAATCTTAATCTCGCGCTGGCCAGAACAAGATGTCAGCATGGCACTGAGCAACATTTGCTCTGCTGGTAAGTGATGTGGACTGGTGTGAAATGGAAACAATTCTTGTATGGAGAGCAATTTAATTTGTATGTATGCAAAGTAAATTCCCCAGCATCCTACATGCAAGTTCAACGTGATGCATTATTTATGAAATCTTATAAGATAGATGGACGCATATGGTCCACATTTATGAAACCCAGGAAGAGCCAGATCGCAAATGTGTTCTGTGCAGAAAATGCAGATGCATCATGCATGAAATCTGTTTTCTGCAGTGTGTGACCTCAGTAATGCACATTTATAATGGAACGAATAAAGGCAATTGTTATGATGAGATTGCAGGGTCCAAGTTTGTTCTTGAGATTTAAGGGAGCACATTAGCCACGGATTATCCGGATTTGTATTTTGCTCACATTTTTACAAACACCCGTCTTTTGTCATGAAGTTTTCAAAATTCCTGCTCGCAAATGACCTGTGGACCTAAATTGCATTTAATTAGCGTCAAATGCCAATCACTGATCTGACTGACTGTGACTAATTAGGATCAAATACTAAGCACAGGTGTGAGTGATGGCACAGCTTTTCCTCACATTTAATCTGTAGTTTTCCCCAGCTGCTGTTGGGTGAACCTGACAGTGCTGTGGGGACGTGTAGCATTAGGGGGATTTGTTCTGCTGGAGTCTTCTCCGTGCTTTGGAATACTGGCCTTTGATGCAGGATTATGCCTCTGATTGTGACTCATGCCCTCGATTAGTGTCTGTTTTTGGGCTGGAAAAAAGAAACAGGGATGTTCACAGCATGGCAAAGACTCATAGGCCCAATCATCACTCTGTATTAGTATCCTTATCAGTCAGAGGGGAAAATTAGAGCCTATTAGATACCCAAGCAAATGCTGATGAATCAGAGGAGAGTAGCTATAAATAGAACATCATATCCAAGGTTGATGAAAAAAATCATTCTCTAGGAAAGTGATTTTTGCCTTCAATGTAAGAAGGAAAAGAAACTAGGTCTCATTCACTAACAATGGTGTCCTTGTTCTCGTTGTAATATTGATGAATCTGTATTATTTGATATTAAGAGCGCCCAATTTGTCAAAACAAATGTAATTTTATGTTCTCTAAAGATTAAATCTCTAATGCTCACAAAGGCTGCATTTGATCACAAATACAGTAAAAACAGTAATATTGTGAAATAATATTACAATTTAGCCAATTTAAATTTACAATTTAAATGCAATCATTATAACATATCTGGGTCTTTAGAGACCCGGCGCTTGGATCTCTGAATGCCACTATAGTATAAACTGTCCTGCTATTTTAATAACAATTACAAAAGAATAATGAAGTATATTTCATTACCTTTTTTCTTTTTCTTTTTTTTTTTTACTTGGAAGAGATAAATTTGAGCAGATGCTTTTACAATCATCACTGTCATCATCAGAGCTTATTTCTCCAGTACATTTAACATCTGGCTCATATTCGCAATCTCAACCATATTATCAAAACATTCCTTTTCAATGTCTTCAAAATCAATATTTTGATTGCTGACAGCTTCTTCACCAGATCCACTATCAAGTGACAGTGAAACTAATATGTGACTCTGGACCACAAAACCAGTCACATGGGTCAGTTTTTTGAAATTGAGATTTATACATCATCCAAAAGCTGAATAAATAAGCTTTCCATTGGTGTATGGTTTGTTAGAATATAGGACAATATTTGACCGAGATACAACTATTGAAAATCTGGAATCTGGGGGTGCAAAAAAATGTATTTTTTTTTTAGAAAATCGCCTTTAAAGTTGTCCATTTATGTTCGCGATTGTGCTGCATTCACTCACAAAAATAAATGTTTTATATATTTACGGTGGGAAATTTACAAAATATCTGCATGGAACTATATCTTGACTTAATATCCTAATGATTTTTGGCATAAAAGAAAAATCAATCATTTTGACCCATACAATGTATTTTTGGCTATTGCCACAAATATACCCGTGCTACTTGTGACTGGTTTTGTGATCCAGGGTCACATATTTGATTGCATAGAGTACTTGTTCTGTAGTAAGTGGCTGAACCATTTCAAGTTTTGCTAATGATGCCTGTGTATTCTTTTGTTGTATGCCTGCAGTAATTATGATTGAAACATCAGACATTGCCAAAAAAAAAAAAAAATGCTTACACTATTACATAACTCGGGTCACTAGCGACCCAAGTCATTATTGTTATTATTTATTTATTTTAAGAAAATAGACATTCTTTTGTAATACATTTTTTATTCGTGTTATATCGTTTATAATGAATTGACTGAGGAAAACTAAGAAAGTATAACTTTTAAGGGTTACAATAACTTTTTTTATATTCTGTATATTTTATATTCTATATTACTCCTCTGATGGCAAAGCTGAATTTTCATCCATTACTTCAGTCTTCAGTGTCACATTGTCCTTCAGAAATCTGATTCTGATTTGCTGCTCAAGAAACATTTCTTATAAAATATATCCTTTTTGTAAAAAACATTTTTTTTTTCCATGATTCTTTGATGAATAGAAAAACTATGCTATAAATGCCTTTGCTGTCACTTTTGATTAATTTAATGTATCCTTGCTGATTGAATTTCTTTAAGTAATCTTATTGACCCCAAACAGTAAGAGCAAACTTATGATGAATCAGGATTTCTGTGTGGAAATGTCTGTGAACAATTTAAACGCAAATAAGTGGATATGGACAGTTTATGAATGAGACCTGTGCCCGCATGCATTGTAAGATATTCCAAGATGCTGATTCACATAAGCATCTTTCTGTAGGAAATACTTTTAAGCCCAGAACTGTAATTTCTTTGTGATCAATATTTTTTATTTTCTCGGTCAAGCAGACCGTGCAAGAGCAGTGTGCAAAAATCGAATTAAATTCAGCCTCACAATACACCTCATGTGAGCACACATACACCACTCATTCAGAGAGTGTTTTTTTTCCTTCACATTTTGTTCCTGTTATTGGTTCTCTCCACCAAATGTATTTGGCTCCAATAACTTTAGTCTCATCAGACTACAAACATTTCTTCTAAGAGGTTTCAGATGTTGTCATAAATATCTTCCATTTAACCCCAGGCATGATGTAACATTGGTTTTCTTTGGAAGTATTTTACGTCTAGCCACTCAACCACAAAAACAGGCAGTTCTTTGCAGTTTTTCTAGTGTTATACTTCACAAATAAATTACACATACAACTTGCATCCTCATTCAAACATGTTACTAATGACAAGAATCATTAGCGATTTGCTACTGGTCCACAATATCTCAAGAAAACAAAATCAATGGGTGAGAGACAGCCAGTAAGACAAAGCAGAGGCTTGAATAAATATGGTGATGGTTCACCTATAGCTGAATCAATCTTTCTACAATGTCATTTAGGCCATTTAACAATGCCTATTGAAATCTTATTCTACCCACATCACCTGCACTGAGAAAGAAGCCATTTTTCTTCTCTGTATAGCATGTGGGTGTATGTGGACATGTGGGGAAAATTGAGCTCTTACCAGGCATAATAGACAGTTTAATGATTCATTAAGACGAATGTGATGTGTTTATGAAAAGCACAGAAACACTCCCAAACCTTCTCCATGCAGACTGATTTATGGAATTGTTCATATTGTGTCTGCATTCTTTAGGATACAGACAGTAAGTGGAGTGGGATGTTCAGGATGAAAGCGTTCCAGCCCACGCCCCATAGCTTTCATTAATGAGTCTAATTAGAGTGCTGTTAATTTGCCATTTGTGCCCCTGGCCATGATCTAGTGCCTTCATTTGCATCCTGAAGGATATTTTTCTCCTCTCTGCCAGCTGACCGGAATACCAAGAGGAAAAGAAGGAGAGATGAGAGGACAGTTCAAAAGAGACGGGAACAAAAGGCAGTGCAATGAACAGAATGGAATGGAATAAAATATTTTCCCAGAGGAGAATTTGATCATTCGGTTGTTGCTCATTTAAGTAGCAACTTTGTTTCCTGATATTTCACTTAAAATTCCTTTAAGAAAATACAAAAAGGAGCAACATGGCATATCTGTACCACTATTCGGAAGCAATATGTTTTAAATTATATCTATATCTCAAAATAAGAAAATTTGTGATTTCATGTACTAATTCAGATCTGTCTGTCTGTTGTTCTGTCAATCATTCTATCTGTCTGACTAACATTCTTGTATGGATTTCTGTCTGTCATTCTATCTACCTGTCTGTGTATTGTTATTAGTGGGTGCTTGCCAAAGGCAAAACACTCACTATTGTTATTGCTCATACTTATTATTATTTTCTTCTTTATTATTATAGCTATTATTATAGCTCTGAGCAAGGATTTTGCAGAAACGTGTGATTTGCCATATTTTAAGAGGCTGACAGGCTCTGTAAGAATATACCTCACAATGGGGTGAAAGTTGTACCCTTGGGGGGCAGGAGCTGCCCAAAGTTTCCCATTGACTTACTATGGTGTAGGACGGCCCATGAAATGCATGAGTTTTTCCTACCATTCCTACTAAGGGGGCGGGCTCGTTTTACTCAGACGACCAATCAGTAGCTACATGCTAATTTTACTAGCTTCTTGTTAAAAACATGCTAGCATGATGCTAGCAACATGCTAATAATATTAGCATCATGCTAGCAACATGCTAATAATATTAGCATCATGCTAGCAACATGCTAATCATGCTAAAATGTTAGCTACATGCTAATAGTGTTAGCATCTTGTTAAAAATTGGCTAACCTTACCCTAGCAACCAAGTGGCGAGTTTTGCCACTGCAAGCACCCACTCACATTTTCTTGTACATTCTAGTTTTTTTATTTGTTCTATCAGTTGTTCATCTGTCGACTCATCATCGTATATCGTATATCATTATGGGCCCTATTTTAACGATCTAAGTGCATGGTCTAAAGCGCACGGCGCAAGTTCACTTAGCGCAGGGTTCACCAATCTCGGTCCTGGAGGGCCGCTGTCCTGCAGAGTTTACCTCCAACCCCAATTAAACACACCTGAACCAGCTAATCAAGGTCTCATTAGGAAACTTTCAAACAGGTGTGTTGGAGCTGGTTGGAGCTAAACTCTGCAGGACAGCGGCCCTCCAGGACCGAGATTGGTGAACCCTGACTTAGCGCGTATCCGAATCCACTTTTGTTAGTTTAACGACGGGAAAAATGGTCGGCGCCCAGGCACATGGTCTAAAAGGGTTGTCCCTATTCTCATAATGAGTAATGGTTGTGTTTTGGGATTTACGTGCAATAAACCAATCAGAGTCTCATTTAAATGCCAGTTGCGCTCGCGCCATGGCAGATTCACCATTTACATGACGGAATTTGATAGTGGAAAGACCGAAGCCGTCTCCAGAGCGCAAACGGAACTGCTCGTGCGCGAGGTAAAAGTGTGCAAGCAGACCATCTATACGGGTCAAGCCGGATTCCACCATATCTTTATGTAGCCTACACAATAATAATCTTTTATATTGTAATCCTTTTATTTTAAATATTTGGCATTTTTGTGTGCTGCTGTGCGTTGTGGACCCGCCTATAGGCGCACATTACTAACGCGCTCATTAAATAACAAAAAAAAATATTGCGCCATTGACTTTAGACCAGGTTTCAGTTGGTCAATGGCGCAGTCTATTTAAAAAAATATTTTTTTTTTTGGCGCAGTCTATATTGCCTCAAAATAGCAACGCACCAACAATGCGCCAGTACACACCTCATTTTCAGACCAGCACGCCCATGGCCGCACAAATGGGCGCAAATGCATTTGCTATTTAAACAACGTGGCGCAGGATGTGAAAATGATAACTGCGTCGGACTGAAACTAGCAAAAAACACTTGCGCCACGCTTGGCGCTGCATTTCGACGGGTGTAAGATAGGGCCCTTAATCTGTCATTCTGTTTGTCATTCTATCGTTCATATTTTGAGTATCTATAATTCTATCTGTCTCGCTGTCTTTTTGGATGTCAGTCTGTGAGTAGTTCTATCTTCTATCTCTATCATTCTTTCTGTCTTTCTAGTATGGATGTCTGATTCTCTATCTGTTGTTCTATATGTCATTCTCTCTATCATTCTGTCTGTCTGTTGTTCTATTGTGGATGACTATCGTTCTAGTATTTATGTCTGTTCTATCTATCCATCGTTCTATATATTATTTGGTCTTCATTCTAGTATGTCTGTCTCAGTCTCTCTATCATTTTATCTCTCATTCTGTCTGCCTGTGGTTCTAGGATGAATGACAGTTTTAGTATGTCTGTAGTTCTGTCTATCTGTTGCTCTGTATATGGTTCAAATATGGATGTTTGTCCTTTGTTCTATCATGGATGTCTGTCCATCGTTCAATCAATATGTACAGTTCTATCTGTCTGTCTGTCATTCTAGTAGGGATTTGATGACTGTCTGTCTGTCTATCTATTTTTCTAGTTTCGATGTCTGTCTGTCTGTCTGTCGTTCTAGTATGTATGACTGACTGACTGACTGCATATATTTTCCTGGTGTACCTTTCTGACATGAATGTATTTGTTGTGTAAACAGCAAACACGAGTCCACTTTAGCAAATGTTGATTTGTGGTTTGTTTTGGCAGCGGTTTTGTTAAATGTCAGAGCTGTGTGTGGTGAATTGGATCAGCTGTCAGCTAGAAGGGTCTAAATATAAAGCTGTATTATTCGCCTGAGTTTGGGGGGGGGGGGGGGGGGGGGGGGTGTTCCTTTGCTCTCGTCTAAGGGCTCTTTGTGAACCTCCATTCACTCCCGTCGCCACTGGGAATAGAGGGACACATGCCACTCTGAAACCCGCTGTCCATTATTAACAAAGAAATCTCAAGAAGACACAGAAAGAACATATTTCGTAAAGGATTGAATTTAAGTGTGTGTGCCACGGGAGACAGGAACTGTCACTGCAGTGGTGTGACCTATATTGGCCACAAAAGACTCAGCCAGGGGTCGGTGTGGATCTTTCTCCTGTGCCCGCAAGGTTGGTGTGTGAATTCAGGGCAGTGGTCATCTCTCAGCGGGACATCATGTCCTCTGTCTCAGCCTGAGCTGCGCTCCAGAGGCACTAGCTTTTCAAGCCCAATCTCTTTATCTGACGCTTTGTGGGGAGGAAAGCATTTGCTCACAGAAACACATTTCTGCCAAACAATAGAAGATTGGCCATGTAGAAGATTGGCCAGAGGTACGGTACTCTCCTGCCGAGTGAATCTGTGTGAGGCTGACATACATGTGTGTTCATTATCTGAGTAGAAAGAAAACATGACCACTTAAACCACTTCGAGAGTACCCAGAGGACAAATTTATTGCTCAGTGGTTGCTTTTCCTGAGCTCAGAAACGTAGTTGTGATTCTCATATACCTCTCATTTTAACAGCATTTCAGATGTTTCTCCAAAAAACTCTTTGGAGAAATAAAAGTAGACACAAATGAGACATAAGAAATATTTGAGAGAAAAAGAGACAAAACTGAGAATATGGTGGAAGAGACAAAAAATCTCTTTATTTTCTTGCTGCAATCTCTTTCAAGACTCCATTATAGGAATATTTTATTGCTCAGAGGTTGCTCTTTTTAAGCTCAGGAGACTTAGTTGTGATTCTCAAATATCTCTCATTTTAGTATGTCTCAGATGTTTCTCCTAAAATTCCTTAGGAGAAATAAAAGACGCAACTGAGACATGAGAAAGTACTGAGAGAAAGGAGTCCAAAATGAGAATTGTGATAAACATGGGAGATCTCTTTATTGTCTTGTAGAGGTTGCTCTTTTTATTATTATTATTTTATGCCATTGGGGTTTTTCACCTTTAATGGACAGGAGAGTAGGAGGAGAGACCGGAAACAATAGGAGAGGCGAGAAGGGAACACGATCTTGTGCTGTCTGAGGTGCTGTTGTTCCTCGATGTTGATGTGCTGCCCACAAGGCTTTGGCTCTGACAGAGGTTTCTCTAAGCTCATTAACCTAGGTGGTGATTCTCTTACATGTCTCATTGTTTTGTCTTCAGATGTCTTCAATTTTATTTTAGGTGCTTCATGGTTAAATTAATTTTTTTGGTTAAAATTTTTTTTTTTTTTTTTTTTAGCATTGGAAATTTTGTCTTGTACAACCAATTTTGCATGCATGTAAATACAGGTCATGATTTCCACTGTTAAATCATTGTGCAACAAAACACTCTCTACACTAAACGACTTATATATATACTTGCGACAAATATGACAATGCATGTAGATGTCTTTCACATCACAAATGTTTCTGCTAGATATAAATGAGGTTAAATTAACAACAAATGGAGACTTTGCTTGAGTCTCCTGTTTCTCACACTTGTCTCCTGACAAAACATTTTTGTCTCCTCTAAAGATTAGAAGAGATCTCAAATGTCTCAGTATGAACTCAAACATTTCTACCATATAATATGTATTAATAATCAAATTGGTCAAGGATTGACATAAGGTAAGACATTTAATGTGCCTTTCAGCAAAGAAAGCTCAAGGAGGACGGCCTTTAGCAAGACTTCTGTAAGTCAGTTTTGATAAAGGCATTGGGGACATTACTATTTCCAGGAACAAATGATGTGCTCTATGCACAAAAACTGTACAGTTCTATACTCTTATTGTGTGTCAGCAATTAAGAGTAATGTTAACCTTATTTCTGCATCACTTCACTCTTAATATAGGCTTAAACTGAATTTATGGATCATCTATGACTTTAGTGCCTTTCAAGTACTTGATTTGGAGTACAATTGGTAAAGTTGTTAAGGTCTCTTCTAAAGTTTAAAAGAGACAAATGTGAGAGCTCCTCTAGCTGAGACAAATCTGAGCCTATGATGTTGTTGAGATCTTGTCTAAAATTTTGGAGGAGACACATATGAGACCACCGGGGTCTTCAGTTTAGGAGAAAAATCTGAGCATATTGTGTGATATGTTTAAAGTCTCTTGTAAAGTTTAAAAGAGACAAATGTGAGAGCGCCAGTGTCTCTAGCTGTTGAGAAAATCTGAGCACAGTGTGTGATGTTGTTGAGATCTTGTCTGAAACTTTGGAGGAGACAAATGTGAGCGGTCCAGTTTCTGTAGCTAAGGAGAAAAATCTGAGCACAGTGTGTGATGTTGTTGAGGTCTCTTCTAAAATTTAGAGACAAATGTGAGCGGTCCAGTTTCTCTAAGGAGAAAAATATGAGCACAGTGTGTGATGTTGTTGAGATTTCTTCTACACTTTAAAATAGACAATTGTGAGAGTCTTTAGCTGAGGAGAAAAATCTAAGCACAGTCTGTAATGTTGTTGAGATTTTGTCTGAAACTTTGGAGGAGACACATGTGAGAGCAGATCAACAAATCATGAAAATCATTTTTGACAGTGTACAAAGAGAAAATTATTAGGTAGAATGTGCCATGAATGTCTGATTTCGGTTCGTTTCGGTCAGGGTTTGCTTCTAATTTTAAGAATGTGCAGAATCAGTTACCACAGTGAACCGAAAAAGAAAAAAAGAAAAAAAACTGAAAAAATCTGTGATCTCTGGGCAGTGGGAACTCTCTTCTGGAACAAATACAGTACAACTTTTCTCAGAATCAAAGTTCCTCACTTTCTTCACTGAGTGAAAGTGACATACTGGCTCTGCTCCAAAACAAGAGTCTCTTTGCCCTACATATAGGCAGCATTTTAAGCCAGCATCCTAACTGAAAAACAACCTGATAAGTGACTGATCTGGAACACTCATAAGCAGTAACTCCATCCATGAAGTTCAAGGGAGATATACAGTTTGGCATTAGCAAGTTGCTAATCTAACAATGTGATACTCCAATAAGCATATAAATACACAGCAAACACAAATATTTGGTTGTACATTTTTAATTAGGCTGAACCTTTTTCTATTTATACTTTTTGTTATTGAATGCATTACATTCAAAATTAACATTTCTCTTGCCTTTTCCACTTAGCTTGTCAAAATTCACAATGGGGTTGCTGTCTTTGTAAATGATGCATGCATATGCTGCCTTAAAGAATGATTCCTGCAGAAAGACTAGTATAGTTGCTCACCAACCAGCATAAGCCTGCAAAGTACTGGCTTGGCCAGCATGGATATTCAAGCTAGTCTAAGCAAATCTTTTCAGCAGGGATGCTTTATCATAATCATAAACATAACTTTTGGAACAGAGTGTGCCTATGATGCCTTATATGCTGTCTGTATGTAGCTCAGTGATTTGGAAAAGAGCAACTGTTCTCATTGCCACTATGGCACAGCACCGGAGTATATTCTACATCTATACATTATAAGTACTATATTATATTGCTTTGGCTGTATTGCAAATCTTTACAGCCATGCCAATAAAGATTTGTTGACTCAGAGACAGAGTGAGAGAGAAATGCTTTGTGATGGGTTTGCTATGTGGTCTGGGGTTTGTGTGTTTCTCTTGGCAGCAGGGCTCGTTATCCGTGTGGCTGCATTGATCTTTCCCCACTGGCTGGCCTTACCGCAGCACCTTCACGGCACATGGCCAAACCCATTAGCACAAACATAAAGCCCACAGACACACATTCTCCCTATTGTCACACACACACAAACCCCTATAGACTGTCATATACTGTATCAGCATGAATTGTAGTCTGTTTTGCAGCTTTATCTGGTCAAGATCCCCCTATTTAGTAGACAGAAAAGGTCCGCCTGATCAACATGTTAAGTAATTTTAACTAATTAGTATTTTCTTAAATGGCATGACAAATAATGCTATTGTCTCCTAAACAAATAATTGATTCTGAACTGCCGAAAGGAGTCTTCAGCAATTCCTGTCTCACTACCTGTACCTACGTAATGTAACATTTGCATAATACCAGCCTATGGTCAACATCTACTTTGACAAACACTGTATCTGAGGCCTTGAATTTGGTTGGTGTTGTTCATGTCAAGAAGACGCTGTTTTCTGCTGCCAAAGCAAATCCACTTTGATGTACTTCCAAAGGATGAGACTGATGCGGTAAAATCAATGCCATCGTTACTGTTCGTAACGCTGTGTATAAAAGTGCTGAGAAAGCCGAATTTATGCTAATGGGCTGTTGTGTGGTCAACCAATCACAACAGACTGGGCCGTCTGAACAATCAGAACAGAGCAGGCTCGCAGAAACGAGGGGTTTAGAGAGACTGAATCTTCGAACTAACCGGTTTCAGACTCTTTGAGAAATTAGGTGATGTACAATGTATATTATGCTTTTTCTATTGTTGGTCCAAAATTGTGGAATAGGCTTCCTCTATCCCTAAGACATCCACAGATACTATTTGAAATCTAAGTTAAAAACCTACCTCTTTTCACAGGCGTATAACTGTCCTTGATTTTTAATGTTGAATTTTTCTGATTGGTGATTTTGATGTAAACTCCCTTTATCATTTGTTTTGCGGTCTTTCTTGTTTTTTGTTTTTTTATAGATATTTATCCTGTTGTACAGCACAGTGGCCAACTACTGTTGCTTTTATTGTGCTATTTAAATAAAAGTTGATTGATTGATTGATTGATTGATTGATTGATTGATTGATTATGAGAAAATAAAAGTTTTTTTTTTTGTTTTTTTTGTCCTTATTTATGTAAATCTAATATAGGAGTCCCCCAAAACAAAATTAGGAACCTTTAAAATTGCATAATAGGATCACTTTAAAGGCGAGAAAACGTTTTGTTCATGTACAGGTCATAAACCCACATTGGTTTTGTTGTTGGTTTTGTTTTGCTATTTTGTTTCATTTAATCACATAAGTTATAAACTCATGTTGGTTTTGTTATGGTATGGATTACATTCATAATTAACATTTTCTTAAATTTGTTACAATTTTGTTGTTTTGTTGATATAGCTATTACCCAGATCTAACTTTTCAGGTAAACACATTGACTGGTGCTCTGGTGATTTTATTAAATGTATGCATTTCTTGCATTCCTTCATATCTGTTTACATTTTGATATCAACATTGAAGTAAACCCTTACAATATCAAAATCTCTTGTAGATGCATTCTTTCTTGCATTGTCTGTTTTTTTAATAAGCTGATTTTGATGGTTATCAGTTCATGTTATTTGCAAGTTTTAAAACCTTATTGGGCTTGGGGTGACTTGGATGGACACCTAAACTTGACAAAAGCTCCTTATGGCGACAAAAGGAACATCCAGGACATAGTCGAAATTTAGAAGTGAAGGAACTGGAAAAGCTCATATGTTCCATTTATGTGGCTTGGGAAGCAAATCCCAGCAAAAGGGCCTGCCTGTGTAGATTAGATGAAACGGGAATGAGCACTTGAATGATGATAGGGAGAGTGAGACAGAGAAAGAGTGAAGAACAGGCCCGCTGTGTGTTCATAAAGCTCCTTGTAATCCTTACAGATGGATTGGGCTGTTCTGCTCAGGAGGACGGATAAAAGGAATTCGGATCTGGCATCTTCCCTCTGGTCCATTACCCTTAAATTTCAGGTCAAATGTCATGCACTGTATGAGTGTCACATGTTGGCTCATGCCGACATCAGTCGCACACCGAACATCTTTTCCTCGACCAGTCAAGAGCCAGACTTGAGATTCACAAGTGAAGAAAGGCTCGACAGCATTTGGGATTACTTTTAAAAGGAACAATTGAAAGATAGAAGGATAAAGAGTGAGTGTTGAGTGGAATAAGGAGAAGGCAGAGTGAGGGAGGGGAGGAACAGATAAACGTGATAAAGGAGCATTGTTGATGAGTTTCACGTCTGTGTTTGTCAGCAGTAAGGAAGTTTAGTGGACCTGCCCTTGGATGGGCTTATCTGGAATTAGCAGGTCTACTGTTGCCCCATTGTCCCTGCTCAGAGACTCATGGGATGTTCAAGTCAGCCAGCCAGGACAGCACATAGCCTCTGTGGCATTTTGCTTCACCTGGATGGAGGCTCACTTTCCCCTTGCCAAGAAAAAAAAAAAAAAGCCACCAGTCAGATTGAAAAAACAAAACAAAAATAAAGTAGACAAAGTGATCAGCAACATTCTTGAAAAATTTTTTAATTCTTAGAATTTTTCTTAAGAACTTTGAACTTCTTAATTACCTTTCTTAAGAATAAAATGACAGGCCTAGAGATTGCAAATTAATACTTATGAAATGTGAAATCTTCCACCAATTTCATCTACAGTATTAACCATTTTATATGCACAGAATATTTTTTCAGTAGAAAACATTGTGAGAAGAGTTTAACGACATTTTGCTGGATTATAAAAGTAAATATGTTAGTATTTATTAAATGTGGCCAGTATATAATGTTCTACTGCTTACTATTTGAGACAAACCATAACATTCAGATTTTTTTCCCTGGGATTTCAGAGTGAAGCTATCTTCCTAACCATAAGAGTTTATCTGCTTGTTTATTTATTTATTTTCTTAAAAAAAAAAAAAAAAATTTCTTATGATTTTTCTGAAGAAAAGATAAGTCAAGTCAAGTCAACTTTATTTATATAGCGCTTTTCACAATGCAGATTGTATCAAAGCAGCTTCACAGTATTAAATAAAATAGTACATCAGTGTTTGTTTCTAGTGTAAAACGTCCACGTTTGGTAATGCTGATCAATAGTATTGTTGATTGATTGATTAAATTAAAGTAACAACATGTAGCTTTTCAACCTTCATAATATATTTCCAAGACCCTTGTGATAGTACATCGACTTACAATAGGTTGAATGAGACGTCTGCCAGAGCCTGACGGGGTCTGTATCGCTTTTACTGGCACTATGTAACTTCGCGGTGCGGGTAGTAACCAGCGCTCAAAAATAACTACAAAATTCGACTGCTTTACGGCATACGTCACTTCGCCCACCACTTCCTCAAATGTGGCCAACCAGCGCGTTTGTTTTCGTGCGTCTGTTTTCGTCATGGCTGAAGCAGCAGCGAAACGTAAGAAGTCCAAGGTTTTGTCGGAGTAGAGTCGGAAGAGGAAAAGGGAGAGTGATAAACTGAAAGGCAGGACGAGGATCAATATGGGTCGAGCGTTTGCTCGCTGGCGTGAGCTAATGGAGGAGGAGTGTTACCAGACCGATGCTGACTTGGCCGTCATGCTGTTGAACTAGTAAGTAACTGTAAATTGCTTGCATACTATCTTTAGTTTTTCTAATCTGTTGTCTGCCTGGCTACGTTACGGAAACTATCTGGTCCTCCATTTATTTATCTTCATGAATCAGCTAGTAGATGAGCGAATTATCAATCTGGTAGCTAGTAAACACTAACATGCGTTAGTTTTAGATGGTTAGGATGCTATCGCTATCATTCTCGTTCAGATTTGAGCATTGTAATCGACATGCAAATCGCAAATGTTTGAGTTAAAATGTTTAGTCTACTAAATATGTATAAATTATAAAAGGAGGAAGATTAATAATATTATCATTGCCCATATGAAAAAAAACCCTACATGCTTCATATACAGTAACCGTAAATCATTTTACGACAGCGGTAATGGACAATTCCGCTTCCAACCTGTAGGGCGACCGCAGAGGAAAAGTTCCATGTTGTTGCTTTAAGTATCCCCAACTGAGCAAGAATAAGAACATTCTTTGGAAGTACATTCTGAGAAGAAATGTTTGTGAATCTGGCCTTGTCACGGGAAAGAGAACAGAAGAGGCAATAGCAAGTAAAACTGGTTTATTGGAGCGATAAACAGTAACCAGACTCAATGGAAGAAACACTGGAACAGTCCGATATGTAGCGCAGGATTGCAAATGAGCAACTCGGTCGTCCGAAGAGTCAGAAGAGTGAAGTAATAATCCCGGAATGATGAAACTGACGTAAAGACTGGAACTCAGATGAAAACAGGAAACAACGACGGTGAAACCTCCCACACGAAGAACAGGCTGGTAGCACGGAAACACGAGGAGGTACAGACACTGCACAGGGAATCATCCAACAATAACGATAACGACGCAAGAGGTGAGAATAAATAGGCGCTGGTGTTTAGAATCAGCTGGCGCTGAATCTCCCGGAGGATCATCAGCGACCACGCCCACACACACACCCATGCACACACATAAACACAGCGCAAAGAAGAGTCAGTGAATTCATCAACCGTAACAGGCCTCAGGTTTCTTGTAGAAATGGAGGGAGGAAAAAACACAAAATGCACTATTTCTTGGAGCAAGAGGGGGGGAGTGGAATGAAATAATCATCTGGTGAATGCACCTTTTCTTTGGAGTTTGGAGGTCTGGGACTTCTGTCCAGAGCTTTTACATAATGTTTCCTGATTCAGTGCCTCCAAGATGACAATTAAATAATGACACCTTTTATGACATCCATGGCACTTCTCTCAGACAGTTAATAACTCAGACACTTTCATACAGACTTAATGTACAGACAACTAAACCATTTATAAAGTAGGTTGATTTGTGGCACTGTCCAAAATGGAATAGGCAGTTACTTCATGGACTGTTGGGTAATAGAACAAATGGGTGCATTTAGGGCATATAGAGACTTCAAAATGGTCATTTGGGACAGGGCCTGTTCAGCATTACTTTTCTGAGGATCCTATCCAGCCTAAAACATCCAGACTTTTTTGAGCAATGGAAGATTCTTGTATTTTATTTCTTGCGGTAATTCTTGTATTTTATGTTTGTTCTTTCTATTATTATTATTTAGAAAACACCCCTAGTATAGATACCCTTATCTAATTGCCCTGGTGGTGCCTTGGGATTTAGCTGGTTCCGTTTAAATGATCCTCTGCCCCTGAAGACAAGTCTTTATGCACTTACCTGTGGCTCTGCTTTTATGTGTGTGCACTAGATTGAATTCTGTCCTCCCTGGGTATTTGCTGCAATGTTTTCAGACCTCTGCTTTGATACTTATTGTGATGAAATAATTTCTCAGTGCAGTTTAGTGTCACACGCATCTCTCAGACTTAAAGTGGACTACAGTTTAAGGATGCGTTCACACTTGTAGTTCGGTACTCTTTGTTCTTTTGTTCCGGAATTCCGAACCCAAAATAAATAAATAATAATAATTATACATTTAGTTGTGGTTTGCTTAGCGTTCATTATTTTTAACACTGAACAAAAAAACTTTTATGCCATATGTTTTGCGACCGAACTCCCCAAACATAAAAAAAAACTGCGTGCTACAGTAAATGTGCTTATTTTATGTGCATCCATATGGTATTTTTACCAGCTGAGAACTCACAAAGAGCTTATAAAATGAAGGAGTCAAAACAGCGGCAGTAATTCCTCCATTAAACACACAAATGAAGATCTGATCGGTTTTGACGCCTGTACCAAACTGTAATGGGCAACATTGGTCCTATGATGAAGAAAACCAGGTATGTTTGTGCATTCTGTCCTTATCTTGTGACATCATGTCCTGTTTTTTGGTTCGTTTAAATGTCTTTGGTCCGTATTGCGTTCACTTTTCAGTCGAATTTGTTTGTTTGTGGACCAGAGTTTGTTTGCAAGTGGACCAAGACCCCCTGAAAAGGTGTGCCACTGTTCGCTTGTTTGGTGCACACCACGATTCGGATTGCAGCATTCACACTTATTAAAATGAACCGCACTAACAGAGCACTTGCAGTTCATCTTAATCGAACAAAATCCAAATCATTCAAAATCAAATCAAGATTGCTGAAAAGCATAACCAGTCTGGAACAGCATTACATTTTGTGCTGGTCTTTTCAGCGGGATAGTGGATTGACTTTTTGTGTGGTATATGCATTGGGATTTGACACTGTTTAAGTGAGAATAGTTAATTTTCCCTTCAATTCTCTCTCCAGTGATGAGTTGATTCACAGCTGTGAACTGCAGTTTGTGTCCTGACCTCGTCTGGCACCGGAGGGGGGAGCCTGTCTGTCTGATTAACTCAATACAGCCAAACTGACAATGATGAAAGCCAACAGAAGAAAAATACTACAGTGCTTGGAAACCATTTCTGACATTTTGTCTGATGGGCAGGACCATAGGCAGCCATATATCTAAGACATTTTACCATTCACAAGCTTTAAGTCCATGTGATCTGAAGCCGGAAATTTCTTTGCATGACACCAGCCTATTAGCATTATCTCTTTCTGTGCTTCCCTCACTTCCTCTATCTCTCTCTTTCAACGGGTTTTAATGGGTTATCTGTCACTCCTAAAGCTGAAAGTCACCTTGCCGTCTCTCTCTTATCTGCTCTTATGTGAAATGGAGACTATTTTAAATTCGTTTTAGACATTTCAGTAAATGTCACTGCAAACGGAAAGTTCAGATAACGAGCAGAACTCTTATGTCTATCTCTTATTAAGTCATAGATGATTCGACAGTCCCAAAATTTTCCTTAAAATTCATCTACTAATTTATAAAACATGGTTTTACTTCAGCTTCATAAAAATGTTGAAAAATATAACATATCATATTTTTTCAACTGTGCAAGGTTGGTTAAATTATAGGCACTACATCAGATTTTCAGATTACAATCAAATATGAATATAACATTTCCTTGACTTTCACCCAACAGCAAAATCATGTGCCACGGAAATAACCTCAATTTGTAGCACCTCTAATGACTATAATAATCAGCAGTTAACAGTTGGTTACATTCCAACCATTTTACCACTTATCGTGTATGTTATCAACATGACTCATAGTGGTACATTTGATAACAGATATTAACTCTTTTATAGAAGTATTTAGAAGTATTGCCTTTACTTCTGTCTGGCAGATACAGCCGTCAGCATCACATTGTGTGGTGAAGACAATTCTATCAGGCTAAATTAGCATACATTTTTATTTTACTTATCATTAATTAATTAATTAATCAAAATAAAGCCATATTTTTTTTATTATACTTTCATTTGTGCAATAGAAATACAAAGTTCTGTCATGAAACTTTAGATGACTGATCCTTAACTCAGTCTGCTTGCAATCACATCATCCACAGCTGATTGGTTCCTGTTGTATCAGTAGCCAATGAGCTCGCTGCTCAAACCTTCAAATACTTGGTCAGCATTTGCTGTTGCAGTTGCACAGTGCTTTCAGAAACCCTCCACCTGCCCCAGCTCCACCTGTACAGATTTGCTACATGTAATTCTTTTACGCTATATTGTACAGCAGGAGCATGTCTTACTTGCTCACATCAGCGTGTCTTGTATTAATTGGCAGTAGCAAGTCCCATATTTGCTCTGCAATTGCAGCAGCAATAACCAACAGCAACAGCACCATAACATATCTATTCTGCCAAGACCAAACATATCATATCCGTTACTGTGCCAAACACTCAGAGAGTTTTCATGACAGAAAAAAATGTGTCCATCTTTGCCAAATGCATCCATTGTTGCAACACATAACTTAAATTACCAATCAATGAATTGAAAGCATGATAGTTCTTCACAATAGGTCATATAGCCTAAACCTACTGTACTGGGTAATATTAAGTGCCATGACAACAGGGCAAATAAAATAAAATAAACAAATAAATAAATATTTTTGATAGATGGACATTTGATGCAGGTTAAAGCTCTGTGCCAAATACTAGTTAAGCTGCCTCTATTTAACATATGATAAAAGCCTCTGGCTACGCATATGAAGTAATCACTTACTGATTATGAGAATTAAGGCAATAAAATGTCCTTAGAGCTCTTTTTTATTATTTCTCTCCAGATTAACCCTCAGCCCACAGGCATACTTTTTGCCATGGGAACTAAAGGAGGGATGGAGAGGTTATCCATTGACTCATTCAATCTGCATCACCATCTGCTTTTTGAAACATACTCAGTTTGGTATTTCTGAGATTCACTGGGGATCCTGAATTGAAATAATTGAAATAATCATCTTGTCGTGCCTCCCCTTAAATTAGCAGGTTTCATATAAGATTTCAAAGAACAGTTTCATATCTAAAAGCTTCAAATCTATTCTTCTTAAAATAACCCAATCTGTGTACTGGTTAATTAAATATAATAATCAGTCTGTTAGGTGTAATTACTGATCTGTAATCGCTGCTGTATTTATTTTTAACTTAGTGGATTGCCCAATGAGGATATCCAGGGGCTATCATCTTTTCCTCAAAAGCTCAGTTGTTATATTAAGACTTTGTCTGGGAGGAATTGAAAAGTTGTGTTATTGATTTTGCCCTTGGGTTGACCCTATGTGTCTGTCAAACACTATCAGCCATCACAGTGGTGGAACATGTCCGTCTTAACTGACACTGACACACTGATTCAACAAAAAAAGTGGAAATGTCAGTCACTCTCTGAAAGCCTCAGACATACATTAGAACTGGAAAGAGAGAGTAACTGTTATGGCACAGACGGATTTAGCTGATGACATACAATGACTAAAATACGTTTATAAAACCCATTTAATTGGGAAATTGATTTTCAACTTAACAGTGGTATGCTTCCAAATCCCACAGACTATACTTTTGATTTGTCCCTCAGTGTGCATTAACAAATAGGAAATGCTTTTACGGTAAATATACGAATGGATCCTTCTAGCAGACAAGCAGACTGGAGGGATTCAAATTAGAAATGTGAAGCTCTTCACTTGATCTATAAAGTTTACATTGTCCTTTTTGATGTGCCACTGCTTTTATTAAGTGGAGGAATTACTGACATCATTTCTGGGGGTAAGATTTTCAAAAAGGGGTGTGGTCATGCAAATGCAGTTACAACATACTGTATTCCTCCTTTTTATCTGCACAAGCAACCACAATATGTTTATGAGCTAAATGATCGAAAAAAATAGTTCTATCACACCAGTTTCTATAGCTAATTGTTTAAATGCTATGGTTATAATTAAATAAGTGTATTTACTATAAAAACATTTCCTGTTCATTTACACACACTGAGAGATGAGTCGAAATTGTCTGGAGTAATTGAGAGTGTGCCACAGATGTTAGGTTGAAAATAGCATTGATATTCCTTCAAATTAACAGTGAAATATTTGAACTATGATAAACTAAGATATATGCCATCTAATATTAATTACCAGTGAAAATTGTCTTAAAAAAATGGAAGATATGGAATTCTCTTTTAAGTTGGAGCTCGTATGATAAATTGTTCAAAATGGTTCCGTTTGGCCCCATTGGTGATTCACCATCTTCATAAAATTAGGAATAAGAGTTCATCCAAAAATTACAATTCTTGACATCCATCAAAGGATAATGAGAATTTATGAGAGAGGAAGCTGTGTATGATTCATGAGGAAATTGTTCTTTTGAGTCTGATCTTTTCAGTTAATGATTCGTGCACAGATTGGACATTGTTTCTCTCATGAACTTGAACATGAACATGAGCAGAATTTCAGTCTGTTTCTCACATCAGTCATACGAGCCAGTTTAATGTTTGTGTGTCCCTTTCGGTGCTTCAAAGCTCCAGTACCCATTCCTTGTAATTTCATGGAAAAAACGACTAGGACATTCTTCAAAATTTTTCATTTTGTTTCCCACAAAAGACGGTTTGCAATGACATGAATAATTCATTTTTGAGTAAACTATCACTACAAGGTGTGAAATTGACCTCTAAGATAGTTTCATCTCTCTCTCTCTCTCTCTCTCTCTCTCTCTCTGCTTTTAGTCTCACTAACTAGCCTGTGCAGCAGGAAATGGAACAAGAGTGAAAAGAAAACCAAGAGCGCTTTAAGCACTTGTTAAATGCCAATCAGCAGAAATGTCAACTCTCATGTTGCAGTGTTTCTAAAATGGATTCATTGCTGTGAAAAACATCTTTCCAAACACTCTGCCTATGAAATTGCTTTCCCTCTGCCTAGATTAGCACTACTCTCCCACTTCCTTTCCCCCATTTCCCCCTCCTCCATTTTTGTTTCTTTTTCCCCCTCTTTTCACAGCCATTACCTGAAATGTGCACTTTCTTTTCTCTCCCACAGAGATTCTTTCCAGGTTGCTGTTGAGGACAAACTGCCTCACACTGGCAGAGGGACAAATGGGCTACCGGAGCTTCCGAGTGCTCTTCTTAACGAAGAGAGGCAGGTGTGTGACAAAAAGGGTGATATATTAGTTCACGCACAAAAGGTATGTAAGTATTCTCACATGACCCTCTCATGAGGGAATACAGATGGAATATCGAAATAACTCAACATTCCCAACATAACAAAAACTATGATCTTTTTTCTTACTCATTGAAATTCAAGCCGGCATGTATTCAAGGTTATAGTCAAAGCTGATGCAGCAAAGGCCTTGAAAGGAGTCTTCAAAACTAGGTCTTTCAATCTTGATTGTATTCTGTTTCAACAGCTTGGAAATGTTTTCATATTCTCAATCTGCTTCTAGGGCTTCTAGTTTCCCGGTTAGCCATTATTCTGCCAGGTTTAGCAATTGTTTAACACATACCTCCTTTTGTTACCACCAACACCAGCAAAACCGTATTGTCATACGACAAGCCAACAATTTACTTCTAATAATGTTGACATTTTAATTTTAATGGATTTTAATTCAATGCTTTAACAGTTGTGCAATAAAACCATTTAATGCGGACGATATAATAATACGTCCCCTTGTTTTACTAAATCTTGGCCACATTGTTACAACTCGTTCCCTTGATTTAGTTAGATCAAAATGAACTAGTAGCCTACAACGTAAGCGTGGCCATTGTTACCAACAAAGATAACATTAGCATGGATGCTGTTTCATTCCTTTAATTCCCTTTGTGCAGAACTCACACTTTACAGTCGTTGCATTGAAGCAGTATTGTTATACATACGACTCTCATTCTGACAACATTATTGTGGAATTGAATGTTTTGTATGTGGTCAAACCGAAAAACAAAGATAAACAACATATAATCAGATTACAAAATTAACGCAAGTTATTCCACTTAGATGGCTATTAGGCTACATGGGCCAATCACATTATGATCAATAAGTTTCACATTATGATTCAGCAAGATCACAGTCATTTGATATGAACTCTTAAACATTTGCTTAAGCTCCAAATATCTCAAAATACACTAACAAACATAGAACACTTTGCAATAGAACCCAAAATATGCATATAATCATGGGTAAATAACTGCGTAACATTTAGACGCTAATTACACATAGCTAAATAAACCTTAACATGAACTACAAATGATTCAGAAACAACAATAAAATAAGCTCACCACCCTGGGATCAGGAAAGGGTCAAGAAATAAATAAATTTTGATGTTATTAGAACGTCTTGAGTCTTAAATATATTTCTCTTCTCTCATGATGCAGAATCCTATGTTAGTTATGAATACTATGTTAGTTAAGTACATCTGCTTTACAGTAAATTTAAAGTTCTATAACTTTTATCAACCTTAGGTTTGTATTCCAAAGCATTTATGAATTACATCTAATTAAGTTTAGATATATGTTCAAAAAGGTTGGGTGACAGTTATAGTTTTACCTAACAATACTTGACCTGCTCACTTAACAAAAACTACACTGGCACACAGTAGCTTCATGCTTCCAATATTTCGGCCTTGCAAACATGGAAAATGATTGACAGTCAGAAAGCGCCTCACAGTATTTTGATTGGCTAAAGAAGGTATCATGAATATAGTGTCATTGCACAAAACATTAATTATAACATGTACATTTTAATGCAATTTATTCTTCAAAGTCTTGTCAAATATGATAGCTCGAACTTTTACTTGTACTTTTAAAGAACAAGTTACCGTTTCAAATCTTCCTGAAGTTTCCTTGAACATGCCTGGGAAATGTTTTTAATGCAGGGATCAGATTGCATTGTAACTTTATTTTCCATTTGCATGTTTTGTCAGCGTTTAGCTTTTGTTCGCTGAATTCAATTGCTCAGGATGTCTTTGTGAGAATGAAATTTTCTTTACCTTGTTTTTTTCTAAGACCAATTTGCATTTGACTTTGTACCTGCTCAGCTCTCTCGGTGCTGTTTGTATGTCAACACTTTCTAATTAAATGCTAAAATATTTATGTCTTAAAACTTGTTTGTCTTGGCCTCTGCCTCTGTTTGCGGAGAGACTTATTCAAAAAGAGTGAAGGCGTGATTTTGTGAGCCATCACCTCCTGGTCACCATGAGCAGTAGAATTAATGAAAGTGAATTTAAAAGAAAAGGCTAGGGATACGCATACACCTCTCAAGAAAGAAAAACAGGACTACTTTTATATGTTTTTTTCCCCTTCCCTTTTCATTTCCTCCCTTCCTGTTTTTTCAGCATTCAACTTTTGAGACAACTGCCCATGGGTGACATTTTAGTTCCTGATGCACTCCTGAATTCTGGCTTCAATAGGCACCCTGTCTTCCAGCGCCTGGCTTTGAATACCGCTGGGGCCAGAGTCCTGGCAGACCTGCGCTTAAAGAGAAGGTCTCTTCAAGACCCTTTCTCCTTCGCCAGCCTGACTTTCCATATTTTAGTATACAGCAGAGAGGGTGGAATTCCCCACTGACCCTCTTCATGGTCTTTTGAAAGCCACAGACACAATCAGGGTAATCCTTGCTTCATGGTTTGTGAACACAGTATTGAGACAGAACTTGGGAAAGAGCCTGTTCAGTGATACAGAAAAATAATCCTGGCAGTGGCAGACCAAAAAAAAAAAAAAAAATTTTTTTTTTGTAAAATAACATACCAATGTAGTTCATGTAAGATTATGTAAAGATTAATAATATGATTCAATTGACCTGATTATATTAGGTTACACCAATGTAAGTCAGTTTTGGCACTCCACAAATACGATACACTCTGTTTTGTTTGGTTACATTTTATTTTAAGATGACATACGTTACATGTACTAACACTAAATTATGCATAATTTCAAGCAACAAACCCTAAACCAAAACTTAACCATAACCTTAACCCTATAGTACTGTAAGTACATGTAGTTAAAGTTAACACTTTATTTCACAGTGTCCTTGTTACAGTACATATGCTACATGTACTTGCCATAGCAATAACAGTAAATTATTCATAATTACATGTAACTAACCCTCAACCAAACCCTAATCCTACCCTAACCCTATAGTAAGTACATGTAGTTGCCTAATATTACTCAGTACTTAAATATATATAATTACACTGTAACAATGACACCTTAAAATAAAGTGTAACCAAGTTAAAATTAGTCAGTACTTATTTGTGTAATTATGTCACCTTCATAAAAAATGTAACCCTTTGTTTCGATAAACCATTAAATAATACTGTATATATCATATAAACTATTATCTAACATAAACTTAACCTTGCATGCAGGTTTAAAAAAAAAAAAACTCTTTTAATCTGCTAAACTGCCGTTTCACCCATTTTTTTGTACATTGTGATCATTTAATGTTAATGTTTATTAAATGTTTATTACTAGAAAAAAAAATCACATAGATTAGGCTTTTAAGCATTATTTTGACATGGTCAACAAAAAAAAAAAGGAGTCAAGTAGCCTTGAACATTTTGATCACCAGAACATTTGTTGTAACAGACAGAAATACATTTATTTCAGGCCCTATTTTGTATCGTGTAAACTGTTCAAGACTCAGATCTAGATGAAATAGCTCCTAACAATTGCCCATAAACACGTTTTATTGTGTAGTGCTTCTTTTAAAAAAGGTGACCTTGCTGCTATTTTTATTACCCCTGTGGATTAGTTAGGCACAGGGTATAAATCTATTATATTAAATCTATAATATATAAATATTTGATTGTCCCTGTTAGTTATAAGCCTATTGTTTAGTAGTTCACATAATCTTTCAGTCTCCTGGGTGTGTTGGAGGCCTGCAATATAGAGTTTTTTTTTTTAGTTTTTTTTTTTTTTTTATGGTTGCTACAAGCATGGCTGTCTTTGAGGGATTTTTTCCTAAAAGCGTCTGTCCGCCATGCAGTGATGTTAACAGGAACCGTGCATGTGTGTGTAAATGTGAGTAGGTGTGTGCCTCTGTTAGGGGGAATGTATTGATTTGTGGCAGAGGGAGACTAACTCAGATGGACGTCCCCTGAGCTCAGAGACAATGAGTAAAGTAACAGATCAATTTGTACACACACACGCACACTGTGTGACACTCAAATGGACTCCTGAGCTTTTAAAAACAGAAAATCAAGTAAACTTAATTCTGTTTCCTGTTTTTTCTCTCCCTAATGCTGCTTATAAGGGATAAAGTCACTTTAAAGGTATTTCAAGACTTATAGGTTTGTGTGCATATGGAGTCGAATTATACTTTTAAAAAGAATACTTTAATGGAAATAATGTATTTTAAAAGAATATACAATGCACTTATGCAAACCGAATGTAATGTTTGCATTGCAATTAAATGAAAAGGAATTATAGTTTAAATGTATATTAAATGCGATAAAAAAATGTTTTACTCGCTTAAATTGGACTTAAACACATCTTTATAAGTAATTTCACAGTTTTTTCCTGTTGTCTCTGATATATGGTTAAAGCATACTGCACAAATACTGACCAGCATTTATAGCACATTTAAGTATACTTTTGTCATATATGTTACAACTGGTATGCCATGTATATTAAATATATATGTAATTACACATTTGTAATAATGAAGTTGATATTTAGTCAAATACATTAACATTAATAATATCAAATAAGACACCACAGTTGAAATTATAATCAAGTACTTTGCATGTGCTTAATGTAAGTGTACTTTAAAGCGCGACAAAAGATTATACAATTTTTTTTTAAATGTACTTTAAGGTCAAACTTTTAATTATTAACATTAACAAAGTGCACTTTTAAAAGTCTACTTAAGTTTGTTAAGGAACATAGTCATGAAAGTGTATACTTTCTTTGAATACCCTTAAATGGACTTTTATTTGATCAGTATTATATTATCCGCAATATTTTTTTTCACTACTACAAAAGCACTCAAATTATAATTAAGCGCTCTTCTTTTTCTTTTTCAGCAGATTAGTCTTGTGGCGTATGTGTTTTTTTTTGTTTTTTTTTGAGGTATATGAACGTTTTATTTCTTCAAGGATATAATCATATTAAACAGGGATGACCCAGAGCTTGCATGTGTGTGTGTGTGTCTACCCTGATCTCACGGCAATTCGTACGAATTCTACGAGGTGGCTAATTCGTACGAATTCATACGACCTCACTCGAACGAATTCGTACGATTTTTGCTAAATCGTACATATTTTACGAATTGCCCAATTCGTATGAATTCATACGAATGACCTACCCCTGACCCCGCCCCTAAACCTACCCATCACGTGGGTTTAGACAAATCGTACAAATTCGTACGAGTGAGGTCGTACGAATTCGTACGAATTAGCCACTTTTTTATCACTCGTACGAATTGGTCGTGAGATAGCGTTGGTGTATCTGTGTATTCCTGCATGTTGAGCCCCTCAGCCATGTAAAATTCCCCTCTCTGCTCTGCAGAGGAAGCAGGCGAATGAGCGAGAGCGGTCGCCGCTCAATCGTTAATAACGATTTGCAATTTGTAAACAGTGGGACCTATTTCAGCAAATGCCAGGCTTATTTCAGCACAATAGTGTCTGGATTATTTTCGCATCGAGCACCAGACGAGGACAAAGTGACTTCTCTCTGGTGAAAAGTGAGCATGTGAGAAACGAGAAAAGGCTATTTTCTCTTTCCTTTCTTCTCTGCTAAAAGCAAGCCATGCTGAGACGGAGCGGGGAGCCATTTTCAAATGTTTGGAAACAGGAAGAGACGGGTGTTAAATCAAGGATGGTTCCTCTTTATAGATTAATGCTCCCTCTGAATGTGTGGCTGCAGAGCACAAACGTAACAAACTCAGTGTTTCATCATTTAAAATTACACCAGAGAGACCGTGTGAACGATTATAATGGCTACACCTCAACATGACTCCTCTGATAATGACAATTTCACATTTGAACTGGATATTTATGGATGGCATTGCACAAACCTGTGCCTTTTGCGATCCACAAGCAGGGCTTTTATAGTTTAGAATGTTTTTTTTTGTTTGTTTTTTTTTCAGTAGTTTTTACTTTATGACTGTTCAGGGTTTCACAGTTTCCGTTTATTTAGTTTAGTGTTTTTGTGCTGTGAAAGTTAGTGTGATATCATTTGAATAGGGGCAGTAAGTTTCTCAGGGGATTTTCATGTTTTATTTCAGAAAACAAAAATGTTTTCATTGAGTTATTTTTAACAATAATTTGCACAATAATTTGGGACCTGTGAACCTATGAACATGGAATGCATACGTTTTTGTTATTTTAGATAAAGTAGCCCCTTCTTTAAAGGGGGGGTGAATTGCTGTTTCATGCATACTGAGTTTTTTACACTGTTAAAGAGTTCGATTCCCATGCTAAACATGGACAAAGTTTCAAAAGTTAAGTTGTACGTTTGAAGGAGTATTTTTGTTCCAAAAATACTCCTTCCGGTTTGTCACAAGTTTCGGAAAGTTTTTTTCGAGTATGGCTCTGTCTTACGTAAGATAGAGCGGAATTTCCTTATATGGGTCCTAAGGGCACTTCTCCGCGGCCGCGCGCGCACTCGCAGACCAGAGAGAGAAGAGAGCGAAAGCAGTACGTTACCTCAAAGCGCTTTGCTCGGCTTTTAAGGAAGTCAATGTCACCAAAGAAGTGGGTTTTTGGTTGGCAGGGCAAGACAACCCTGCACAGATTCCCAAAGAACCCAGCGTTAAGGGAATAGTGGATGGAGTTTGTTTTTTCGAAGCATCAACGGAGGTTGTGCACGACTCTTTGTTCCCTGCATTTCAACGATGATTGTTTTATAAACAAAGCCCAGATCGACTTATTTGCAGATCGTCTAATGCTTAAGGATCGAGCAGTCACGGTGAGTAAACTACTTCAAATGTCTCTCTGTGTTGTTGTTAGATCAGTTAGCACAGCTATAGCACACCGCCCACACGGCCCGCCCCCAGCCGCTCGTTTTTTTCCGGAAAGACTCGGTACAGCCAATCTTTAACTTATAAATATAATAAAACTAAAGACGTTTTGGAGATATGAAGGATGCAATACTACTCTATAGGTACTCAAGATTAACAGGAGATTGAGTGAAAATGAGCATTTCACCCCCCCTTTAATATTTTTATTTTTATTTTGCCTTTTCTGTTCATCATATATATATATATATATTTTTTTTTTTTTTCCAATATTGCTTCACTTCTAAAAAGTGTAAATTTGGAGAACTACATAAGATTAAAATTTTGAACCAATCAGTAAAACTTATTTTAGTATGAAGCACAGGAATTGAAATGATCTTGCACACAGAATGACTTACAGGTACTGTAGTTTCTGTGGCTTTGTCCCAATTCAGAGTCTGTATCCTTCTATGTTTCCATCCACCTACTTTTAATGAAGTTCCTAAACGCAAGTTAGGGAGGAGTGAGCCCATCTAATCTTTCAATCAACAGCCTGAGTATATAAGCAGCCGCTTACCTCTCTCTAGCATCAAGCTGTTCCAGTATCCCTCCACCTCCCCAAACTCCACCTTCATCTCCGGTACCTTGCCCTTCAATTATCATATCCTACATTTAGCCACTGGGGGGTATATCAGAGCTCGAGTTGAAGCTGCTTCATCGAGCCCCTCTTCAGTGGACAGCAAGCCAAATAAGTTTAACCTAATATCTGAAAGATTTTATGGGCAAACAAACTCGTTAATGCCAATTTTGGGTTGGAAACACCAAGATGTGCATAACTTCTATAAATGACCATAAAAATCTTTGGTCATTTTTGGCCTTCAATTAAGTCAGATCATTTATTTATCTGATAAGGAGGCATATGCCTAACTACAATGGAAAGACATTTACAAAAAAAAAAAAAAAAAACTCAATGCACAACAAAAAACTCATGTAACTGCCACAACTGAGCATGTGAGTTTATAGGCCCTATTTTAACGATCTGAAACGCAAGTGTCAAGCGCAAAGCGCAAGTAACTTTGTGGGCGGGTCTTGGGCGCTGTTGCTATTTTCCCGGCGGGATAAATGACTCTTTCGGCCGGCGCAAATCTAAAAGGGGTTGGTCTGAAGTAGCTTCACTATTCATAGGTGTGGTTTGGGCGTAACGTGAAATAAACCAATCAGAGCGTCATCTCACATTCCCTTTAAGAGCAGGCGCGCTTGTTCTAAAGCGGATTCCTATTATAACGGCGGATTAGCCAGGCGCGCGCGAGGAGCGGTTCACAGCTGAGGAGACCGACGTTCTCGTCAGGGACGTTGGGGATGGAGAAACACACCCAAATTAACTTCGGTTAAACAGGCGTATGATAGTTTGGGTAAATGTGTAAGCTAGATGTATGCTTTTATAATAAACTATCTATCTATCTATCTATCTATCTATCTATCTATCTATCTATCTATCTATCTATCTATCTATCTATCATCTATCTATCTATCTATCTATCTATCTATCTATCTATCTATCTATCTATCTATCTATCTATCTATCTATCTATCAATCAATCAATCAATCAATCAATCAATCAATCAATCAATCAATCAATCAATCAATCAATCAATCAATCAATCAATCAATCAATCAATCAATCTATCTATCTATCTATCTATCTATCTATCTATCTATCTATCTATCTATCTATCTATCTATCTATCTATCTATCTATCTATCTATCTATCTATCTATCTATCTATCTATCTATCTATCTATCTATCTATCTATCTATCTATCTATCTATCTATCTATCTATCTATCTATCTATCTATCTATCTATCTATCTATCTATCTATCTATCTATCTATCTATCTATCTATCTATCTATCGTAATAATGTATGATTTGCAAAAATGATAACTGCTGCGTCTGTGTGTAGATGAGAGAATCAAAGTGTATGCGCGTTGTGCACACGCTACATTGATTATGGCCAAGGATGCGCCCTTAAAATAGCATATGAATAACATGCGCAACGCGCCACTGACTTTAAACTGGGTTTTTTTCGGTCAGTGGTGGAATTGTTTTCTAAACCTGTAAAACAGCATGAGGGAACCTTTGCGCCTGAACACGCCTCCTCTTTGCGCTGAACCGCCCCCGCGAGCGCAAGTGTATTTCTTAGTTAACCGACGTGCGTCTGTGGAGGGAAAAGTCCGCTTTGCGCGGGTGCAAAATAGGAATGATACATGCGTCGGTGTACAAAATCAATTGCGCTGGGTGCAAGATAGGGCCCTAAAACTGGACTGACCAGCGGACCAATTTCATTGCACAGAATCTGAAATATTGTTTTGGTCATTCTGAAATGCCTTTGCCAAAGTCTGTCATCAAAGTGGTTCGGTATAATTACCTCCCAGAACTGTCTTACACGACTGTGTTCCCTTCCCAAACAGCAGGCATCTGCCTCCAAAAGCAAGATAACATGCGTTTATTGAGTTTTGTTGCACGCTCTGATGCTCAAGCTATTTATTATATGAAAAAAAGACCCACAGCGGCTTAGTGATATTTGCTGCCAGTTTATCAGGAAGTTAAGATTTTGTTCTCTTTGACTCACTGGATGGAAACAGTGCTTTATTTGCAAATGTGTTATGCGATATTCCAAATTTGCGCAACTTTGGATGGAAACATTTTTAAGTGTAACTTAAATGTCCAAACATATTGCAATAACATTTTCTGTTTCACCTCTAAATACCCTCCAAACAGCCTTATTTTCTTTGCTTCAAACGCTGGTGTGAATTTTTCCCCTGGCATTTAAATGCAGGACTACTAGATATTGGGCTGAAATAAGAACTACACTATCTACTTGTGTGAGACAACAATAGAAAAATATTTCAGATAAGAAAGCCTGCGGCGGCTAATCAAGACACCGCAACTCTTTCACTCTCTCCGCCTCGTCTCTTATTTCTTCCTGTCAAGTCTTTATCCATCTTTCTTATCTCATGCCATCCTCTTTCAAGCGCTTCCACCTCTCTCCTTGTTCCCCTGTGGCCCCATTCGCAGGTGATCAATAAAGTCGCTTGATAGGTTTCCTGTCTTGTCAGGCGTGGAGCTGCCATTACTGTGCTCAGTTACAGACCTGCCAAGTGTATTACACGAGTCACCGGCGTCAGGTCCTGATTACATCAGACCCACGGGATAGAAAGTGCGAGAGACAGAGGCAAATTCACAAAGTAGTTGCGTCACATTTGCGGGCGCTATTTCACCTGCATCTTGTTTGCTAAGCACCCTCAATTCATTTTGCACAGAATAATAAATTAAGTCATTGTCGTTCTTTTGAGTGCAAACACCCCCCCTTTCCGTATGAATTAGACTCATTACATATTGTGCCTTTATTCATGAAACATGAATTTGAATGCAACTTGCCTGGCGCAATTAACGTCATGGTATATTACTGCCCGCGGAAAGCAGGAGATAAATGGCATTTCATTTAAAAGTGCTGTTTATTAGTGTTGTGCAGCAAAACAATTAACTGTATATGTATTTGTATCTGTGGTAATGACAAAATAATACAGTTTGTATCCGGATAGAACAGGATGTAGGCGGGGCTTAAACCAATCATTAGTTAGAAACAAATCTCTTTTTTTTCGTTTTTTTTTTTACATGCAACTCCCCTTAGAGTTTCCATATGCCCTACATGTAGCCTATATAGTCCTTTTTTATTTTTTTATTTACAGCCTTTATGTAAAAAAAATATAAAATAAATAATAATCAGAAATACAATAACAACAGTGTGACTTCTTAATGGCAGTTTGTGCTTTTTCTTTACAGATAATGGTCCCAATTTATAGCTGTGTTCAATTATGTACTCAATGTAATAATAATTCAACTTTTTTGTATGTACACAATAAGTACACTGTATAAATGATTCGTTAACACTTTATTTTAGTGTCCTTGTTACATATATGTTGCATGTACTTACCATAGTAATAACAGTAAATTGTGCATAATTACATGCAACTAACCCTCAACCAAATCCTAATCCTATCCCATAGTAAGTACATGTAGTTGATTAATATTACTCAGTACTTAAATATATAATTACACTGTAACAATGACACCTTAAAATAAAGTGTAACCAATGATTCATTAAAACGTTAGTGGTCAAGTCAAGTCAAGTCACCTTCATTTATATAGCGCTTTTAATAATATGGATTGTTTCAAAGCAGCTTTACGAGCCCGATCTCACGGGAAAACGTACAAATTCTACGAGGTGGCTAATTCGTACGAATTCATACGAATGACCTACCCCTGACCCCGCCCCTAAACCTACCCATCACGTGGGTTTAGACAAATCGTACAAATTCGTACGAGTGAGGTCGTACGAATTAGTACGAATTAGCCAACTTTTTATCATTCGTACGAATTCGTACGAATTGGTCGTGAGATAGCGTTGGCTTTACAGTGATAATAGGAAATTACCGTAACGTATTGTTTAGGCTTTACAACAGCTCTAGGATAAAGTTATTGTCCAGCTAAAGATAGTTTTGATTGATTGATTGATTGATTCACTTCCATTGCGAAGATCATTAGTTATTAGCTTAGGGGCCGCTAACACAACACCGTTCTAACAGGAAAACCCTCCGGCCACCCATCCGCTCAAAACAGTGTCTGGTGTCTCGAGAACGCACTCCCTGAAATAGGTTCGAAGGTGCAAACGTTTATCCGTTCGTTAGTACATAGTACATATAAAGTGGGTCATAACTGTGTTTGCTTTTAGAAAGAAATTGTGAAAAGAAAGAAAGAAAGAAAGAAAAGTAGAAAATATGTGTACATATACATACGCTTGGCAAGTTCACTTCTATACGCCCAGACACACCAAACCATCTTACAATAGCCACAACAATCAATAATCCACATGTACACACAACTATAATTTCCCCATCCCATGTATTTAATGCTTCCTACTTGTCCTCCACAGTCTTCAAAGCAGAGCACTCTTAGGTTTATTAGCAAGTAGTGTTGTCTTGATTACGTGCACTTCTTGGTTAGTGTGCGTCTAAGCCAGAAAGTTGAGCTTGAACACAACACACTGCAAAGACTACAGCCAACGACTACCTAGCCTCTGTCTGAGAGGACACACCTGTCAATACCTGCAGGTGTCAGTAGTCTGTAATCGTCATTCAAAAAGAGAAAACGGAAGAGGACTGTGGATATACAAACCATAAAAAACACTTACTTACTATTTTTACATCAGTCTCGCTCACCAGATGTATTTAAAGAAAATTATCACAGATGAGATGAAGATGAAAAGTGAGAAAAGCCTTTTGTGAGTGCCCTCTTGGCTTTGTCACTTGCTTGCTTTTTTCACTTCCGTCTTTCTTCTTGTGAAAAGCTCTGAACATCTGTTCAGAGCGATCTCACTCACAAGACGGGCTTTGCCGCAGATTCAACATGCTAAAAGTAGACTGTAACACAACTATCCAATTTAAAATAGCAACCACTCAGAACACCATAGAAACTGCATAGCAACACCCAAGCAACCACCCAGAATACCCTAGAAACCACAAGTTAGCAAACACCCAGAATATCTGTCAGTCTGTCTGTTTGTTTGATATATTGCATGGTTTTAAGACCTTCAAACTTCAATTGAAAACTTAAAACTACTTCAGTCTTTAAACCTTCTATATCTTTGTTGATCCTGGAACAACATTCCAATCAACTATTCAGATTTGAAGGACAAGTGTACAGTTTATGTAAAATTTAGGCTTACAACCGCAAGGTTAGTTGCTTCTACAGTGTTATTCACATATAATTTCCTCTGATTATGGGAATAAGTTATGGGCAGGTTTAGGTTTAGGGGTAGTTATATGGTTAGGACAAAATTTTTGGACAGGAATGTTGCTCCAGGATCTACAAAATATGTTGACCCAGGAACGCTTCTAACTCTGCTAAATCAGGACATGCTGGTGGAGTGATGCTGTTCCAGGAAAGTATGTCATGTCGTAGCAGTCTTTTGGCAATTTTTTTGCCACAACTTTTGCCAAAAGGTTTGATAGTTGGAGAGTGGACAGGAACAAAGTAAGAGATAGATGGGTCAGACCATGAGCTGGAAATCGTACTCAGGTCACCCGAAATGCAACCACACTGTGCATTAATGTTAATTTTAGCTGCTCTACTCCTGCCTCTTATTTTTAGCATTTTATTTTATCCTTATTCTCTTCATGGTGCAGTGCTAAGTGTATTTTTGAGCGTGTATCCCATTTAAAGGCTCAGCCAGTAAAAGACTCAGGGTAAGTGTGATTAATGACAAGTGTACTATGCATTCGACTCTTACTGTCCTCCAGCTGACCTGCAATTATTTGTTTTGCAGATGGAGAGTCTAGCCGCAACACCATCCAATTTAAAGTGTTATATTCTCAATTACCTCACACCTCGCAAAGAGCGGTCACTATCCACGTGAAGCGAGCTCTAGTGACTCCATCGGCAACGAGATAGCGGGGATCGGGATTAGAATGAAGATACGTGTGAAACGGCTATTGTTTGTTTTAAGATGGCAGGTGGGCAGGCGGCATACCTGAGGTCAATCTGGCAGCTAAATGAATTACTGCTACGTGGCTTAGCTAATTTACATTTAGTCATTTAGCAGACGCTTTTATCCAAAGCGACTTACAAATTAGGACTAAATTAAGCGAGTCATCATGAAGAGGCAAAAACAACGCAAGAAGTGCTCAAAATACAAGGGAAAGGGAAGGGTTTTTTATTTTTTTTATTTTTTTTTATGTGTGCTAATGTTAGTAGGGTTTGATAAATCCCCACAACGTTAGCTGGCTAGCCGCTGGGAGGGAGGCCATATTGCACTGATGTATAGCTGTGCAGGACCCATCTCAAGGTCATTAGTTACACACTAACCAAGAGGCGCACATAACCTAGACAAACGCCCAACAAAAAGGATGATAAGCAATGCTATCCATCTTCAGAGAAGACAAGAGGACTTGCTAATAAACCTAAGTAGAGTGCTCTGCTTTGAAAAATGTGGAGGACAGGTAGAGAGCATTAAAAAACATGGGCTGGAGCAATTATAGTTGTGTATACATGTGGATTATTGATTGTTGTGGCTATTGTAAGTGCATAACAATGATACCCAAGGCATGGGGGGAGCCTTGCTGCTTATTTCTGCGTTTTATTGCAGTTTTTTTTTTTATAGCATTTTTATTTTTTAAAGTACCTTTGAAAAATATTCTGACACTTCAGCCACACTTAAAGAAACATTTCAGGTTAAGTTCAAAGGACAACATCTGTAGCATAATGTTGATTACCATAAAAATGATTTTGACTCATCTCTGATTTTCAAGGTTACGGTGAGACAGTGGAAGTAAATGGATTACAGTTTTATGAAAGCACTTACATTAATTCTTCTCTTAAAATGTTTGTGCATTTTTTGAGATGTAAAGTTGTTCTTGGAATTTTTTATGGTCTTTTTTTTTTTTTTTTTTATTTTTTTTTTTTTAATATAACTACACTGAAAAGGTTACTACGTTATTTTCTCTCCCACTAAAATCAAGTCAACATGCACAATGTTTATGGTTTATTAAACCCTCCTTTCACCCTCAAATCTACCAACATTTTTTTTTACTACTGGGGTCAATTGAACCCCAGCAATTTACAATATTATTATTTTTTTTTTTACAAAGGTTTATGAGATTTTTTACCTACTACTTTCTAACTATAGCCCTTTAAATAAACACAATGATTGGAAGCACTTCTTCCCTCCTTATAGCAATCGGTCTGTTCTAAAAATCCAATCAAAAAGATTTCTCCTAGTACTTGTTCACACTGTCCCATGTGCTGATGATATGATTAGTGAAATGATGTTAGCTGGGCATTTTGTGCCACAGCCAAAAAACAGTGACATTTCTTTCGTGGTAAACTTTTTGGGCCAATAAAGCTTTTTGCAAATATGTAACATGCATCTAATCACTCTGCACAATAATCTAGAAACAATGTGAATCAACACCACAACAACTGAAGCAGCAAATTTAGCAAAACATGAAATTTATGTCACTGCCAAAACTTTAGGCCACAGCTGTACCCTGTCCTTCAAGTGGGAAGCGGTACCATAATAAATTTCCATTTTTGGAAGGTAATGTGTCTGCTTGGGGTTGAGAGACAACAGGAGGGTCAACACTAAGAGTCTCTTTCTCATCTGGAGGATGCCTCATAATCGGGCTCATCCTCAACATTATTGTCTGTCTCAGACACATTCTCCTCTAAGCCACTTTCACTGTCAAAGAACTCTGACTAAATTTCATTGAGAGAGAAAACATAAAGAGAGAGCTCACAGAAAACAAAGAGAAATGGTTTAGAAGGCTTCTGTGCAGGCTTTTATATGTTTGCTCCTCCCCTTAGTTTGGTGAACTATCAATGTTCTCGTGAGAATTATGTTTTGCCCTCTCCGGCGGCATTGGAAATATCAAAGTTCTTGCAAGAATTATGCTTTCCCATCCCCTACAGCTCTGGAAATACCCAAGTTCTCATGAGAATTATGATTCCACCATGTCGTGTGACCTACAGTATCAGTGGTTCTCGTAATACTACAGGAATGTTCATGATAGGTTAGGGCCCTAAAGCAGAGGACATTTTTGAATATTATAAAATTGCAAGTTATAATGACATCAATATCATCCAAAACAAGAGTGTGTAAAATTTAGACATTTCTTACATGTTTTATACAGTTAAATGAGCCAGGGATCAAATTGACCCCAAAGAACTATGATGCTACAAAATGTGTGCAGGACATTGAAACCATATCATCATGTTTATTTAAATGTATTATATGTTTAATGCAACAACAACAACAACAACAACAACAGTCAGTCATATAGTAAGAGATGTTAAACATTGAATGGGGTTAAATAGAAAATAAATGTTTATGAATTGGCCCTTTCACTTCCATTGTATGTCCCTCGCTGTATTGAGATTAAATAGAGTATTAGTAGAACATTAGGTTAGGGTTCGGAGAATAAGTTGACATGTACTTGCGTAGATATATAGGGCCCTATTTTAACGATCTAAGCGCATGGTCTAAAGTGCAAGTTCACTTAGGGCGTATCCAAATCCACTTTTGCTAGTTTAACAACGGGGAAAATGGTCGGCGCACCAGGCACATGATCTAAGGTTATCCTTATTCTCATAATGAGTAATGGGTGTGTTTTGGGATTTACGTGCGCTAAACCAATCAGAGTCTCATCTCCCATTCCCTTTAAAGGCCAGTTGCGCTCGCGCCATGGCAGATTCGCTATAGCCTACATGACGGAATTAGTGGAAAGACCAAACGCGTCTCCAGAGCGCAAACGGAACTACTCGTGTGCGAGGTAAAAGTGCGCAAGCAGACCATCTACGGGACAAATATAGCAAAACATGCAAATATTTGGCATGTTTGTGTGCTGCTGTGCATCCCTGTGTGTTTAATAAGCAGAGTGTACGCGTGTACGACCCGTCTATAGGCGCACATTACTAACGCGCTCATTAAAGGTGAACTAAGTAACTTTTTTACCTTAACTGAACAGCTTCGGAGTCATTGGAATGGTTATATTACTTATTTCGGGTTGAATGGTGGTCGTTTCGCACACCCCTGGTGCCCGTGAGTGGAAAATACGCACTTGCAACTTTGAGCCGGCGGGCCGCCGGCCGCCGCGTCAGGAAGTCTCGCGTGATATCAGGTCTCGCGATGTAAACAACTGCTTTACGGCCAAAAGAAATCTGCTAAAATGCTGTCATTATTGCGCTCCCTCACGCTGTTTGAACCCGAATGAAGAAGACGTTTTAAAGAATGTCCCATCTGCTTTGATGTCGTTGATCTATAGCCTCTGGTGTCTGAGAATCACCAACGAGTTTTTACTACAGTGTTGTCAGCTGTGGGGGGAGCTCTAGAGAGAAACCTGCGAGCAAAAAGCGAGAATACAGCGAAGAAATCCCGAAACTACTGAATGCTGCTTTAAATAACAAAAAAAATATTGCGGCATTGACTTTAGACCAGGTTTCAGTTGGTCAATGGCGAAGTCTATTTATGTTGCCTCAAAATAGCAACGCGCCAACAATGCGCCAGAACACACCTCGTTTTCAGACCAGCACGCTCATGGCTGCACAAATGGGCGCAAATGCATTTGCTATTTAAACAACGTGGCGCAGGGCGTGAAAATGATAACTGCGTCGGACTGAAAGTATCAAAAAACACTTGCGTCACGCTTGGCGCTGCATTGCGCCAGGTGTAAGATAGGGCCCATAGTCAGTAAAATGTCTGTTGGAAGACCATCAAAATAAAGTGTTAGCAGATATTAAGCAGACAGTCAACTAATACTCTAATGACTGGTAGTTGATATATAGATGTAAAGTTACTTAGAATGTCTAAAGTGGACTATCGAAATAAATTGCCAAAATTGCTGTTGACTGAGCTTAATTTGTATTGAACCCGGAATATTCCTTTAAAACAGCTGAATGTCATTATAGCAAAAGATCAAACCAGGTGACTTTTGTTTGAAAGAAAGAAGCACAAGCACCTTCTGGTTGTCAAATATATTAGTGGATCATGTTCATTATTAATGCAATGAACTACACCTGTGGTTACTCTACGACACCTGTGTGAACTTAAGGGGAAACTGACGTCAGACATTCACTAAAAAAAATCACCTTGAGAGCAGCTGGTTAAAAGTCATTCAACTAAATTACAATAAAAGTGAAGTTAGTTTTGAGCTAGAATAATATGTCTGCTAAACTATACAGCCTGAATGAACAGGTCAGAATTTTGTTTTCCACAAAATCTCAACATTGTGGCTGTTGAAAAAGCTCTTGTGTAATAATGCCCTGAAATTCAGAGGTTTTTTTTCTCTCTATACCTGTGTTCTCTCGGGCCTGTCTGTAAGCAGAGCTAGAAAAAGGGGGGCTGGTCCTGGAAGAAGCCTCTCTGGGTTCGAGAGAGAGCTGAACTGTGAAGTGAGCTGGAGGAGAAATTACACTCTCTCTGCTGTCTGTTCCACTTCCACCATCTCATTTGTTATGTCTCTGCCTTGTGCTGCTCCCTCCTCTTCTTCACTGCCTCAGTCTGTAACATGGGACAGAACATATGTCTGAATCAATGACAACCGAGTGCTACTCCTCCTCTCATCATGTAAGACACGAAAAGGGGGAAAAAGTCCACAGAGTGGTTTAGGAAAGCAACCTCTCAGGTGTTTCAGGTCTTAGACAATGTCATGCTTCATGAGTCATTATGATTTTTACAGTGAAAGTACCATTCATCTTAAGCAGCTGTGGGCCTTAAGCAAAGGCCCATCAGAGACAAAGCTGTATATGAATCACTGATGGAGGAATTTTCTTTCAGTATCTACCATTCACAGTTCCACCAACGAACTACACAAATCCATCTAGTATTTTTGTTGTTGTTCTTAGTCAGTTACTTTTAGTTAGTGACTTGATTAACTTGATTTCATAGCAGTGACAAGCAGACCTTTTTCTGTGGTAGCTTCACTAATATTTAACATTACCCATAAAAATACCTGCTGGTACGTTGTTAATGTGAGCATCCCAGCCCCCTTTAATTTGGACGCAGCCCTTGAGATATTAGGAGTTGTTTGAAAGTGGATGCTGGGAATAGCATGTAAAAAAACTCAAAAAAGAAAAAAGTAATTCTCTCACTGTCACAGAGTTTCCTTTCCTCACCTAGCAGTCATCCATTCCTGGATCAGGCCTCCCACAGACTCAGTGCTGCTAGAGACACAGTCACTGAAGGCAGGGTGCGTTGGTGTTACAACTTTGTTTTTGACTCACACTACAGAAAGCTGTGTGTGTGTGTGTGTGTGTGTGTGTGTGTGTGTGGTAGAGGGAAGATCCATGGAAAATTAGATGCAAATGATGAGCAAGGTTGAGTTGTTTTGAATAAAAAAAGCTCAAAAGAGCTAAAAAAAAAAAAAGGTATTGGTTTGCTGTATTGTAAGTGTGGTGGAGAAAAGATATGCGTTAGTCTGAAGTGAGAGACAAGCTGAACCTGAGAGAGAAAATGACAAATGAGAGGCATCTTTACATTTTGGCAGGACTGATGCAGGGGGGAATCTGTATGTGTGGCATTTCCTCCCCTTTACAGCTGAAGCAAATATGTAAATTACATTTTATTTCTTATTTCAACTGTTCAGGGAGAAAAATGTGGTGTTCTGCCCATTTTGTGAGAGCCAGAAGCCCAGCCTGAAGACTGACTACAATGTAAAAAAAAATAAAAAAATAAAATGGTTTATAGGAAACTCAAGGCTAAATGAATTACTACATTAACTGATGATTATCACTGAAATGTTATTAGAGACTATTAATATTTTTGTGTGTATGGGTCACTGTTCCACGGATTACTAAAAAACTCATTTCCAAGCGTGTTGGAGGCATACTTCCATTAGGCTGAGTGGATGGGATGGAGCTTGATTGGTAATTTGAGAGGATTATGTGAAGAGGGCAGATATCATTATTGAGCCATAAAGGTTCCAAGGCTTTTGACAGGGTGTAACTGATTCACAAGCTTTATGATCAGGGATCAAAGCATGGACAGGGTGACTGACCTCAATTATAGTGTATCTCTCCCAGAATGCTGCACAGACTTGTGTTTGTGTGAGTATGTGGGTGGCTGTTTTTAAGGATTCATTGTAGTGTCAAAGGAATAGTTCAGCCAAAGATTAACACTCTGTCATTATTTACACACAATAATGTCATTCCAAACATGTATTTTTTTTCTCTTTAACACAAAGAACAACACTTCTTAGTAACACTTTATTCTAAGATGGCATAGTTACATGTTACTTACTATTGTAATAACAGTATTTTTTTTTATTTACATAATTACAGTTAACCCTAACTTTAACCCTATACTAAATAGTTAATTAACACCACACACTTATTTGTGTAATTACACTATAATAACGTTACAATTAAGTATAACCTTTAATTTTTGGTTTCAGTTTATTTTTATGGTTTCTTTAACACATTCTGTTGACAACAAGTAACGGTACACCTACATGTCTACTAACTCTCATTTGAGTGTTAGTAGAGTATAGTAGGTTGGGTTAGAATAAGTTGACAGGTACTTGCAAAGTCAAAAGAATATCTTTTGGGGGAGCATCACAAAGAGTTAGCAGATATTAAGCAGACAGTCTACTAATACTCTAATGAGAGTTAACTGACATGCATGGCAAAGTTACTTAGTCAACATAATGTTCAAAAGGGACCATCAAAATAAAGTGTTTTTACAGTAGGCCTACAGTTGAGTTAATAGTAGCTGCTCATATTTGTGGTGGGGGAATGCAGGACATAAACTATTAGCTCTACTATTTCTTATTTTGTCTAGTGCCAAGCAGCACTAGTGAATGATACAATGATTGTTTCCTTGGCTCATTGTGATGACACTAAATATGGAGGCTCGCCTGCTGTTGCTAAATGAAGTAGTATCTGCTGTCCTTCACAGGAATACTGAACCTCAGAGCTCTGGACATGAAGTCAGGAGAGTCCTTTTGTCGAAGAGTGTCAAAGGAATATACTATCCGTCACATCCAGACTGACCAGAAATGGACAGTGATGACAAAAAAATATATATCACTATGAAAATGCTACATTGTGAAAGTCAAAGGGTTATGAATGCCTATTTATTTCTGTATCAGACTACCCATGGTGATTGGTGCTGAACAGATTTTGAACCATTTAAATGAGCGGCTTCTTCTGCCAGGCAGAGATTTTTTAGTGACGCCGTTAGGAAGCAACCCAAAGCAACAATTGGCATCCTAAAACCAGCATGATGAATCCATTTCCAACGTGAAAAATACTGCTCTGTGGTTTTGCAAAATCAGATGACCACTCATCATGAATAGAAATCAACCCCTATTGAGGTCCCCTTATGCACCCCATTGAGTTCCATAATGCCCCCATGATTACACTTTTGACCAGCGATTACCTGTCAATAAATTATTCACTGCTGTCATGGGCCAACCTATGGGAAGATGGCCCATTGTGTTCTCATCAAGCCCGAGCTTTTCCATGTCCTTCACCTCTGAGGATCAACCCCACTAATCATGCCATACTTTCATCCTCCATCATCCAAACAGACTGCACCTCTGTCTGGAACATGCAAATAAGGGGTGAAGGCACCCCAACTCTTGTACTATCAAAAATGTTGTGACACCTCCATCTGTTCAAAGGCACTTTTAAAAATGTGGATACATGAGCAAGATGAGATTAAAAAAAAAAAAAGTAAAAATTCACTCACGTTAATCTAAACCCAAGGAAGACTTTCATTCTTCCTTTGAAAACAAAAGAAGACATTTTGATGAATGTGCATGCTGCTCATTCCCAATTAAAAGGATAGTTCACCCAAAATAAAAAAAAAATGTGACATCAATTACTCACCCTCAAGTTGTTCCAAACCTGTGTACATTTCTTTCTTCTACTGAACACTTTTCATTTTTGGGTGAACTATCCCTTTAAAGTATGCCTTCTGAATCCATTGATGGGCATCAGTGTCCCTAAGCTATTAGTTTTACTATTTTTCAGTAGCGAGATGGCAGAGTGGCTTTTTTTTAAAAATGTATTTGTTTTCAGTAACAAAGCAATTTGATCATGTTACAGGAAAGTATTGTGAAACACTACAATAATATTAGAAAAAAAAATTAAAGGGTTAGTTCACCCAAAAATGAAAATTCTGTCAGTAATTACTCCCCCTCATGTTGTTCCAACCCCGTAAGACATTCGTTCATCTTCGGAACACAAATTAAGATATTTTTGATGAAATCTGACAGCTGGATCACTTCTCCATAGGCTTCTAAGGGACTGAAACTTGCTGGCCCAGAAAAGTTATTAAAGAGATCGTTAATATAGTCCAAGTGACTCCAGTGGCTCAATCTTAAGTATATCAAGCGACGAGAATACTTTTTGTGCGCAAAAACAAAACAAAAATAATGACTTTATTCCACTATTCATTTCCTTCTCTCTGGGCCTCGAGTTGGTTTACGTAGTGTTTTTGCGCAGCGCGTCTGTGTTACACGTCACCACGTAGGCTCACTATTGGCCGACGCTGGTCATTTGTGTAATGCCTGTGATGTACAACACTGACGCGCTGCGCAAAAACACTACGTGAACCAACTCGAGGCCCAGAGAGAAGGAAATGAATAGTGGAATAAAGTCGTTATTTTTGTTTTGTTTTTGCGCACAAAAAGTATCCTCGTCGCTTGATATACTTAAGATTGAGCCACTGTAGTCACTTGGACTATATTAACTATCTCTTTAATAACTTTTCTGGGCCAGCAAGTTTCAGTCCCTTAGAAGCCTATGGAGAAGTGATCCAGCTGTCAGATTTCATCAAAAATATCTTAATTTGTGTTCCGAAGATGAACGAAGGTCTTACGGGGTTGGAACAACATGAGGGTGAGTAATTACTGACAGAATTTTCATTTTTGGGTGAACTAACCCTTTAATATAAATTTCAGTTGTCACTATATCTCCAAATAATATTTCTTATTAAGATGATATTTAAATGCTTAGTTTTATTATCAAAGCTCTGTAGTTTTAACTATGGAGGCAAGACATATACAGGTACTGTAATGGAATGCAATGCAGTGATGATTGAGAGATGTAACATAAACATTTCTCAAAAGCCTGATTTAATATGATTTTTCAAAAAAAAAAAAAATGTATGGATAATCAAGTAAGCCAAGTTGCTTCAGTCCAGTAAGTGTTCATCTTGAATTATTAATAACAATATAAAAGTTATTATTGTGTTTACTTTATACAAATATATTATTTACGTAACTTTCTTTAAAGTAGCCTATACTAAAGTGTAGACTGCTTCTTTTTCACAAGGGTCTCAAATCTCATTCAGACATACACATATTCAAGCGTGGCACATCAGGAATGACAACAATAAACACAAAATGGCATTTATTTATACTTGTGCATTTCGTCACACTAATTTGTAATATATAAATGTAGGAATAAGATTTGAGTGTTGTGTTGGATGGGGTGATTATCATCCAGGTACATGGAATATACTTTGTAACTGGAAAAAAAGAAAGGAGTGATAAATATAAAACAGACAGAAAGAGCAATAGAGATATAGAAGGGTGAGGATGTGAGAGAGAAGGGGGAGGGGGAGAAGAAGAATTATGATGGCGGTAGCAAGGAGAGTTTGACTTTCACAGGATATGATGTATACGTTCAGACAGGCGGTGAAGATTGCCACACTAGTCTAAATTTCAGAGGAGGCTACTGTGGTTCCCAGTGTGCCAAGGTGCCAACATAACCTCATCACATCTCAGCCTCCCTATTGTTGGCTTATGGATGTCTTATACCCAGGCAGGCGCAAAGACCTCTGGGAAATTAACTTTAGATATATCCACAACAAATTCAGCACAGATGGAGCAGGAGTGTCTGGTAACCCATTTTCCAACAGTCATCTCACTCTCCTTATAGAGCAGCCGTGCCTCTAATATCCAGTCCCTGGTTGTTTCCCTACCATCTCATTAATGCTTTGATTAATTATTAATCAAATGAAGTGAGATCGAGTGAGCGCTATGAATTTTGATGTGGATTTGCTCCGGAATCGTTGGATGATTGTCAGCTGTGAAGGATTTTAAGGATTTAACAGATCCTAGGCTGGATCAGGTTTCTGTAAGTCTCGTCATTGTTGTGATTCAGTATGAAGTCGTTTATGAAGATTTTTCTTTTATCGGCATAAAAACTGTGTTTAGTCTATCAGTGAAATTCTTTGCAATCCTCTTAGTAGCTGAAAATCATTTATCTGTTCTGAAGGCTGTCTCTCTTCTTTCATTGTAGCAATTATACATTTTAGTGAGGGTTATTCATTATGTTCAAAGGACTCAATGCCATGTTTGTTCATCTGAGACACTGCCAATAAAATAACCACCAATCAATGAAATATTAAAAAAATATAATTTTCGTGCAGCATCTTTGTTAGCTCACATTCATTTATGTTTGTGTTTATTTTATTTTAAAAGGGACAATGCACATTAATTGACACGAGTACTTGTATCCATCATGTGAATGTGGGGATCAGCTTAAACCAGTCGTATAAGTTTTCTGGTTTAATATAATCTAGCTACTGTAGTCCCCCAGCCTGGCCAGCTAAAAAGTGTCCCAAACCTCTCTAAATCTAGTCTGTGCATTTACTGTTAGACCTAAGACAGTTCGCTGGTCTTAGCTGGTTTAATCTATAGCCACAAAAGTCTTCCAGCCTGGGGTGTATTCCAGAAAGCAAGGTTATCTTACCATCAAACATACCCTGAACTCTCAGTTGATTAAACCAAACCTTGCTTACTCGAGGTATGCTGGTTCCAAAAACCAATCTGGGAGTAAGTTCATCCAACTCAGAGTATGTTAACCGCGAACACACCCGTGAGTCACCATGGTTAACCATGACCAGCTAACAAGTGCCCAAAATCCCTCTAAATCCAAACTCGACTCGCTTGATCAGAATAGGAGACGATGGTTTGCTGGACTCAGCTGGTTTAAGCAGGACTGTTTAACTTATCTTCTAGCTTCTAACTTCTAACTTAATCTTCTGGTGGAATCTTTCTTTTGAGTTCCACAGCACCTGGAAGTATTTAAGTAGGCTTTACGGCTGATGAGGCAGCGTCTCCTACTCCCCTGAGGCACACAAGCATTCTGGAAGAGAAATAAACAGAAACCCTCATCAGGTCACTTGCAGTCTCTTGAGTATTTTATTCTGATGCTCACCGCTATATCTGCAAATCATAGTTACAACAATTGTCAGGGGATTCCCATCAAGGACAAGCTTGTTGCTCTATTGTGCTGTCTTTTGCTGCAAAATGTATTAGGTCTTGAGTTAATGGAGCAGCCACATATAGGAACAGTGTCTTTACCTTGGATAAAAACTTCAGAGAATTGTTTTTTGCCTATAAATGCCTACTTGACAAGAGAAAGAGTGCATACATACCTATGCACACCTCCATTCATCCCTCTCGCAATCCTCTTCAGCTTGGCTCCCTGCTCTGTCATCATTGAGGACATGTGTTCAGCCCACTCCAGAGGCAGCTGTGTAATTATGAGATGTGTTAATCAGCTGATGGGATTAGGAGTGCTTCCTTGAGCACAAAGGCTTGTCACAGTGTGGCAAAGTTAGTTATACTTATTCCAAGGATTTTCAGAGAGAACACCCTTTGGAAATTTTTATTTTCAGACAGTGGATAGAGCTGTACAATAACTGATGTTCATCATATTGTAAGATGTATATTCTTTATTGTTCTGTTTTAATAATAATACATTTTATTTATAGGCGCCTTTCATGGCACTCAAGGACACCTTACAAAATCCATAAAAGCAATGACATTAAACAATAAAACCAGTACAGCAACAAACATTAAATCACATAAAAGCCTGCCTAAACAGATAAGTTTTAAGACGAGATTTAAAGAGCGAAAGACTAGAACTGTTGCGAACTTCTACAGGAAGTGAGTTCCATAAATAGGGAGCCGCATAACCAAAAGCTCATGACCCCATAGAAGTTGTCCGAGTGCGTGGAAGAACAAGTGTAAGTGCAGAAGCCGATCTTAAAATGCTGGAAGGAGTATGTATATGAACACGATCTAGAAGATATGAAGGAGCCAAGCTGTTAAGTGCTTTGTAAGTTCAAAATAAATTTTTTAAATCTACACGAAATTTGACTGGGAGCCAATGCACATTTTGTAAAACAGGAGAAATATGTTCAGAAGTGGAAGTTTTGGTAATGACTCGAGCTGTGGCATTTTGTACCAAATGAAATTTATGAAGAGATTGGGAAGGAAGCCCATAAAACAAAGCATTACAAAAGTCGATTCGTGATGTTACAAGAGCATGCACAAGCGTAGCAGTACTTTTGAGTGAAAGGACAGGACGCAGACGATTTATATTCCTAATATGAAAGAATGCAGAACGGGTAACACTATTAATATGAGCTTCAAAAGACAGAGTTCTGTCAAGACACCCAAACTTTTAACCTGATTCGACAGAGGAACAGAGCAATTATCTATTATCACAGGAGAAATATTTGACTTAGTTATTGTATTTTTTTGAACCAATGAGAAGAATGTCTGTTCAATTTTAGAAAATTACTTGAAAACCATTTTTTTAATTCACTTAAGCACTCACCAAGAGCAGAAGAGGAAAACTTTGAAGAAGGTTTAGAAGACAGATAAAGTTGGGTGTCGTCGGCATAACAATTAAAATGAATATCATATTTCCTATAGATGATGCCAATTGGGAAAAGATAAATAATAAACAAAAGAGGTCCTAAAACAGAACCCTGGGGAACACCAGTGACAGTGGATTTTGATTTGAACTGTTTAAGTTGTACAAATTGAATGTGGTCCGTGAGATAGGAATGAAATCAGCTTAAAGCCATACCAGTAATTCCAATAGATTCCAGCCTGCTCAAAAGTATAGGATGTGAAATGGTATCAAATGCTGCAATAAGATCAAGACATATAAGTATTGATAAAAGACCAGCATCAGCAGCTAGTAATAGATCATTAGAAATCTTTACACGTGCAGTTTCAACACTGTGATGAGAACGAAACCCTGATTGAAACTGCTCATATAAACTATTACAAGAAAGATGTTCACGGAGCTGGAGGGCAAAAAATTTTTCTAGGATTTTTGACAAAAACGGCAGATTCAGAATGGGACGAAAATGGTCAAAATTCTTTGAGTCTGTCCCAGGTTTCTTAAGAATAGGTGTTATAACAGCAGTTTTAAGTGCAGTAGGGACAGTACCAGAAAGAAGTGAAAGAAAAGAAGTATTAAGTATGCATGAAGTAGAAATAAGTATGCATGATATCAGTGATTATAGAGGAAAGAAATGGTAAACCAGCTTTAACCAAGTGAGTCGGTAATGGGTCCAGTTGACACCTATATATCACATTATTGGTTTTTTTTTTTACAACATTTCGATCAAATAAATGCAGCCTTGATGAGTCATAAGAGACTTCTTTCAAAAACATTAAAAAAAACTCTTTCCAGCCCTAAGGTTTTGAAAGGTAGTGTAATAAAAGTAAACTAAAATAATAATAATGATAATAATAAAATGTATAAAAAAATTCTTATTGTTTTACATTTCCTCTAGTAATTCAGTATCTTTGTGTGAAAAAAGACTGAAATATAATTCACTGTTCATTGATAATCTTCCCCTCTGTCATTGCTCTTAAATCTGTTTTCGAGCTGCATATTTTCAAATTTGCTTTTCGTTATCGGTCATGTGACATGCAGAATCCAGTGCCTTTGGTGTCAGTGATGTCAAACTTGCTGCAACACATCTGACGGCATAATTTTCTGAATGGAAAATAAGTATACATTGGATTTGTTGGATTTGTTGCAGGATTGTTCAGTATTTTGGACCAGTAAAATTAACCTTCTACTTTCATTTAAATTAAATTGTATTTGCATTTGGTAGACTTGCATTACATTCAAGGAATACAGTTTATCAAGTTCTTGCATTCTTTGATTTTGGCATTGGCACTTCACAATAAAAAATAAAAATAAGGACACACATTTTAATTAAAACATTGTTTTATTTATTCTTCCAGTACAACATACAGTATAGTCCTTGGCATGTAAAACTGGCATGTGCTAAGGTTAATGGTTAGTTGCTGTGCAGTGATATACTCAACATATCACCTTGCCAAAGTGCCATCTGTGGTCCATCTCACATACAGTAAGATCTCTCCAGCGCTCATGCAAAGATATTTAAAATGTAAATTTCTTCTGATGAATGTGCTTGATTTAAGATCCACCACATGTTTTCACAGTAGATCATCACAGACACCTATATATCACAAGGCAAGGTCACTGAATTTTTACAATGTGTGATTGCTTACAACATATACTTTTAAATATGACTTTGACTCACGAAAGAAAGAATACTTTTCGGGTCACTGTGTGCCATGCAAGTGCGAGTTCAGCCCAATACATGGGCAACATCTTTTTAATAATATGAGTAAATACAACTGTTTGTGCAGGTTGTTATTGAAAGAGGTGTCGTATATGTTTTAATACAGTTTTAATGTGCTGGATTGTGACTTGTTTTGGCTCAAGGTGGAGCATGAGCCAGGATCTAGAGAAGGGCACGGTCCTATGCGTGTGCCTGAGGCAGAGGCCTCACCTGAGCTTGAATGGGTCTCCTGAGCTGCCCACTGGGCTCCAGGCCAGGCAGAGCCGCTGTCTAATAGAGATTAATGGAAGTCTCGGATCAGTTTGGACGCTGGACTCCTTGAGCATGAAATACAGTCTCACAGGGTTGGCTGGAGTGTTGATTTATGTCGTCTAGATCCCAAACGTCAGCGTCTCTGGGGGGTTTTATCTCCTTCCTCACCCACATAAAACAAATGCATGGCCATCTATATGCCCGAACAAGCACACGCCTTCATGTACACGCACTCGCGGTGTCCGATATTACCGGTAGATCTATTAGATATTGTGGTTGTGAGAGGAATGCATACTAAAAAGTGTGTCCTTGGCCCAGAGGGGAACAATTCCTCACTGTGCAGATGTGTACACACACATGTGTGTGGTCCTGGTAAACCCTACGTTATCGGGACAAAATGGCAATATCCGAAATCCTTGTCCTTGTTGGGACGTGAGGAAACATCTTTCTGTGGTGGGTAGGTTTAGGGGTAGGGTTTAATTTAATGTTTTATATAATGCAAATATAATTTCTTCATCTGCTTCATGTATCATTGTCTCAAAATATGTTATGGAGTATCCTTATCCTTATCATATCCTATTTCTATTTGAAGCTTGTATATAATTAAATGTACAGTATTATAAAGGTATTCATAATGCAAAATAATAGTAATGCATAATTCCTGACTGGCTGTACATTATCCCACTTATTACATGGCTAATGACCACATGCATAAATAAATGGATATGAAATATTGATTTGAATCCATTTTAATCGGTGAGAAAAGAGTGGATTGATGAGAGACATGCAGTGAAAACTAACAAACATATGTTGGAAATTGGTTGCTGGGGACAACAGTCTATGATAGTGTTGTGGTCAATGCTGCAATTGACCAATCAGAATCAAGCATTCCAGAGTACACATTGCAATGCATTATATCTTTTCATAAATAATTGTAACAGCGGTTATAATACTAACAAATTGAAGGTTGAACCTTTAGACAGTTAACTGCACAAAAACATGATACTTTAATTGGGTTGATCATGTGTTAAATTGCATTATACATTATAAATATATATCACGAACAAGGTAAGTATTATAAGACACTGCTATTAAATTTAATTATTTATTAAAACTGATTATAAGGTGTATTATAAAGAATTATGAATACATTACATTTAGGGATGCACTGATATTGAAATTATTGCTGATAAATATTTTAATGTTCAATAACCAATAATTGGTTGGCATTAACAAATTCAAAACTGTTAATCAATAGATTAAATGAGCAAACATATCACAAATATTTTTAAAATATACACACTTGAAGGGAAAGAAATCCTTAAAAATACATTTTATTGGTAACACTTTACAATATAAGGTTTCATTAGTTAAAGGGATAGTTCGGAAAACCGCACGGATTACCCTCAGAAGGCCTTCGTTTATCCCCCTGGAGCCGGATGGATTACTTTTGTGAAGGATGCATGCACATTTTTGGGACTTGAAGGAGTGGACCCCATAACTTCACATTATAACCACTGAAAGATCTAAGACATTTTCTAAAATAACTGAAAATGTGTTCGTCTGAAAAATGATTGACATATGCATCTCGAACGGCTTGAGGGTGAGTAAATCATGGGTTTAATATCATTTTTGGCCGAACTATCCCTTTAACTACATTAGATAGCATAACAATGAACAATAGTTCTACTGCATTTATTAATTTTAATCTCAGCATTACTAACACATTTCTAAGATGAAAATTTGCATCAGTTAACATTAGCTAATGCACTGTGAACTAAAATGAACATGAACATTTTATCAACTGACATTAATTAAGTTAATAAATGCTGTATAAAATATATTCTTCATTGTTAGTTCATGCATTAACTAATGTTAACAAATGAGACATTATTGTAAAGTGTTACCAATGTATCTTGTTTCTATGGTTAGTGTGGTGAAAGAGTTAAATATTTTATGTAATGTATCAAATACTTTGACATTACCCCAGGACATGGTTTTAACTCATTTTGAACTCACCCACAATCAGATATCAGTTGACTAAATATCCAATATCGATGATATAGCCAATGAAAAATAAATCACGGATATCAGTCCATTTCTGTTTTGCTGATGATATATCCCTGGCTAATGCATATCTCATCATCCTGAGGCTAAAAAAAAAAGAAAGAAAGAAGCAAGACATGATGCAACAGGCAAACATGATAACTTGTAATCTCATTATAATGTTTCACATATACAAGCTTCAAGTGTTATACCAGAAAGTCATTAACATTCAGTCTACAGAAAAGCAAAAAAGCTGAATTATGCATAATGTTTTAGTTTAGCAAGTGTTGTGTGGTGGGTGTCATTGAGGACACATGAAAAATGCTGTTTTTCTCTCTCACACACAGTCTACAGTGACTCTGTCAGAGTGTGTGTGTCCTGATGAGCAGGTGTCTCTAAGGACAGCTCAGTAACGCGCGCGGTTACGCAGCAGTGTGTCAGCAGATTGGATTAGCTGCTCCAGACCCCGAGGGTACGGCGGGCCGCTCGCTCCACACACACACACACACACGATGACACGTCTCTGCTTTTGTCCACTGCTACTGCCTTTGTTCCACACATGCACTGTCCCTTCTTTGTGCTGCCCACTTCTTATCTCCTCCTGTGTCTCTCTTGTTCCCTTTTTTATCTCAGTCTGTCCTTCTAAACTTATCATTTTCTGTTGACAGTTTCTTTATTTCCATCTCTCTCTCTGTCCGTTGTTCAGTCTTATTTTTCCTTTACTTCACACTTCTGTCTCTTTTCACTCTACATGTTTTCCATCTCTCCATATACTGCCGCCACAGTAAGAAGCATTTCAGACCTGCCAGGTCTGGGTTTCCATGGCGACGGGCCTAGTGAGGTGGCGGCAAAGGCGCTATGGTGGCCCACACTATTTCTAATTGCAGATTCCCCTGTTACAGCTGATGGGAGACAACTGTATAGACACCCAGACTGCATAGACTTCGTTAAAGGAAGATTGGACAGTCCATTTGAGCACATTTGCATCAGCTTCAAGGGTCAGATAGAGGTCCTGTTAATGTGTATGTCCTTCTGTTCAGTATTATATCTGTCACTCACATTTCATTCAGTCATGCACTCTTACAGAGCTGCTAAAATGGTGTTCACAGGACATTCAACTTCCTTAATGTGATATATTTTAGAGTGAAACAGTGGGAAATTGGTTGATTTTATTAATTGATTTTATACAAAGGATTTTTATGAATTTTATCAATTAAAGGGATAGTTCACCCACAAATACTCACCCTCAAGTTGTTTCAAACCTGTATGAATTTCTTTTTTCTGGTGAACACGAAGAAGATATTTTAAAGAATGTTGGTAACCATTGATGGGCCCCATTGACTTCCATAGTAGGAAGAAAAATACTATGGAAGTCAATGGGGCCCATCAAAATGTAAAATATATATAAAATATATATATATAAAAAAAACATATTTGATGTGTAGTCAAGGTGTGGTCAACTTCTAGAGTGTCCATGTTAAAGAAAATGAGAAATATTTAAAAATTCTAGTTCAAAACATGTCAGTTTCTTTAAAAAAAAAGTTTTTTTGTATACCTTTTTAAAGAAAAGTGTATTATTTAATGACTAAGCATCTAAAAATGTAATTTGATGTAACCATGAAGTAAAAATAAATAACATACTTTTCTTACACCTCGAATATATGTGAGTCTTTCAGATCTTAATTTTTAATAGTAATGTTTCATTGTAAAACATATTTTTGTTCAAAAAAATACTTTTTCATATGAATTGATATGTGAATTAATAGAAAGATATACCAAACTACTGTCATAGCTGGTGTGTTCTAGTCAAGACACGAGGAAGTACTAATTAGAAGTCTTTATTAAGTAAACCACAATGCAGGAGATCACAGAAGAAAACACGGGAATACAAATTAGCACGAACAAACTCAAATTCTGAAAGAGAACTTATTGTTTTTTTTTACTTTCTTTAGTGTGTAATGTTGCTGTTTGAGCATGAAAAAAGTCACTCCAAAGGGAGTTTCTGTTTCTGAACTCCCTGAAACGCCTCGCTTGATTGCCGGGAACATGCACATCACAATATTCCTCATTTAAATAATTTCTGTCAAGGACATAATGCAATATAAAGGGGTGAGGATGAGTTAGTAGTGTGTTGAAACCATAGACTGTAAACAAAAATGGACGTAGTGTCCGTGACGTCACCCGTAGGTTTCTGAAGAGCAATTTTGAAGCCCAAAGTGGGCGGAGCCATCTTGGCAGCTCCCGGATAACTGAATATGGGCAAAGAGGGGGGATTAGCTGAGGTGACGTGACCGCTAACAGACAGCTGACAAACAGATAGTAGTGACAGCAGTGGCAATCCACCATGTCACTCAAGTGGCCACGCCCTTAATTATGCAGAACTTTAAGGCGTAATATAATTTAAACGGATGAGTTATAAAAAAATTGTCATGTCACAGGTGTCATGAAGGGCAAAATTGCTATATAGACCAAAACCACTTTTTGTACCAGGCTGTAAACATATTTTTTTCTGCTGTAAAGTTGGCCATTTTAACATGGGGGTTCTATGGGTTTGACTCTCTTTTGGAGCCTGTCTCTAGCGGCCAGTCGATGAATTGCAGTTTAAGTCACTTCCGTGTTGGATTCAAGAGAGAGACCGGAAGGTTGCCGCTTGGTTGAAACTGACGGTTATGGTAAAACGCTCAAAGTGGTTGACCAATCACAACACACTTGTCCAGCACATCAGAGCACATTGCGCTTTTCGGAAGGAGGGTCTTCATAGACACCGGAGCTAAACAGAGCGTTACAGACAGACTGGGAAGAGAGGTGATGCAACAATGTCAAATATGACGAAAATAATGTGTTTTTTTGAACATGAAAACCTATTCTAGTAGACCCCAAAAACAAAATAAATACTTGGTAAAAGGGCATAATATGGCATCTTTAAGAAAAAAAAAAAAAAAACATTATTGTGGTGCCATTACAACTCATATGCCAGTGACACACAGAGATGCACACCTGCTTAACACTTCATTTTCACACCTGATCCAGAGTTCAAGAGAAATTGGTGGGCAGTTTGTTGGCATGTGTCACATCAGGACCAGTGAGGTGTTCAGGAACGTGTGACAGTGGGTGGTCTCCCCACCCTTTAGACTCACAACCGCAGACTCTGACAAGACTGATACCAGTCATATTCCTGCACTGCCTTGTGCCTCCCTTGAAGGAAAACAGCAGCGGTGTCAGGGGAGAGACAGGTGTTCCAGCATGCCAATGTGTCATTCCTGACACATCCCACACTGGATCGCAGCTGATGGGGAAGAGCAAGCTGACAACCCTCTGGCGAGTGTGTGTGCATTTGTAAAAGAGCGATAACTAAAGCGTGTATCCAACATCCCTGGTCAGCTAGTGTTACATTTAAAAGAAGACACTATCTCTAGTGGTACATGTAAAGGGCTACTGCTACTTGCTTAAGAGGTGTTACACAGTTTGTAAGTGTATTACACAGTCTGCTTCAGTAGATACCTGACAAAACATGACTACTGTACAAGCAAACAGCCAGAGAGCAGAGATTTCTAGTTGTCACTTTCAGGGGGATTTGTCTTTACTGTGCAGTGGCATTTTACTAAGTAAATATGAAACAAAAGGGTTTGGTGATGAATTACGTACAGTTTGAGTATCTGTTCTCAAACTTGCAACAGAATCTACTATGAGTTAGCCCTTAAATGAATGGATTTTTTGCCAATCATTATTACATATTCGGGTCTTTAGCGACCAGGATCAATATCTAACACGGATGGATGTCTATCTGTCGTGATAATATAAAACTCTACTGATATTAGAGTAACAATTACAGAAGAATAAAATAAAGCATATTTTGTTACCTTTTGGAGCTTGGAAGGGGTCAGTTTGAGCAGATGTTTTATACCATCATCACTGTCCTCGTCAGTGATCATTTCCCAGTACATTCAGCATCTGGTTCATAATTGCGATCTCAAACATATTTACAAAACTATCACTTTCAACATCTATAAAATCAATATTTTGATCGCTGATAGCTTCTTTACCAGATCCACCATAAAATTACAGAGATATTTTGCAGTCCATACATTGTAAATCTTTTATGTAATATTCACTACCATTCAGAAGTTTTCGTTATTTTTTTTCTTTTACTTTTAGTCACTTTTATTCAGCAAGGATGCATTAAATGGATCAAAAGTTTGTATAATGTTATAACAAAATATTTATAATGTTACAAAATATTTCCATTTCAAATAAATGCTGTTCTTTTGAACTTTATGGTTCATTCATTAAAGGGGACATATCATGCTAAATCCACTTTTTTAGCCCTTAAATGCATTTAGTTGTATATTTGGAGTGTTTAGAAGTACAGAAAAGTTGAAATTATTCTCTTCAGGTGCTTCGTTGATATCTTTATATTCTGTTTTGGCCTTATTTTTCAACCTGTTCCGATTTTTCTGGTATCTATATGACGTTTTGTGAACTATTACGTCACAGTATTTGCAGCGGAACTGCCAAATAAGGACATTGACTTCCAGCACTTCGAGCAATCCGCCATTTTTATTTCTCGCTGCAATTTTGTAGTCAACACAGTCTCACCCCCAAACGTCACATACTGACGCGTCTTGACCAAACGGCAATATACGACGAAAAGGGTACCCCTAAAACGTCCGTATGTGACTATTCGGGTTATGGGTAGGTTTAGGTATGCGTTAGGGTACCGCTAAGAGGCGCTGCTGGTGCGCTTATGTCTTCGTCTCATATGGACGTTTTAGGGGTACCCTTTTCGTCGTATATTGCCGTTTGGTCAAGACGCGTCAGTATGTGACGTTTTGGGGTGAGACCGGGCTGTTGTAGTCCAAGCTAAAAGATGCAGAAGTTACGAGAGGGTAAGTTAAAATGTTCGGTTGTTGGATGTAGTAACCCACACGCTTCATTAATGTAGATGAACTGCCGCGCTTGTGTCAGGGCGCATGTTTAACTGAAAGAACGAGCAGAGAGAGAGAGACCCGGTCGCGCGCACGCACTCTCTCTCTCTTCGGAGCCAGGCGAAAATGTAAACAAGACACCGTCTCCAAACTAGACGCTGTCTTGCTCTCTCTCCCTCGCACATATTAATCAAAATAAATCGACACGGTGGTAAAAGGTCGGAAGACCAAAGTTTCATGTGTAAATACAGTAACACACCATTGCGATACATCCATATGAAGACGTTGTTCTGCAGGTTCGTCGTCTTCATTTTCATCTCGCTCCAGCTCCGACTCTGGCTCGAACATGTAAGGCTGGCTGGACAAGTCTTCCGTTGTTGACATTTTGTTAATAACGTGTGAATAAAAAGTTTCTGTGCTAGATAATCGTATCTCTGCTATCAAACTACAAAAATGGCCGAACGGGGTGGAGTTGAACTGAGTGTCACCGCTACAATCTGGAGAGAGGGTGGGGTATGAAGTGTCTCAATTGTATTTAAAGAGACCGCACCAAAACGAGTTGCTCTCAGACGCACATCAGAAAAGGGGTAGAAAAGGGGCCTGTGGAGCTATAATAATGAGGAATTCAGACCCAAGCATTGCAGTTCCGCTTTATATAGACTACAAAGGTATGATTTATATGTAAAAAGGAACGATTTAAAAGCATGATATGTCTCCTTTAAAGAATCAATCATTTAAGAATTCCTAAAAAAAAGTCTATTACAGTTTCCACAAAAATATTAAGCAGCACAACTGTTTTCAACAAAATGTTGGGAACACTTTACTTAAAACCTTTAGGTATAATGCTGTATAAAAGTATTTTAATGCATTATTTATGCCTTGTAATACTGTCACTGTTGTGTTCTGTTTAGTTTGTTTTTTCATTGGACTTGTCTTCCTGTCATGTCACGTGTCTTCTTCACTGTCATCATTAGTTCAGTTGTATCACCTGGGTTTAGTTCATCGTTATCATAGGCTGAGTCCCAATTAGCATAGGCCTACTATCCGTCCTAAATAGTATGCGAAACTAGAATTAGTACGTCCCAAATCGTAGTATGTTGAAATGAGTATTCCAAAGATACCCGGATGGGAATTCGAAGTGCAGATCAATGCACACTCTAACGGCTAATATTGCCCACAACCCATTGTGTGCGGGAGGGAGGAGCTTTGTGGTGATGGTGGTGATGTAAACATGACAGCCGGTGTGGTGAACAATCGAGACTGATTGAAGAGATGAGTCCGAACTGCTAGATTAGCGGTGTGCGTAACTAGGCAACCACGTTCTCGTTCACGTTGCATGACGTCATCGAAGTATGTCCCAGAACGTGCATGCTCTTTTGCTACACACTCAAAAGTATGTACTTTTTCCTCACAATAAGTAGGCGAATTGGGACTCCATAACGTTCAACCCGGAAACCGTAGCAAAACGTTGCGCACCGTTTTGAACTTGAACGTGCCCCAGCTCAGAGATCCACTCGTTGACGATCACGTTGATGTGATTGGTTACAAGGTAGTTTGAGATATCAGAAACACCAGTGATTTCAAACTTCGCTTTTGAGACTGTCTTGGTTCACTGCAGTTTTAAAGAGAAATACTCAGCAATGGCGTTGACATGCATTTGTACATATAGTTTGTCTTAAAGCATATTAAAAACACAAACAACATTAAAAGCTGGATTTTCACCACGGGGGACTTTTAAGTACAATTAAACCAACCTATTAATTCCATTCATTAAACTGCCTATGAACCCAAAACGAAAAATCTTGTTCATACATCAAATATTTAGATTCTGTCAGTATGTTAAAGGAGCTGTATGTAAGATTGTGGCCAAAACTGGTACTGCAATCACTGTATCCCCTCCCCCTCCCCCCTGACTCGAGGTTGCCAGATATGTTGCAGGATCCAGCAGGAACGTAGGCTGCTACAAGGAGCTGCAGCTGTGGTAACTAGAGCAGAGCTGGCAACCCGGATGCCGAAACACTACTGACTTCGTGATTGGTAGATAGGCAGAGGGTGGAGCATCAGGCCAAAACACAAGATGACAACATCAACATCAGTTGAGGGCTGCAACTTCACTTTTTAAATGACAATATCCTGGCCGTACTACTGTTGTCAGTGATATAAGTATTTGAAATGAACATGATTTCTTATTGTCTAGTGACATATCAGGGCCATTTTATGATTAATTGAAATACATTTCTTACATACAGCTCCTTTAATAATGTTCATTTCAGTTTATGAAAACATGAATATAGGCTACAAGAATCATAGGCTACTTAACATACAAATTCCTAGAATTACTAATGAGATCACATTGCTAAACAGATTTTCACCTTAATTTAGTAAAACACACATGATGAGATATAACATCATAACATAATATCAGTTCCTGTAGACTTCACAAGTGTATTCTTCTCAGTATTGTGACTACACAGGCGGAAAAACAGGCCTCCTCCACAGGCGTTTGTCCAATGTCTCCTGTTAGTGATGAAGGATGTGACAGGACTAGAACAGAACTTTCCTAATATAGGGGAACCCTTTACAAAGGCTTAACATGCTGCTGTTTTCCTCTCTCTCTCTCTTTCTCTTGGCATTTACGTTGTGAGGTGTGAAGCATTAACAGGCTGTCAGCCCGTAGCTGGAGGTACAGCTATAGAGGAGTCCAGTGAGGGAGGGGGTTGTATTACATTACATTGATTTATTCTGATAATGTCATTCAGTGTAATGTAATCTTAAAGCAGACACATACAAAATGCACTAATTGATCTTTTAATTGAGTGTGCAACTTATTATGATAGGTGCTGTAATATGAAAAAGTCTATTTTCAAAATTTAGAAAAATGTCTCTAACCAACCAACAAACAAATGTTTTTGTTATATTTACAACCTTCAACAACATACTTAAAACAACCATAACTGTGACCAGACATTTCAACATGGCTTCCTGCTCAATGTGTAGCTTAAAACATTGAATCCTTAAGCTTTGCACAATCTAGACTTCAAAGATTTTTCTCCTCTTATTTCATGTTTTCCTCTCCTTGGGTCAGTTCGATATAGTGTCAGATAACTGACCTTTGCAGATGGGTATTAAAAGGTTTATGAGCGCTTGTGCTCTTTTTCTCTGTCAATAACCAGCCGACTGTAGCACCTGGTTGACAGAAGGTGCTGAGACGTGAGGTAAAATGCTCTCTAGAGGACTGGTAGAGTACTGACAGAAGACATAGGGCTAAATCGCTATTTAATATGGATGGTTTTATGTTGTTTTCTAGGTATCACTTGTTTTTTTGTTTTTTTCTGGAGTGGATAGTGAAAAGGTCACCCTAATTCCACATATGTTCTCCAAAAAGAAGATACTTAATTGGCAATCCATCATGAAGATGTTGATGATATAATATTAATATCATATATTTTGATTACCGGGGCAGATTGTTGATTAATAAAGACTTATTTTCATGCAGTTGATTGCACAATACTATTATAACACTTTTATCATGATTTGTAAATGACGTTTGCTTTTGTTAACACTATTGGATTAGGGTCAAGTTTAGTGTAGGTGGTACGTTATTTTCAAATGCATTTATTTTCAAAATATTTCATTTTGATAGTGTCGCAACATTTTCCAATTAGCCTTTTTTTATATTGAATGAAATAATGTAAATGTCTTGTATTCTATACTGCATATATGCAATACTGCTTTAGAATTTGGTCAAAATAAGGTATCTCAACCCGATCTCACGGCAATTTGTTCGTATTTTACGAGGTGGCTAATTCGTACGAATTCGTACGACCTCACTCGTATGATTTTTGATAAATCGTACATATTTTACGAGTTGTCCAATTCGTATGAATTCGTCCAAATGACCTACCACTGACCCCGCCCCTAAACCTATACCCATCACTGGGGTTTAGACAAATCACTGAAATAGCCACCCCGTACTCACTCGTACGAATTTGTACGAATTGGTCGTGAGATTGTGTTGGTGGGTATGTTATAATCTACCTTCACTGTAAAAAATCATATGATCAATAAGTTATGACAACATATGTTGTTACAACTTTTTTTATAAGTCAAATATGATTCCACTCATTTTTTAAAGTCAGTTTAATGTAATTTAAGTTTAAATGACTTAAACATCCAAGTTGATTGTACTTAAAAATTTAAGACAGACACTTTTCTTATTTTTTTTTACAGTGTTCTGGGACAGCCTCAGTTACAAATATGATGCCTTAAAATACCAGACAGCTCACTAGGTTTTACATGTAAAAGTGTTAATAATGACAACCAGTTTCTTGTTCCACACTCCTAAAATGTAACTGACAATCAAACATCAGTGAGATGAAAGGAGCCTATTACTTTTTAACAGCAAACCTTGTAATTGCCATTAGCCCTGCAATGGACAACTTTTCACTTTCACACATGGTCACACCTGGATAACACTGTCCTGTTAATGATTCATGAGCCCAGTTGACTATTTGTGTCTTCACGTTCTGGCACTGACAGGCCTCAGTTTAACAGCACACATCAATTGCCAGTGGAGGCTTGATTCTGACAACAACAGCCATTAAGTTATACAAACACCTTGAATGTCAATCCTGACATGGAGAGACAGAGGAGGAAGTATCAGCCATGATTCTTGCGGTGGAGGGTGGTGACGTATGTTGCTGCAGAAAGGCTCTTCTCCGGTCTCTGTGCTCTAATAATGTACTGGCTTGATATGTCTTTTTACCATGATCTGCAATACAGACTGCTCTGTATGAAGGATGTAAAGTACTTTAATGGGTTAGTCCAACCAAAACTGAAATTTCTGTGATTAATTGCAGCGCTTCTGGGTTCTATGTGATTATTGGCCGACGCTGTTCACGTGAGCACCACAGCGCATGCTAACGATGTCTTTACTACCTTTCTGGGCCTTGAAAGTTGCAATGACGTTGCTGGCTGGTTCAAAAACCTCTCGGATTTCATAAAAAAGATCTTAATTTGTGTTCTGAAGATGAACAAAGGTCTTATGGGTTTGGAACAACATGAGGGTGAGTAATTAATGACATAAATTTCATTTTTGGGTGAACTAACCCTTTAATAGAGTATGGATTTTGTCTCGAACAGGGTTTTTTAGAATTTTTTAGAACATGATAATATTTCACAATAATACTGTTTTTACTTATTTTGATCTAATAAACCCTAGTGAAAAAAGTATACTTTGTATTTGAAATATATTCCCTTTTTCAATAGTACATTGCAAATATACTAACAAAAAATGTACTATCTTTAAATATATTAAAAGTATATTAGCATCATGCTTTTACCTATTTTCACTATACACATTTTAACACACTTTAAAATAATTGTACTTTAGTATATTTTCTAAAAATATATTTTAGAAAAATATACTTGAAGTGAAAATTCATTTTATTTTTTAAAAGTGTATTTATTTGCACTTTATTAAAAATATATTTTAGGTATATTTTAACTGTGTGCTGGAATTGATCATTGTAACAATGCATTGAAAGTGTACTTTCAAAATACATTAGTATACAATAGTATTTTGTACAAAGTTTTAACAAAGCTACAAAGCTAAGATTTATTTGTCTAATAATGTACATTTGTTATTGAAGACAAAGTATGCAATTTGTAGTATTTGGAACAAGCCAAAGGTATTAATCAGCCTATACTTTTTACTCAAATATATCACACCACGATGGCCTCGTGGGCAAGTGCACTGACATGTGCTTCGAGAGACATTTCCTGATCCCATCTCTCTCTCTCTCTCTCTCTCTCTCTCTCTCTCTCTCTCTCTCTCTCTCTCTCTCTCTCTCTCTCTCTCTCTCTCTCTCTCTCTCTCTCTCTCTCTCTCTCTCTCTCTCTCTCTCTCTCTCTCTCTCCTCTCTCTCTCTCTCTCTCTCTCCCACACCTCACTTCCTGTCTAGCTACTATCATAATAAAAGGCGAAAACACCAAAAAAGGATGTATTTTTAAAATAAAAAATATAGATAAATACACTTATGGTATATTGCTTATATGTTTCGAAGACACTCGTAATGAATTTGTAATGTACTTGTAACACAAATAAAGAACACTTTAATATCACTGATCAAGCATGTAATTAGTCTCTACAAGGCATATACTTAAATTATACTAAGTATACTTGAAGTTTGTCCAATTTAGTACAGAAAAGTACACTAAATACACTTAAAGTTTTGCTTTACTACAATTTAATTACAACTGTGGAAGAAGCTGTATTGGCAGGATTCCTTGGATGTGCCTCTTGGACCTGAGAGCGGACGGTGTTTGGCCACCTGGACTGAGCAGTTCCAGCCCTATCTCGTAAACTTGAGAGACGAGGGGCCGACTGCCAGGGTCTAGGAGAGACACTACTGGAATCACAAAAAGAACTGAAGCTGAGACTGGTAAGAGACAAAGTCTAAATTATAAAAGGTACCTGAGGGGGGTTGACTCATGATGGTCAAAGGAACACTGTGGTGACTAGTACGGGGATACTAGTCTGGTGGGTTTAGTTAATCCACGGTACTGTAGTGGGGGAAACCCCGAGGGTCTGGCTGATCAAAACTGTGAGCACGTGCTCTCCTTTTTCAATTGAGGTGAAAATTGATCTCTCTAGAGTTGGTGCGCCGGGGGAAAAAACACAAAAAATACTGACCATCATGAGGAAATCTCAGAGTAAAATGCGCAAAAAATATCATTATGGTAAACCGGTGTTTTGTCTGATGAGGAGAGTGTATGGGTTCAAATGTTTGAGAAGTATTGAAAGGTTAATTAAATACCATGATTTCCCTAGAAGGAACTTTAAGTGTCACTAGTGGTTAAAGACCCTGTTGTAGAGGGACGTGAATAACAGAAGGACTGTTGTGTGTGTGTGTGTGTGTGTGTGCGTGTGTGTGTGTGTGTGTGTGTGTGTGTGTGTGTGTGTGTGTGTGTGTGTGTGTGTGGCAGAGTGCTAAGAAAAAAGTCAAACTTCCAGGAGAAAAAAAGTTTTTACTTTTTCATCCAGTAAATGGATGCATGACATTAGATGTATAGAGAACTTACATTTATATAATTAGGATTGAAGGAGCAAGCAGCTATAAGGCTGACTGTGTGAACTAGAGGATTGAGATATGAGTAATATGAACAGTAGAGTTAAGTGGGACTGAGACAATAATGATAATACTTGTTGTATCTACAGACTAACCATTTGATAGATGAAAAGAAATGTAGTAGAAAAATTGATTTTATGAAAATAAAATTTATGATAGAAGTTATGGGACTATTTATGAATAACTGCTTTACAAAAAGCAAGTAAATGAAATTGTGGGTCAGGGATCATTTCCCTGGACAAGTGTGACTAAAGTAAACAGAAACTTTGTGAAAACCACTTACAATAAGTTGAGCGTTTCCATGCAGCTTATGAAAATGAATGTGCTGCCAATAATAATTATGAAGATTATGATTTGGCTATTGTGATTGAATCTGCCACTGGTGGACTGTCAAAATAATACAGAGAACTGCTTATCAGTGGCTCTGTTTGCATTCCTGATTGGGACACACCGCCTCAATGGTGTGCAGTAAGTTGGAGCCGTTTGCAAGATCAATGATCAAACTATAGGCAAGGTTTCTGTTGCTGTAGTTGAGGCTGAAACAAATTCACCAGATGACAGAGTTGTGGTCAGCAGGGCCATTTAGCCCGTAAATGCACACTCAGAAAAGTGTGAAAGTGACAGAAATTTCTGTGTTAATGTGGGTTTGAAAGTAGATCAGTTTTAATATGACAATAATAACGTTTTCGTCTGAGAAAGAATAAGAGATAAAAATAAGGTCAAAAGATTGAAGTATTAAGGAAATCCTTTTGAAGGAAAGATCTATAATAATAATTTTTATAAGTGAATGGATAAATACAGGATGGTGTAAAATGACAGACGATGAATCCAACAATTGTGAGTTGGAAAAATATATAAAAAAAAATATGTTTATTTGAAAACGCATGTCATTTCTGGCAAAGATGTCTTAAGTTAGGCTAGAGTTAAAAAGATAGTAGAATGAAAATGACACAAGTTTATGAAAAGACAGAGCTCCAGTCCTGAATGCCTCAGAATCTCTCTCTCTCATTCAAAGTCAGCTGAATGCTGTTATCTGAGCCTGTGTCATAAGTGATAATAAGCTATTTATAGTAAAGCACAGTGTTTCAGTTGAAAATCATAGACACAGAGATCTTAAAAGAAATCATGCTACAGGCAGTTTAGATTTTATACATTCAGAGGGCAATTTGTATTGAAATGTTTTAGAAATAATAATGCAGTCTCCACCATGAAACATGGCCGAGATGATAGATGTACACTGAATAGACGGATGTGATCTAAATTCGCTGAGATTTTGCTGATTTGAAGAGGTTTAATAGATTGAAGTGATTAAATACTGCTGTTATTAACTTTCTCTCTCTGTTTTAACACTATGCAACCCCAGTGGCTCTGGTGGCTCTTGAAAACACCTGATTCTGTTGAAGAAAACTGATTTTGTGATGGGAAAGAGCGGTTACCAGTGTGCACGAGGTGATTTCTCAACGACGGGTAAGATCCTCTTTGGCCAAACAGAGGGCAACCTAAGGCAGGGGGTCACCGCCGCCACTGGGCATCTACCTTGAAGGGAGGTGTTTTATGTGAGATGTGTTTAAACATCATTTATGATAATATTTGAAATTACTCTCTGGATTAATATATTTAAGAGTATTTATGTAAATTGGAATTGGGAAGTTGAAGATTGAGTCCATTAAAAACCCATGTCTAGAAATATGAGGAAATATATAGTCTAAATTTAAATAGTCAACTATGTGTGATCAGAATGATAAATGTAAAATAATAGACTTGACTGCATAGAAAAAGTGACAAATTGGTTAAGTCACCATACAAATTATCAAGAGAGCCCAGTCAAATTTGGGAACATCACTGTTGTTTGACTATCCTTGACTATGTCTGTACACCATGACCTGACCGGATAGACACAAGAGCTGAAAACTGTGAGAATGTTTTGTTTGTAGTTGGTTGTGCCTTCAGAGACCAAACAAAAGGCCTGAATTGGGCAAGATAGGCAGTGACCACTGAATTTGAAGTGTTAGTCTTAGGGCCGTTGGCATTAATTATTCTGTTTAAGGAGCTGAGTTTGTGGCTTTAACTGAAGCCTGGAAATTAATGAAAGGAAAATGTGTGACGATTTACACAGATTATCGTAATTCGTTTGCAGTTGCTTATGATTTTGGGGCCCTGGTCAGATGGTCGACCTATCTTTCATGCTGGGTTAATATCAAATTTGCTGGATGCTATTTTGTTGCCTGATTGAATTTCTATTTGTAAATGAGCAGCGCATACTAACAAAAAATATTTCATTTCTATAGGAAATGGCATGGCAGACGCATCTGAAAAACTGCTGCCACCTAACCGAAGGAGATTATGTGTAACGTTATCTGAAAGTAACCTTGATTTTTCTGACTCCTTACAGAGCATGCAGTCTTTTAATTAAGACACAGAGAAGTCTGTTTGGAGGCAATTTGGCTGCTGTATTAAAGACGTATTTGGTTTAGTGTTGATGGCAAACCTTGTGTATCGGAGGCCAGCTAGTATTCGCTGTGCGAGTAAACCTCACTCCTCTGATCTCAATAGGCACTCTGGCAACAGACACTAGAGGCTGCAGTCTTTAGCCTCCTTGTTAGAGCGCCTGACTCTCATGCCGGAGACCCGGGCTCAAGGCCCGCACAGAGCGGGGCGAGTAGGACCGGGGTGGAGGGGTTACATTGGTGCCGTGACCCGGATGGGAATGAGGTTTAGGGGGGTGAGTGTAACGGAGGCCAGCTAGTAGTCGCTGTGCGAGGAAACCTCACTCCTCTGTTCTCCATAGGTGCTCTGGCGACAGATGCTAGAGGCTGCAGTCTTTAGCCTCCTTGTTAGAGCGCCTGACTCTCACGCCGGAGACCCAGGTTCGAGGTCCGCACTGAGGCGAGTGAGTAGGACCCGGGTGGAGGGGTTACACTTGTTTACCGAAACATTTCTTCAACCATTATGATACATGATGCAAGGGTTGGACCATGCATCAAAAGAGGGGGTGATAACTTTTGTTTAAAAAAAAAAAAAAAAAAAAAAAGGTTTGCTTTGGATATTGTTTGGAAAACCCATTTATGGGAATGGAAGGGGTTAAACAACGAGTGCCATCAACTGAGTTGTGTGAACATGACATGTTGTAAAGAAATATCTTCTCTCCTATCTAACATTTTTGGTTAGGTGAAAGCAGCTCAAGGAAAAGCAGCTGATACACCACTGCACGACATCAAACCGGGAGATTTATAAAGTTATTTGGGGATTATGAAAATCTGACAGTTCTTTTTCAAATTATAACAATATTGGTGTAGTAACAAGGCTAATGAGTATTTTACAAAGTTTAGGTTTATGTTTTATTTTATGTTCTATTATTTGTGATGCGATCTGGGAAAACCCACCACATGGTGAAATTTGAACTATTACAGGTTTTGATATCATATGGAAGCTGGTATCAAGCCCTTTCCAAATCTGTTTTTATTTTTATCATAGCTTGTTGGTAGCAAAAGTTATGTTTATCTGAAGTCGGCCGATCGCTATGATTTTCTGGAACGGAATTTTGAGAAAAACAGGTTTAATTAACTGTCACCGTCGAGACGCTTCTTGTCCTTCTCGCGATTGTTCACGAGTTCACACTTACAAATAAGTCAGATAGAATAAATGCGTATTTGGCGTGCTGTCCGAGGAGAGGGCTCCGGGCTCGGTATTTGGCCCGAACCCAGAGTACTCCCCCGTATTCCTGGCTGTGAAAGAACAAGCCAAGAGTGAGGAGTCGGGGTGGTGGAGGGATGCTGAAAACTGTCAAGGAAGTTAGGTGAGTTGACAGAGTGAATATATATATATGCTTCCTCTCATGCTGATAGGGTAGACATGGTAATTGTTTGATGAGTTGATTGATTGATTGCTTGATTATTTGAACGTGCTCCTCCCGAACTTTGTTAATAAAACATCATTTATAAAACTGCGTGACGTTATAGTTTAAACAGGATTGGCGCGAAATGCGCACTATACACATTCACTGTACATGTATGTGGTTTATTTTAAAGGTAAACTATCTTTGTAGTGTTAAGAGACGGACAGTGTATGGGATATACGGCGATTGTTTTTTTTTTTTCACCTCTGCCGGGCGTTAGAGAAAATGGTCGCATAGAGTGCATTAGAGAAAGTGAGTATTTTCAGCTTGACACTATAAATCGCTGTGTTTCTGCACTAAACAAGGGAATTTTGCCAAGATATTTTCAGAGATAAGAGAAAAGATGTTATAGAATAATAATTTAATGGAAAAAAAAATTGACAAAAAAACTGACATTCAAACTATTTTGGAATTTACTGAAAACGGCCCAGCGCGACATCCGACGGGTTTTCCCAGATCGCATCACATTTTATTTTTCATGTGGGCTATACTGTGTTGGAAATAGCAAACAGCACTGAGAATGATTTGACAATGGTTAATGATGAAATGAAACAAATCAGAGATGTTGATATACAGAATAGATTACTGTTAGACATGTTAAAGGTCCCGTTGCATGCGATTCCATGTTTCAAAGTTTAGTTAGTGTGTAATGTTGTTGTTAGAGTATAAATAATATCTGTAAAATTATAACGCTCAAAGTTCAATGCCAAGCGAGATATTTTATTTAACAGAAGTTGACTACAAAAAACGCCTGGATTGGACTACACCCCTCTACATCCTGCTTTAGTGACATCACCAGAACCGTGTTTAGACTAAACACCGCCCACAGGAACACAGGCGTATTGATGGCGAAATGTCAACAGACGGTTGATGTTTATCTATAATCGGATACCGCAAAAGTTTAATTCGAAGTTGTTAGTTTGCTCTGTCCATTTCACCACGGACTGTTTTTCTAACCTGGGATAATATCAAGCAGTCTTCTCTCAGCGTTTCATACTGACGAAGGGGGCAATTTCAACTATATTCCAGCAAGCGGTAAGTAGTGATTTAATATGGAAGTAGCGATCAACTTCACATCGTTTCTCTTAGTAGGATGAAAATAATCTTACTTAAACTGTGATTAATATACAGAAAGCGATCACAGAACAATCCCTTTACAATCGGCCAAGCTGTGACACACAGCGCGAGTTTATATGGACACTTGCCAAAACTCGTTATGAAATCAATGACGCTGTTACACTGCACAACGAAGCTCTTACTGTATTTATATGCCTCATGTTTGCATTGGTGAAATCATTAGTGAGTGCAGAAACTGCGTTGCAATGATAAGATCTTTCACGCGATCAACAGGCTGTCATCTGCTCAATGCTCATCATCACTGCAATTTTCTATGTGATTGAAATAGATCTAAATACTTAAAAAACTTCTCACGATTCGTTAATCCCGATAGCTGTAATAGTAAAAACGTATAATAGCTGTAATAGTAAAAGTTTTCCAGATAGTTCCACATGTAATGCCAGATATTTCATATGCAAGCATTTCAGCCAATCACAGCAGAGGGCGTTTACACTGAAGTCTCACAGCAGACACGCCCCTTCAAACAGGGTGTTCAAACCAGGGAATGAAATCAGGCTAGGAAATATGCCTTTTACTTCTAAATTATAACAATTTTTGATCTAAAAAACATACTAACATTATAAGGGCACCCCTGGAAACATGATAAAATAATAAAAATAATCCATGGAATGGGACCTTTAACTGCTGAGAAAGGAGGAGTGTGTAAAATGTTGGGATGCATCATGTTGTTTTTACATTCCAGACTATAGTGACAACATAACTAATATTCACGAGTTCACACTTACAAATAAGTTAGATAGAATAAATGGTATGCATATTTGGCGTGCTGTCCGGGGAGAGGGCTCCGAGCTCGGATTTTGGGCCCGAACCCAGAGTACTCCCCCTGTATTGCTGGTTAGGAAGTAACCAGGCGAGTGTGAGGAGACGGGGTGGTGGAGGGATGCTGAAAAACTGTTGAGGAACATTGGTGAGTCAAATAAGTATATAGTGATTGGAGTTTTGGTGTTGATGTGCCTGCCATGTGTAATACTATGTTTTTCCAGATTTATGGAGATAATTGTGAAAAGTAGTTTCATATCAAATGCTTCGAATGTCTAATTATGAGGATCAATTTGATGATGTATGTCGAAAACCAAAGAAATTTGCTGATGATACGACCAGCGGAAGTTACAGTGAAAAGTATTAATTTAGTTAAGATTTTGTTTTTGTTGAGATAATGTTTTTCTTATTCTGAACATCTATATTATTTTCTGGTTTATACTGAGGTGACTGGGGGTCTGATTTTACGTCAGAAGTGCAATAACACTGTTTATTCATTTAGCCCGGCTTCAGATAAAATCTTTACTTGCTTGCTAAATACTTAAGGGACTATCCCGACAAAACACAGCCCAAGCTTTCTTCTTTTTAAATCTTACTTAACAAGTTTAAGAGAGTGATCGTTTATATGAGTATAAATGTGATGTAATGACTTACATTTGCTGTATTATTATATTAGTTATCTATGAATGATAAAAAGGGGGAATTGTGGAAGAAGTTTTATCTTTACGATGTGTGTGACCATCATATGACAGTAAAAGAGCACACACAAACCTTATTCTAATATGGAATTGTATTGGAATGGTAAAGAGTGCTGGTAGGTGACAGGAGGGCCTCCACTCAAGGATAAAATATGACGAACAAGTCTAAGAATGTTCCACATATGGTTGAAAATACCATCATTGGCCTAGAAAGATAACATTCTCGGAGTCCAGACTATAAAGGAGAAAGGATGGCCTCGCTTCACTGTCACACTCTGCAGCCACTCTGTGTGACTGTATCACTGCTGACCTTTTCTTGCAAGAAAATAAACCTCAAAGACAAAAGGAAATGTTTGTCTCTTATTCAGTGATATCATTTTGTTTGCCACCACACAACTATATTACAAAATTAATTATTTAAAAATAGCACACTTCAAATTAACCAATCATTAACACACTTGAAGTATACTGATAATTAGTCTGGCTGCAAGTATACTTAGCATTGTTTTGTTTTTTTTCACCAGGGAATGCAGCCTTGGTGAGCATAAGAGAATTCTTTCAAAAACATAAAACAATCTTACTGACCCCAATTTTTTTTTACTCAAATCTTCAATCAAAATTTCAAACTCAAATCTTATTTAGATAACTAATATTATAAAATTACGGTTTTTAAAATTATTATTAGAGTGGCATTTTTGGTTGATGTGAATATTGTTTAATACAATCATACCCTGTCCTTATAAGTGTAACGAATTTCCACTGAAGGCAAGTTGAAGTGAACCCAAATGCAACTTTAATTCCAAAACATGATCAAACTTAAAACAAAGACATGACGAGGTATGGAACTCAAAACGAGAACAAACAACAACAGGGCTCCCAAGAGTAGTACATGGGCAAACATGAGGGCTTAAATATACAGACTAATTACAAGACAAGGAACACCTGTGAACAATGATAAGACGATTAACCATTGACAAGCCACATGGCAGGATCACATGACAAACAGGGAATCACATGACAAGACACAGAAACATGACAATGACAAGAACAAGAAACAAAACCCAAAACGTGACAATAAGATTGTTTGATAATATTGTTGTTAAAGGACTAATAAGGGCGTTTATCAAGGAACATGTTCTATTTGGATAATCTGTGAAGCTTTATGGTCAAGTGGAAAAGGAATTTGCAGGACACACAATTTATGGAGAAGGGAAAGTCTAAAATGGCAAACAGAGCCAGAGGGAAGTTTATAACAATCTGTATTACCTCCAAATAGTATGAGTACATAATTCCTTTGCTAGAGACCGAAGCAGATACAAAATCACTGAAGTATTGCAATGGGGGGCTTTATCTTTTCCACCATGTAAAAAAATAAAATAAGTAAAAAAAAAACAGACACAGGCAGAGGAATAGATTTTAAATATATTCATGATATGATCTGTGCCGTTCGCTCCTGTCTCTGGTGATTTCTCTCTTAGGGCAAGAGGAAACCTGGAGGAGTGTGTGTGGGTGCAGAGGGGGTCTTGTTTATTGTTGGGCTTTCACCACAGCACTTTATCTGCTGGACACCCCATCTGTAACACATGGATGCACCCCGGCACACACTGACATACAGGCAGAATATAAAAGTGACTGGCCTGATACATCTGCCTGCCACCAAGGCCCTGGGGCCTTTCTAAAATTGTGTGTGTGTGTGTGTGTGTGTGTGTGTGTGTGTGTGTGTGTGTGTGTGTGTGTGTGTGTGTGTGTGTGTGTGTGTGTCTGTGTGTGTGTGTGTGTGTGTGCCTGTGACGTGCAAAAAAATATTACAAAATAATTGTGTGTGTGGTGGGGGGTTGGGGGGCATGAGTAGGGTTTTAATAAATGAGAATGAAGAAGTATTTTCACTAGCACTCACCTTAGAGACATTAGCCATGGTTTGTTAAGCCAATGATGCATGTGAGCCACATTAGCCATAAAGCTAAGTAAACAAATTGAGCTTTATAGTGCATAGCATTCAGTAATGCCCAATCTGTTTAGGCATGGAAACAGTTATGTTTGCCAGTCATAACAAAAAGTGTCATAATCATAAACTCTTCTGAAAGTAACAAGACCCTAACCACACATTATGGCTCAAAGTTATCAGAGATCTATGGATCATTTCACTTTCTGTGCTGATTGCAGTCCAGTAACACAGTGGAAACATGAATGCACTGTCGCAAAGGTTATCTGTATAAACTAGGGCTGGGAATCGATAAAAAAAAATTAACTAATTAATCGCACAATTTGCTGTGATTAATCGCAATTAATCGCATTTCCCCCAAACTTGTAATCATCAATATTTTTTAAATATTTAATTTAAACAACACACACAAAAAAGGGGGGAAAAGAAAAATGTCCACACACTGAAAAAAATGATTCATTGACTTAGTTGAATTTGCTAAAAAAAATTATGTTAATTGGTTCCACATAATAAATTTTAGCTACATTTAAACAAATGCATTACGTTGAACTAAGTTCAGCGTAATGCATTTGTTAAAATGTAGCTAAAATCAATTGTGTGGAACCACTTACGATAAAAACATTTAGTAAATTCAATGAATTGACTGAAATCATTGAATTTACTAAAAAAAATTATCGTAAGTGGTTCCACACAATTGATTTTAGCTACATTTAAACAAATGCATTAAGCTGAACTTAGTTCAACGTAATGCATTTGTTTAAATGTAGCTAAAATCAATTATGTGGATCCAATTAACATAATTTTTTTTAGTAAATTCAACTAGTCAATGAATAATTTTTTTCAGTGCACAAATTGGACAGAAAATAGCCCTATATTAAAATATTAAACATCAATATATTATTCTTCATTCAGTTCTATGCAACATACTCAGATTTAACAGATTTATCTTTTGACTATATCAAAATAAAGTAGGCTATAATCATACAAAGCTATAATTACCAGAGCATGTGATCAAAGCAGGTAATTTTACCGTTGTCGCCCAGCATGGCTATACCAGCTCAGCAAACAGAACTTTGCTTTTCCAGTGCGTGATTGGTAAATGATTAACGTTAATGTTAACGACAGAGCAGAACGCGCAGCACAAACACGGAGCGGAACATTGAGCAGAGAGCGCAGCGCGCCGACACACTCACACACACACCCACACCCAGACAGCAACATAGTGTCGCCCAGGTCCGGCACAAATCTGGTGCACGTGGAATCCACATGTACCAGACATAGCCCGGATCTGGGCCGACACTATGTTGCTGTCTGGGACACACACAAACATGGAACGGAAAAGACCCGCTCGTGAAGTTACTAAACAAGCTGCGCGAGAATGAAACCTGATCGGCGAACACGGGACGGCATATTTTCGGACTTTTCAATAGCAGCAGCAACAGGAAGTCATTAAAACGAGACAAAAAAAAAAAAAAAAAAAGGTGCTGCGTCAATTGCGTTTTTTTTTTTTTTTAATGTGTTAAACATCTCAAATTAATCACAAAGATTAACGCGTTAATTCCCCCAGCCCTAATATAAACCTAATTTAAGAGCAATCATGAATGTCTTGGTTAAGATGTTACATTTACAGTACAAAAACTTAAAGCTATACAGTAGTTACCAGAAATACACATATCAGCCGTAGACATGGTGCCTGTATATTTTACATACGTCTTACAGTACTGTTGCCATATACATGACAGGTAACACTTTATTTCGATGGTCCACTATAGACATTCTACTGACTATAAGTAACTACTATAAAAGACTAGTAATGATCTAATGAGAGTTAGTTGACATGTAGTTGCAAAGTTACTTATAATTAGTAGAGTGTCTAAAGTGGACAATCGAAATAAAGTGTATTATAATATCAATGCACTTAAATAACTGAAATTTGCTTTGTTTCTTGTAATAAACTGATAACCACCATAATAATACACACTCAAAAAAATGATTCTTGCCACTAATTGAATTTAAGCAAACAATTTAACTAAAATATATTTAAAAATGTATAAAATAATCATTATTGTTGCGAATTACTCTTACACAACGTGAATGTAATGGATCCAAGTCCAAACTGATCAAATTACATACACTATACTTGATTTGTTGCCGTAAGGAGCAGATTCAGATGTGGCGCATGCGCACTAGAGTAAAAAAAAAAAAAAAAAAAAAACTCTGAAGGCGTGAAGGGCGGCAACAGTCGTTGGAGGCGCGATACAAGACTCAGCGTCAGCAGATGTGGAATATTCGGCAAGGTAAGATATTTTCTATAGTTATAAATGATCTAGACTTCAACATCAACTATTTTGTTTTTTTTAAATGTGATCGATCTGATTTGATTAACGTTAATATCTTAGCTTTTGCCGTGACTGCACTTCAGACGAATGAACTTTTTCGGCCTTTCCAGTTATATAAAGAGTAACGTTAACGTTAACTGATCTTTTTAAAGATTTATTGTCGACTGACTACCGGTATGTGCATCATTTTTGCATTTAGGCAGATTACGCGTATGATTTTGCGTTGCACAAACACAGTCAATCGAACTTAGGCCCAAATGAAGGTTTTCAGGTAAAATTGTATAGGATTTGATGAGGATAGGATTTGTCGTTAAAACAAATATCTTAAAAAATATTTGTAACTTTGTTTATTTATAGGCCTACGGTCGAATGACTGTGTTTGTGCAACGCAAAACGCAACGTGTCATCTCGACGCAAGTTATCGTTAGGCCTAAATTTGACATTGCTTGAAAAATCCTTTGAACATGCCAAAACGTTGCACAAACATACTTAATCGACTGTATATGAAAATTATCTACATGCAAAGGTTTATAGGATTCAATTTAGTGCAACATGCTTCTTTTTTTCATGCTGAGTTGTAATTTCATTACAAAAAAATAAATCTGTCTTTGCTATTTCAGAGTCCTCATCGATGTGACACTATTCCAACATTTCTGGCTCTGGTTTGGCACAATCACTCAATTACGGTATGTGTATTTTTTTTCTTTGTAATAATTTAAACTTGACGTTTAATTGCTTTGCAAAAGTGTGATGTCTGTTGTTTTCTCTCTCTTTTTGAATTTCAGATATTTGAGTTTTGGAAATGTGGCAATTTAAAGTGTGTGGCACAGAATTATCCAGTAGGTATGAGTTATTGAAACATTCTAAGCTTAAACATGGACATTTTGGGGTGAGGTTCAGGCATCCTTGTGTATACAGTAATTGTCCTTGCACTTTTAGGACAATTGGTGTCTGATTTACAAACCAGGTGGCCTGCACTAAATGAAGTAAGTGTTATTGATATTTACACAAGAATAAATTGTAAATTACAATGGATTCCTCCACAGTTTCATGCCCATCTTTATTTCTCTTCTTTTTTTGTTTGTTGCAGAATTCATAAACTGTGCCACTTCTGTCAAAGTTCTTGGCGCAGCTGGACAGATACACTGTTAATCTAATCTTCTGGACAGAAGACATCACACATTATGGCAATTACAGACAAGGTGTGGTAAGCTTAGTTTTTTTTTTTTATAACTAATTACAAATATTGTATATATACAATATACACAATATATACAATATAAATATATAATCATATATAAAATACTAAATAAGTGTTTTTTATATTGTCATAATTTTCAGTGTGATGATGACATACACATCAAACGAGACTGTGTCATAAAAAGTCTGTGTGTACCTCAATGAGGACATTACAATACTCGTCAAAGAAATTGAGGTTTGTATGTACTTTTTGTAATGACCTAATCCTATTGCCAGCCTGTATGTTACCAATATTTCAGTGAAACTGAACAATGTGTTAATTATTATTTGATTGTTTGTCTTTTGTTTTGGTTTAGGACTGCAATCCTGAAGAAGCTGAGAGAGGAATTTCTGAGACCACTATGGGGCTTTTTGTGATCCGTAAAGAAGGTGCTGGTGCTGAGGACGAGCCAGAGGATGTTGGAGTAGTGATATAGGGTGTGCAGCGGCTACAGCCCTTTAAGAGTGTTTCCTTTGGATTGGTAATGCTGTTCGGACTGATCTACGCTCTCAACTTAAGCTACCCTCAGAGTCTCAAATTCACGTTTGAATTCTTTCAAAAGGTTCTGATGAATTTGGATGGCAGCAAGCTTTCCCCAAAGGTTCAGGCACAGTGTTTCAGTGAATAGGACATTCACTTCTTGCCTAGATGTTTCCAACAACTGAAGGGAGATTAAAAACTTTAAAAATGTAAACTTAAGACACGGATGCCCTGAAAGGAATTTTTCAATGGACTGATGACACTAACTCCAGCATGCAAGAGACTGCACCTAATGCACCATTGTAGCTCTGATACTCTTGACACGTGAGATGTTAGCCCTTGTGCTATTGACTCAGTCCAGGAACTTATCTGATGACTTGTTTTGCAGCAGAGCCGAGACTGTTATAGTCAAGAACAGTTCTTTGCCTCAGATTTTTTTGTTCCTGTGTTCTGCTGAAATTCAGCTTCAGAGAGCTGACACAGAGTTCAGCAACAGTGGAATGCTACTTAATCCACCACCAAAATTAAGATTGGACATTCTTGGTGGAGATCATCTTTAACTATGCAGCATACTCCACGGATAGCTTGATCAGGCAGCTGAGGCAGTGAGTAGGACACTTTGTTCTTGCCTAAATGTTGAGTGAAAACAAAATGTTTACCTTAAAAATGTGAAAATGTTTGATGTTGAAATTTTGATCCCTGTTAATTGGCACACAGGTTTAAAACTAAAAAGTGTAACATGAGTAATAACCACAGAAAGTACAGGATGCATAAAACTGTTGCATTAATTTGTGAAGTGCTGTATTATGTCATTGTTTGTTTCTTTTGTCAGACTGAATGCTGCTTTTGACTTGGGGAGCAAATTGCACACAATAAATGTTTGAAAATGTAACGTGTTTGACCGTTTATTCAATAGAATTAGGAAAATGTAAGATAGTTATATAAAGCAAGTAATAACTATTTATTTGAAATGAGTAAAGTTTATTTAATACACAATCTTGAATCACAGTTCATTGAATTAAATAATGGTTATGTGAACTATTCACGTCAACTGAACATGATGGTGAAGCTTAAATAAAATGTTAACTTTTACATTGGATTTATGTGATTAAATTGGATGGAAAATTGACATGTAATTGAAATACATAAGTTTTAACTTTTGGGGTTAAATATTTTTTTGAGTGCAGGTGGGAGGCCACACAATATAAGGTCACATGATCAACAGAAGTTCATTAAAATTGCCATTTCAATGAACAATGGCTAGTGTACAATGTTACACACACAAATACAAAACACCATCAGAGTAACACATATGCAATAAACATAAGTAACATAATATGTCACACACTGTAAAGATTATATGACCAATAAGTTATGAAAACATATGTTTTGCATAACCTTAACTTAACTTAATAAGTTAAGCATTTTTTTGTACGTTAGATTCAACACATTTTTTAAAAGTCAGTTTAATGTAATTTAAGTTGAAATGACTTAAACATCCAAGTTGATTGTACATAAAATGTAAGGCAACAACTTATTTACAGTGCATATAACTATTAAACATAAAAACTTACAAAATGTAATACATCATTTATATATATATATATATATATATATATATATATATATATATATATATATATATATATATATATATATATATATTTAAACACACACAGTGGGGAGAAGTATCTGATACACTGCCGATTTAGCAGGTTTTCCCACTTACAAAGCATGTAGAAGTCTGTAATTTTTATCATAGGTACACTTTAACTGTGAGAGACTGAAACTAAAACAAAAATCCAGAAAATCACATTGTATGATTTTTAAATAATTAATTTGCATTTTATTGCATGACATAAGTATTTGATCACCTACCAACCAGTAAGAATTCCGGCTCTCACAGACCTGTTAGTTTTTCTTTAAGAAGCCCTCCTGTTCTCCACTCATTACCTGTATTAACTGCACCTGTTTGAACTTGTTACCTGTATAAAAGACACCTGTCCACACACTCAATCAAACAGACTCCAACCTCTCCACAATGGCCAAGACCAGAGAGCTGTGTAAGGACATCAGGGATAAAATTGTAGACCTGCACAAGGCTGGGATGGGCTACAGGACAATAGGCAAGCAGCTTGGTGAGAAGGCAACAACTGTTGGCGCAATTATTAGAAAATGGAAGAAGTTCAAGATGATGGTCAATCTCCCTCGGTCTGGGGCACCATGCAAGATCTCACCTCGTGGGGCATCAATGATCATGAGGAAGGTGATGGATCAGATCAGAACTACACGGCAGGACCTGGTCAATGAACTGAAGAGAGCTGGGACCACAGTCTCAAAGAAAACCATTAGTAACACACCATGCCGTCATGGATTAAAATCCTGCAGCGCACGCAAAGTCCCCCTGCTCAAGCCAGCGCATGTCCAGGCCCGTCTGAAGTTTGCCAATGACCATCTAGATGATCCAGAGGAGGAATGGAAGAAGGGCATGTGGTCTGAAGAGACAAAAATAGAGCTTTTTGGTCCAAACTCCACTCGCCGTGTTTGGAGGAAGAAGAAGGATGAGTACAACCCCAAGAACACCATCCCAACCGTGAAGCATGGAGGTGGAAACATCATTCTTTGGGGATGCTTTTCTGCAAAGGGGACAGGACGACTGCACCGTATTGAGGGGAGGATGGATGGGGCCATGTATCGCAAAATCTTGGCCAACAACCTCCTTCCCTCAGTAAGAGCATTGAAGATGGGTCGTGGCTGGGTCTTCCAGCATGACAACGTCCCGAAACACATGCCAGGGCAACTAAGGAGTGGCTCCGTAAGAAGCATCTCAAGGTCCTGGAGTGGCCTGGCCAGTCTCCAGACCTGAACCCAATAGAAAATCTTTGGAGGGAGCTGAAAGTCCGTATTGCCCAGCGACAGCCTCAAAACCGGAAGAATCTGGAGAAGGTCTGTATGGAGGAGTGGGCCAAAATCCCTGCTGCAGTGTGTGCAAACCTGGTCAAGAACTACAGGAAACATACTGTATGATCTCTGTAATTGCAAACAAAGGTTTCTGTACCAAGTATTAAGTTCTGTTTTTCTGATGTATCAAATACTTATGTCATGCAATAAAATGCCAATTAATTACTTAAAAATCATACAATGTGATTTTCTGGATTTTTGTTTTAGATTCCGTCACTCACAGTTGAAGAGTACCTATGATAAAAATTACAGACTTCTACATGCTTTGTAAGTGGGAAAACCTGCAAAATCGGCAGTGTATCAAATACTTGTTCTCCCCACTGTATATATATATAATTTTGATTTTATCATTATGAATGTTTCATTTACAGTATTTTGCAGTAAAATTACATGTATTGTTCTTTTTAAATCTAATATAATTTCACAATATACAGTAACATAATATAAATGGATAACCAAACAACAATTCCTATTACTGTAGCATTTTTTCTTTCACCTTTGTTTAAATTTACAAACTAACATAAGCAATATACAACACAGTGAAATTCTATATAATAGAAAACAAGCATATGAATTTAAAGTAACAGTGTTGGAATTCTTACCATTTTTCCTTAAAATTGCAAACCAAATCAAAAGCAACAGACAGATAACCAAGGCTTTACGAGAGTCTCCGTAAAGAGCATTAAAAAAGAGGGGTTTACCTACATGATTCTCATCACAGCTTAAAACTTGAACATGACTAATTTGTCATTTAGCTTTTTTGGTTGCCAATCTAGATCTTTAACCACTAGACTCTTTAACACAGAAAAGTCCACCCTAAGAGAATAAACCTGAAGCACTGGCACCAGCCTTACTCTCTTTAATGCATGAGTGGAGGAATGAATGCTCAAGGCTCTAAAATGAGAACGACAGAGGAAGATGAGGATATAAGGCCAGAGTCTGTGTGATACTTAAAATAAATGTGAGCTACTAAGCCTGGGGTCAGCAGACTTGCAGACATCAAACCTTCAAAGACAGACTGCAACCTTCTTATAGATTTAGAGCATGATAATGAAGCAGCGTCTTTCTTCGGGGAAAGTGGCTCTACCGACACACATTTACAATTCGCAAATTGTGATGCATCATCTGACCTATTTAGTCATTTCAATACCCTGTGCTTAGCACAGACCGATAGTTAACAACATCATGATTATATGAGTGTACAAACTGAATGGCACTAAATCTTATTGACATCTGTGCAAAAATCTATTGCGCTGTACTTGTACTGAGTCCAAAGAGAGTGCCTGCAGTGTAAACACTTGAGAATATTTCATTCATCATGATATGATGTAAAATCATTATTTACTGGTCATAGAAAATAGTTATTGACAGAGCGAAGCAAGAAACCATAGCTTACATGGAAAATTTACAACGCTTTCAGCTTTAGATTTATTAGAAGACCAAGATATATCACAAAGACAGACATTTATTTCATCCACTGCTTTCAAGGATGTGAAACAGTGTTTTTCAATCTCATAAAGGTGTGTGGTGTGTGTACTATGGAAGCTTGTTTCCGCCACTGAATAATAAATAAATAATAATAATTGCGACTTTTTATCTCACAATTGCGAGTTTACATCTCGCAATTCTGACTTTATTTCTCAGAATTGTGAGATATAAAGTCAGAATTGCGTGAAATAAAGTCGCAATTGCGTGTTATAAAGTCAGAATTGCGAGATATAAAGTCAGAATTGCGTGTTATAAAGTCGCAATTGCGTGTTATAAAGTCAGAATTGCGAGATATAAAGTCAGAATTGCGTGAAATAAAGTCGCAATTGCGTGTTATAAAGTCAGAATTGCGAGATATAAAGTCAGAATTGTGTGAAATAAAGTCGCAATTGCGTGTTATAAAGTCAGAATTGCGAGATATAAAGTCAGAATTGCGTGTTATAAAGTCAGAATTCTGACTTTTTTTCTCGCAATTGCGACTTTATATCACGCAATTCTGACTTTATAACACATAATCGCGAGTTTATATCTCGCAATTCTGACATCTTTTCTCAGAATTGTGAGATATAAACTCACAATTGTGAGGTATAAAGTCAAATTCTAAGGGGATAAAAATACAGACTTTTTTTTTTTTTTTTTTTTTACCTCAGTATAGTTTATATCTCACAATTCTGACTTTATAACACGCAATTGCTACTTTATATCATGCAGTTCTGACTTTATATCTCCCAATTGCGACTTTATTTCTCAGAATTGCGACTTTATTTCTCAGAATTGCGACTTTATTTCACAGAATTGCGACTTTATTTCTCAGAATTGCGACTTTATTTCTCACAATTCTGACTTCATATCTCGCAATTCTGAGAAAAAAAGTCACAATTCTGAGATAAAAAGTCGCAATTATTATTATTTATTTATTATTCAGTGGCGGAAACAAGCTTCCATAGGATAAATGGATAAATTTAAGTCATCTTTAAGCTCATAAATAAAAACAAATTATTAAAAATGAGAGTCAAAGGTCATCATTTTTGGATTTTAAATTATATCCAGAATGATTAAATGGCAATCATCCGGGGACTAATGAACTTTTATTTTTCCAAGAGCATGTACTCGAAAACTTGTCAAGGTGTTCAGAAATGCTCAGACAGATATTTTTAATCACCATCCACATCACTCATTTTGCAACGGGATATAAATTCTCGTTGGACAGTTTTTCCCCCCAGTAATTCTCATTTTGCTGCAAGCCTCTGTCACAGACAGCAATTTATTTAAGATTGTATGTGGAGGTTGTTTTGATTATTTCCGTCTCACAGTGTTGACAACTCACTGACATTGTTCTCTGACGCCGAAAAGATTAATGGGGTTCCTAAACAAGAGTTTAAACTTCAGGCCACTTGATTAAGAAGTTTGAGCCATTTGAGGACTCATCATAAATAGGCTACTTCTCATTACTTTTACAGAAATGGCTTAAAACTAGTAGGCCTTCGGTTGTTGAAATTATGGGATTTGTTTGAGGAGCTTAGAGTCTCATAATTTTTTTTTTTTTTTTTTTTTTTTCATTTAAGCATCTTTTTTTATAGGACACAGAAACGTGGGTGATTCGCTTTATGAAAAATAGATTTGGATATCATGAAGCTCATGAAGGGCTTCATTATTAATTAAAGTGTTTGGAGCGTTCATAAAAGTGGAATTAAAGACTTTCACATACACACGCTACCTTTGAAATGATCGCCTGTTAATTTTTAATTGACATGTGACATCTGAGATAAACTGGTTTTCAAAGACAGCGAGAGAGTTGATCATTTTAATTAAATCATTTGGTTTTTCAACTTAACTTATCCTCAGACAGCGTAAACAGTTTTTAAACATTTGAACGTTTAAACTCTGAGAGCCCACTCAAGTTAAGAGTGAAATTACAGCTTTTTCTCTGAATATATTAATAATCATAAATAAATCCACTCGCTGCTTGTTTGAGAGCACATCATGGCTTTAGGCATCAGACCAACATGGGATTTATGCTGGTTGTCAAAAATGGCACCTGAACCACCACCTAGAATGAATATGACACATAGAGGTACAAGGTTGAGGGAAATCATTAAAACAAACAGCGCAGCCAAAAATGACAATTCTGTCATTATTTATTCTCACTTTGTTTTCATGGAAGACAAAATTAACATTTTTGAAGCTTCATGTGGCTCTTTTTGACACAATCGCAAGTGTTAATCTCCAAAAAAAGCACCATAAAAGTAGTCCATGCATCCCATTCTCTATATTTCTGAAGCCAAATGATAGTTTGTTTAAGGAACAGACTGAAATTTTTATTATTATTCCCTGATAATCTTCCCTCTAGTGAGCTGTTCTGAAAAACCGGTGTGACTGTATGATTGCGTCAGAAGGTACCTATGTGTTTAAAAGCTCTAAAGAATGAATCCAATCCGATTTTAGATTCTGAACGTTTTGCTTATGAACCCTAAATTTGGAAATCCGATTCACATATTCTTTACATTTGAGTTACACTTTATTTTGATGGTCCGCTTTAGACAATCTACTATCTATAAGTAACTTTGCAACTGCATGTCAACTAACTTTCGTTAGAGTATTAGTTGTTAGACAGTTAGGTTAGGTGTTAGGTTTAGTAGAATAAGTTGACCTGTAGCTACAAAGTTACTTACAGTTAGAATGTCTGTTGGAAGACCATCAAAATAAAGAGTTAACAGATATTAAGCAGACAGTCTACCAACACTCTAACGAGAGTTAGTTGACATGTAGTTGCAAAGTTACTTTTACTGTAGTTAGCAGAATGTCTAAAGTGGACTATCGAAATTAAGTGTTACCGAAAGCTGACATATGCATCAGAAGAGCCTATTTAGCAAATATTTAGTAAATTTTCAGTCCCATGACCGGTTGGTAAGATAAATACATTTTATTTAAATAAGTTGTAAATAAATGTACGAATGTCCAAAACTTTGTTGTAAAACTTTGTAAACGTGCATATCACAGCATTGCACATGTGCGCAAGGTCTTTATACTTTTGATTGAGAAAATAGGATTCAAGTTCACATGCTTTTTTTTTTTTTTTTCCTGTTGATGGGGTTATTTTAGATGTAGCCTACAATACCCTTTCAATCCGATCGAAATTCATTTGGCTTGAGCTCAATTTAGGTGTTTACATGAAGGTTTTTCAGTCCCATTAAGACATCAATTCAATTACAGATAATTGTTGCATGTAAATGTAGCAAGTGAGTTGAACTCCAGAACCGGGTAAGTAAACAAATCATTCTTTTGAGCTAGTTCATAAAAAGAGACTGAATGATTTGTTCACTAATCTGATTGATCCAGTTCTTAACGTCTCTGTTTCAATTATTCTTTTGCTGCAGTTCTTGAGTAAACAGCTCACTGGTTGATTATCAGTGAATAATGGTATTTTTCTAATGCAAATATATTGTATGGAGTCAGAAGAACATATGCACAAGTCAAATGGATGCTTTTTAAGATCCTTTGTGGTGTTTATTTGGCATTTTTGGAGCTTTACATTCGTGGTAATGATGAATGCTCTTGGAAAAAGTCCTGCATGTTGATTCTTCAGGAATTCAGATTTTTATTCTATTGAAGAAAGAGAATCCTATCATTTTGTAACGACACAGGGGTGAGTAAATAATGACAAAAGTATCATTTTTATCTCCTTTAAGAATGTTTTATTAGCGCTTGAATGAGTTTCATACCATCAGCATTCCCCTCAGTAACCACAGTCTGTTTTCTTCACAGCAGTGTGTGAGCATTTCCATGCTGAAATATGACTGTTTTCCTGTGCACTCTCAATGACTGTGTGAATCATCCAGTCAGATTCATACCACCTGGAGTGGCGTCACATGCCATTTCCTTCTGCCTAATGGTTCATTTCTTAATACCCCAAACTATAGCAATGAGATCCTAATGTGCTTCACCCTGATGGATGAGAGCTTCTCTCTTTTTGGAGGATGGACTGTCTGTATGAAACTCACTGGCATGGCTCCTGTGGAAGGGAATGTAACACTTGCTTTTGTGATATTCTACTAATATAGACAATGCATTTTATTGAAAGGTGTTGCTTGAAATGCTACATATTAGTTTTTGTTGACAGGAGAGTCATGACAAGGGTTGTGTGCCACATATCCCACGAGTCCAGGTGTTGGAGACATGTGATGGTGGAAAGAATGCAGGGACGTCACACAGTCAGAAGATGGAGGGGAACTGCTGACTCGTGAATGTTTATTCTTGGGGTTAACGTGATGCATCGACAGCACCTTTCACTAATTCGACACACATCACTGTAACACAGCACAGCTGCATGTCATCAGAAAAGTACTGAAAGTGTAACTCCTGCAAAGAGTTTGCGAAGGAAAGGTTCTAGAATGGTTCTTGATTCTAGAATCAGAGAATTGGTTTGGTTAATATTTTTAATCCATCCACTTTATATTTTCTAAATGACAGAAATTGAAAAGACAAAGTGAGAAGATTTTTGAAAGAAGTCTCCTATGCTCACCAAGGCTGCATTTATTTGATCAAAAATACAGTAAAATAATAATATTGTGAAATATTACAATATAAAATAACAGTTTTTTTCTTTTAATAATATATTTTACCAATCTAAACCTCTGTACTGTTATGACTGTGGATGTTGTTATGACTATGGATGTTGTTATGACTGTGGATGTTGTTATGACTGTGGATGTTGTTATGACTGTGGATGTTGTTATGACTGTGGATGTTGTTATGACTGTGGATGTTGTTCCTGAATTCTCTATATGTCCTGCATGCTGTGACCAAGGAGGCCTTTAATGAACTGTCTGTCTTTGAATTCCCTGTCTGCCCCAATACGACCACAGAGGTCGTCAAGCAACTTCCTGTCTGCACTGACAGGCCAACCCTAACCTCTCAGTGCCTTTTCTTGCAGTTTTGCCTGATCTGTGGTGGTCTTCAGTTCACTCCACTCCGCCATGGGTCTCTTCAGTCTTGTCTGTTAAAACTGTGATTTATTTCAGGATTCTTTGATGAATAGAAAGTTAAAAAATAAGCATTTATTGAAGAATCTTTGTAACAATGTTAGTCTTTACTGTGACTTTTCATCAATTTAACGTATATCCTTGTTGAGTAAATGTATTAAAAAATAGTGGCCTTTATACTGTCTACATATTATTATTATTATTATTATTTTATGGATGGAGGGAGTGTGCAGGAATCTCACAAATGTGGATGTGGCCGCTTACGGAGGGCAAAACAGTCTTGTTAAGAGCTTTTATACCAGAACCAGAGGTGCCAAGACGATTTCAGCTGCACACACAGTCATGGCCTTTGAAGACATATCTTTTAGCCTTTAGGTTGTGGCAGGCTTCTTTATAATGCATTTTGCTATAAATATACAGCCATAGACCTACAACACAATGATTCACCATCTCCAGTAATCCTGTTAAGAGATTCTCCTCATGCATAAACACACACTTAATCACAACAGCTATTGCTCTTCACAGTGTAATATGAGAGTTTGAGCTGATCTTTCAATACCCCGGTCAAGCAGCTACTCAATTATTTAAAAAATATATATTTAAGCCAATATTAAACCTATCAAAATAGAGGTTGACTGCTGGAACACAAACTCACTCGGTTATATTATGATATAAAAGTCATTCATTGCTCTAATTTCCAAGAGATAGAGGTTAAGATGACAGATGCCTCAAGTTTTGTTTCCATGGAGAAATAACTTCTAACTAATTTCTATGCTGATTTTATTTACACTGTCTGACTCCTAGAGCCAGATATCTATTTTATAGGTTTCCTTATTCTGTGATATTTGCATTTTGTGTGTATGTGTTCAGAAGTTTTTGTTTTATAACATTACTTCAACATGTCAACGTTCCAGTGAAATCACAAAATAAATTGCAGTCAAATACACCGCCATATAACTGATAAGCTGTACATCTACAGGACGTTGTCGGGTCAAGCGAGATTTAAACTTGTGAGCTCTTACACTTAATGTAAGAAATACTCACCTGAGCCACAACAGCTCATGTGCTGATAAGAGGCTCAGCCTCCCTAAGACTGAAATCCCAAAATCGCCTCAGACAGTACCTAATTTAAAGTTTATGTTATCGAATAATCAAATAATACATGTCATAAGTTCATCGGAGCATTTGAATTGATCGAAAAGAATGACTGCACCCAAACTGCATTTTTTTATACTGTTGTACTGGACATTTATTTCTTATCTAAAGTTATAGTACAGTGTCGTATTATTATGGTCACATGATTCAACAATGGTGCAACTGTCCCCGTCACTTGGTCTGAAATCAGTATTGCGTCTCAATTGAAGAATGTTTTGAAAAAGACATTGTACATTGTACATATTTTGTACGTTTTCTCTATCTTCAGTCTGTGATGTATTTTATAATATATCACAAACAATGCACCAGCAGATAAGGAATGTCTTGAACAAACTATAAATTCAATAACATAGTCAATGTATAATTCAAAAGCAGGGAACTATGTGAGAGGTTCTCTTCCTGAGGCGTTGTTAATAAGTTGCCATTTACTGTACCACACATAATAACAAGTTTAGTTGTGACTTTCATACACATCACTAATTAGAAAGATTATACCCCTGGAGCAACCTGCGGGGCATGATAGCAAGCTCAAGTACAAGTTCCTGACTCTCCATAACTTGGGATTTAATCTAATACCTAATATATTAAACCTAAAAAACAATATTTGTATTTTAATAGTCTCCCTGTGTTGGCGTGGGTTTTCTCTGGGTGTTCCAGTTTCCCGGGTGATCTCTGTGCCCTTGAGGAAGACACTTACAGTCAATATTTGCAACTTATTTTACTTTTATAACGTTACACATTTCAAAGTAAAACAGGATATGTGACATGAGAAAAAATGAAGGACGTGTCTTGATATTAGTCATTGGGAATTGAATGGATCATATAATAGACATCACATGTTTGATGGGGAGAGATTGAAAAATTAGAGAGCTTGGTGTTGGTGATGTCAAACATCGAAACGAAAGGTCTCTCTCTCTCTCTCTCTCTCTCTCTCTCTCTCTCTCGTCTTTGTGGGTGGGTTTTGCACGTTTAGTTTCAGTTAGTTACCTTGGTTTTAATTTTCTGATTAATAGTTACACCTGTCACTGGTTTCCTTGATTAGTTTGTTTGGTCTATATATGCTCGGTACACATTGTACGATTTTGGGCTGGTCTAGACGAAAGATGACCAATTCTGGTGATTTCTGTGGTCATGGCTCCTAAACGGTCAGAAATTTAGCATAATCATCTCACAGTTTGATGCTATGACCAACGTCCACTGACTAGCCAATAAAAATTCAACATGAAATGGTGTATTGATCTACGCAACATGCCGCTAAAACCTAAAGCTACTTACCTCACGCATCATTTGCAAAATTGGCATGCCAAGTTGACCACGTCCATATTCTCCTCTTTCACTTCCTCCTCTTTTTTCAGCGCACATAAAAAACACAATTGCCAGTGCAATTCATCTTGCTCTATTGGTTTACAACTAGTGCATGCTGATGACATTTTATTCTTCTACACCATCTTGCGTCGGAGCCTACAATTCAATAGGTGTCATCGTCGTACAGTCTACATACACGTCGTACCCAAGTTTATTAGATCCATATCGTACAGTTTGATTTGTAATGATCTTATGGGATTACCGAAATCACCTCTTTTGTTCTCGTTCTTTGTTAAATAAAAACTGTATCCTGCTGCACTTCGATCCACTACTCATCCTTGTGACAGCATATATATTTATAATCTCCTATGTCCACTGCGGCATTTATTTTATCAACAATATATTAAAAACAGTAATATTGTGAAACATTATAATTTAAAATGTCATTTATTCTAAGTCATTACTTGTCCCATGATCCTTCAGAAATCATTCTAATATGCTGATTTGGTGCTTAAAGGAGAACTCCGGTCAATTTTAACATTGAGCTCATTTTTTTTGTCAATTTGGAGTGCTGTCAATACAGAGAACAACGACAAAAATCGGTGTTGCCTACACCGTGTTATCCTCTTTTTAAAATTTGCACCCTGTTGACTTCAATGGGGCAAGATTTAAACCTGCTTTTAGCCTCTTAACATCCTTGATGTGTCATTACAAGTGCACAGGTCATTTAGTTACCTATGATCACGCGCGTGAACTCGGCAATCGACTACTTTGGACTTCAACCGAAAACAGGATGTAAATACAGGTATGTGCGCTGGCTTAAATAACATCATTTTTATCCATTTCTTTCACATCTACTGCAGTCAGATTCACTCGTGTTCACTCTGAAGGAATCACTCACATGACCTGTGCACTTGTAATGACACATCAAGGATGTTAAGAGGCTAAAAGCAGGTTTAAATATTGCCCCATTGAAGTCAACAGGGTGCAAATTTTAAAAAGAGGATAACACGGTGTAGGCAACACCGATTTTTGTCGTTGTTCTCTGTATTGACAGCACTCCAAATTGACAAAAAAATGAGCTCAATGTTAAAATTGACCGGAGTTCTCCTTTAAGAAACATTTATTATTATTATCATCAATCTTGAAAGCAGTTTTTTTCCTCAAATTGTTTTTTTTAAGTGATCTCTTCGTTTTGAACAACTGATAATTTTGTCACTTTATTGACTATACCTTTCTTTCAAATATGTGTATTGTGTGGCAAAAAACAAACAAACATGCAAACATAAAAGACTGAGATGTTAATTAATATATTAATTAGTATAGATTAATATGGAGAAGGACACTGTGTAATCAGCTCAGATGAGCGTGGCGGATGACAGTAATGTGATGGTGTAAGCAGCGGGTGATATATGTCGTGACTGAGATTCGTTGTGAGGAGTCACCTCTACAGCAGCTGCCCGTGTGTTTACTGTACTGTTGAGGAAACACAGAGCCGTAGCATCGCTTCAGCCCAGTCTTGATTTGAGGGTAATCATGCAGACTGACGTCCAATCTGAAAGAAATCAGAGAGGGCGAGAAAATAAATTAAAGTGTGCTTTTGCTTGGGTTTTGAAAACCAATAGCTGGGCCTGTTTGATGTGTTTTTCGTGTAAAGAGGTTTGATGAGGGAGGGGAAGGGGCCGCGTGGCCGGCGGAGGTGTGTTGGGGGAAGGTGGTGGTCATAATAGATTTTCATTCACTATAAAGAAAGAGGAATGGATTGTATTACAGTGGAAACAATTGAGTCTATAATGGTTTTTGAACTCGCTCTCCTCGATTTTTCTTCTTTTCCTTCATCTTTAGCTTTTGAACCTCGTCACACAAGACTGATGAAGAATAGTGAGTGTTTGTTGTGTAAGGGGCCGTTCACACAGGACGTGTGTCTGCATTCCTGTTGTGTTTTAGTTACATTGAGACACTATCATAATTTTTGCTAATATTTAGAACTAGATTTTATTTTTATATTTTCTGCTTTCATTTTTATAGTTAAAGTTTTAGCAATTTTGTTGTGTGCTTTTTTTATTATTATTTTTTTTAAATATGTCTTTTTTATTTTTAATATTTTATTTTATTTCAGTTAATGTTTATCTTATTTCAAGTAATGACATTTTTAATGGTTTTGATTAACGATAATAACCTTGCTCTCTACATACGCACTTATTCTAATAGTTGGTCTATGTGCTAGACGATAGTTTCATGTCATAAGCTCTGCATTTCATTCAAAGTAAAAAGTAAAAATCTAATTTCTTGATTTTCTTGAATTGATTTTTTGAGATATTGCTTAAATCTTTCAAAACAGACCTAACATGAGCTATGACTTTGTTGGTATTTTCTTCTGTAAAAGCCACAAGTCAGTGGTTTACATCAATGATATAATATAATACAGCCTAATATAATATAATATAATTAATATAATATTTTAATATATATATATATATATATATATATATATATATATATATATATATATATATATATATATATATATATAAAATATTGTGCAATAAACTTAAAATAGCCTATATCAGGTTTAGCCCTGTAAGACCCACGGTTGCAAATTTACAACATCACTTTTAACAATTCAGAAAAAATGCCTTCAAATGTTTTTTTCTCTCAAAACCACATTTACATAGTTAATGGGTCCTGTTGTTTGTCCTCACAATGCTATTGGATAGAAGAAGTGTTTATAGGTCCGGTCATCTGGCTATGAACTCACTCTACCTGCAAACTTCCCGCTGAGCTCATCTCCTTTTTTTGCATGACTGGATTTGTCAGGATTAAAGTAAGTAAAATTGCTTAAATATTTTTTGGGGTGTTTATTATAATGTCTAGAACATGTACATATTTAGTTATTTTGGAAAACTTTCATCAAATTTGATTTAGAGCTTGTTATGTCTATGTTGTAATTCGACAACGTTGGGTCAGAGTGGTAGTCAAAATAGCCTGTGCACCTTACACATTACATAAGGACACTGCACTTTTCAAATGATCACAAATTGAAAAAAAAAATGTAGTAGAAATGTAGTGATTCATTGTAACTAAGCTCTAAATGTGTTTTTCTGTTAATTGTTTTACTTAGTTTATCTTAGACCATTATTAAACACATGAATAAATTGTATGGGATATTTGAAACTTCAGCATCTATAGCAGTATTTGAAACTCCCTGTATCTTTGTAGTTTTTTGTTTGTTTTTTAACTTCTAAATGATCCTGAGCCATTTTTTCTCAGTGTTGCCCAAGCAGCAGTTAGTAGCATTAGGAGATAGAAAAACAGATTCTGAATGTTCTGGTATTCTTGGGATGCCTGTTGCATTGTCCAGGGACAGGTGCGAATGGTCTTGAATGTGAACCTGTAAGTGCTCTGGGGGGATGCATGTGTTCCTTTAGTATGATAAGTAGAGAGCATAATAGGCTGCAATAGACAGTATTGTTTGAATGTATTGAAATGTTGATTATCACTTCATTGAAATTATAATACTTATGGGCATGCTAATGGAAATACTTAGATTTCTACCCACATGGTCTACCACCCTGTCTATTCTTTCAGTTTATCTACTACAATGTAAGACCCATATGTATTATTCACATATTTAATGTTCACATATCTAATGTTAATTGTTCACATTATTTTTTACATTTTTCCATTTCAGAATGCCACCAGCGCAGAAAGGTCTTTTATGATGGATACACAAACACACTGTGTAGCAAGTGCAATGTTCGCCTGTGCTTAACAGATGAAAATAACTGTTTTAGGGACTATCACTGCAAGTGAACACAGACTGCCTTCAAACCACAGTTTTTTTTTTTTTTTTTTTTACGAAAAGTTTTGTAAATATTTTTTTCCAATATTTTTTATTAATAAATGCTTATTCATAAAACTATGATTGTTGTATGATTATTACTCATGATATATACTGTTATGGGGCTAAGTAAGCAATCAACCCTGCAAATGAATGCTTAAATGTTCTGTATATCTGTTCAGACAAAGTGAGTACAAACACAGAAGTTCTGCTCCCAACAATGCCCAACGTTGCAAATTTACAACATTTTCCTAAAAACTTACTAAAACGTAAAAAATCTGAAAACTCTTTCATTTCTACATCAGAGGCCTCCTAAAACAATATCTGGGAGGTCAAAAAAAAAATTGCTAATTTTTTTCTATATTTGGGTCTTACAGGGTTAAAGTCGGCATGAAATGGAAGTTTGTCATTTTTTCCTTGTTGTGACGTATATCCGAGTGAAATGGCTTCTGAAATTAGAAAAAAATGTAGGGCGGGGCTTGATTTCATCCTTCAGGAATTGATTGGATCGTTGGAGGTTGGGCGTTGCAAACAAAATGGAGGCAGATTTGAATGCCAGTTTACATTCAGTTGTGGAGAATTTCTCTCCACCGGACTCCCCACTGTTACCCTCCCATGAAGGATTTTTTATTGAGGAGCCCGGCGATGAGAATGAGCAGCTAAATTTTCAGGCAGGAATCAGCCCATATTTATATGAGCCTCCCACGTTGCAGGAACGAGACAGACACCGATAGCCGCACGCTCATCGGCTCTGGCCGCACCCTTTCGCCATGGCACGTGACCGAAAGAGAAGAGAGGTCGTTTCGAGGGGGGAGGGAAGGGTAATGTATTTGATTAAAGATTATAAGGGTACATGAATTAAAAAAAATATTGAAGTGCACAGATAAATAATTTATAATAAACACTACAATATTACATATAAAAAGAAGATTTGTCAAATTTGATTTCATGCCGACTTTAAATAAGTCAGTTGTTTTATGTTGTATTGACATTTTTATTTTAAATTGATTTGACTTTTTTGACATTTGCAGTGCTTCATGGGATTGTTGTTCAAAAAGAAGTCTTGTGCCGCCTTTTTTGCTGCAAATGAAAGCAGCGGAAATAAAAAGGAAAAAAGAAAAAACATATGCTCTACTTCTAATCTTCGCTCCGTATGTAGCCTACCTGTGTAAACGGCCCATGAGATCCTGCACTCCTCACTCCAGCATCTGGACCTGTCAGCTTTAGCAGCCCCCATAAGATTGTGTGATTTCATCCTGCAGTGATCTTTGCATCCAAAGCAATGATGAGCTATATCGACCAGATCATAAAGCATGATGCCAAGGCCATGCCTGGAACCCACAAATGTCTTCTGTGGCTCAAACCGCCATATTTCTACTTAATGCCATCCGCTATTCCCAGATAGCCTACCCATGACAATGAGACTCTGATGCTGCGTGTGGAAAACTGATGGGATCCAGTCTATTAAATATGCAGACGTTCAGAGATTTGGACCAAAGTACTCTCCATTTTACTGTCATCCTCTTTCAAAGGTCATTCTGGTTGAGATCTAAAGAACCCACGTTTTTAAAGTGCCATTATCTTGATGGAGATGAGCCTTTGGGTAAACTACTGATGCAGGGAGATTTTATTCCACACTATCAAGCAGGATCTGATAATTCAAATTTTGCAGGGGTAAAGAAAATGTCATCTCTCAACGCTGAATGGCAATCAGTTACTCACCAAGCGGAGTGAGTTGGTGACGGTTATGGGCTACAGACATCTGAGAAACCGCAACATTTCTCTCACAGTTTTGAACCCTGCATTCTTTGCTCATAAATCTCTATTCACAATTTGTGAAAGATTTCCCCTAATCCTGTGAAGATTGATTTTTCCAGATGTTTCTACCATATGTTGGGTCTTCAGTCCTCACCCCGAGTGCCTGATGCATCATGGGGGTATACTCATCCTATTGGTAGGATATAAAGATATAACTCAGACTCACCCGGCAAGACTTCGCCTGAAGATATGTTTACGGAGGCACTAAAACAACATGAAGCATCTGATCGAGACAAAGGCATTCACAAAACCATTTAGATTGAGATGCTGCATGTCTCTGATTAAATCAACCTAGAATTTGTCTTGTGTTTACAATCTAATCTAACTGTGCAGGGCTCAGCTGTGCCTGTAATATAAATAAATATATAAAAATGACTTCTGTGCCTATTCAGAGGCTGAATTTTTGTTCGATTTAGCAGCCATTCTGTGAAGTGTTTGTCCATTTCTGTTGGTAATAGTCAACTTTTGACTTGGTCTTCTCTTTGGGAGATGTTGTCATTATTTAGCCTTTTATTTTGACTGTTTCCCTATAAATTAAAGTACTTTTGTAATGTTTTGCATTTATGTCCACTTCTAGTATATCTCTTGTTTCAGGTGTGTATTGTTATTGTGATTTATGCATGCTTGAATGTAAGTTTTGATATATATATATATATATATATATATATATATACATATATATATACATATATATATATATACATATATATATACATATATATATATATATATATATATATATATACATATATATATATATATATATATATATATACATATATATATATATATATATATATATATACATACATATATATATATATATATATACATATATATATATATATATATATATATATATATACATATATATATATATATATATATATATATATATATATACTATGCTGCTACTATGTTGTACATACTTGTTGTTGTATTAACTATTGTTGCAATACTGATTAGTTTGAATAATTTAATAAATCCTTTATTACAATTTACAGTGTTTATGTCATGCATGTCACATGTAAATACAAAAAACTAACAAGCAGTTTTACATTGTTACATTTTCGCCATGTCTTATCAGGACTTGTGTTGCATTTCCTTTTATAGTGTTTTTAGTTCATTGTCGGTTGTTGTCCTTGGATGTTTTGTGCTGTTGAGTTCATTTCCTCTTTCCCCTGCGTTCCTCGGTTTTCTTTGTTTATCATATTTGCATGTTTCTTTGTTTTATTCTGAAGTTAGGTTAATAAACGTACACCTTGCACATAAATCCTGCTCTTTCTGGTTTTCTGTGCTCACCGTGCATTACATCAATATTATGGACACTGTAATGAAAACCATGACTAATGTTCTCATAAACTGCACACTTAAGGAGACTGTAAAACAGCATAACCTGTGCACTTGATTTAAATGTCAGCTTGGAATCTTGAATCTTTGCGGATGAGTTATAATAAAGTTCACCAGCATTATAATAAGGCATCATTACATTGATTGAATATTGAGATGAAAGAGAATGTGTATGTTTGTTTATAAAGGAGCTCAGTAGGGTTTTTCTTTGATTGAAATGAACACACAAGATCTGCCATCTTTGACAGTAATGCTTGTTTGCTTGAAAAAGCATTGATTATGATACATGATCTGAAGAAGAAGAGGATGCTTGTGTCCTGCTTTCACTGGATGAATCTGAGGGATGTGGAGGATGAATCTTGAAACACTCCTTGTTTGAAATATGATTAAACTCAGCCTTTGAAGAACATACAACTTCAAAGGGTCAACACAAACAGTGGGATTTCAAAGCATTTCTCAATCATTAATTTCATCTCCATATCACAAATGAATTTTGATTAGTTTGGTCGTGGCTTATTTTCTCTCATCTAATTGTATACCAAAATGATCTGCTCTGTATGCTGGAATCTGTTCCCGAAGACAGAAATTGCATCAGATGTTACTCTGTTAAAGACGTTCAAAAATTAGTCTTTTTCCTCTCCGTTTTTTTCTTTAACAGTGACGTATATTTATAGTGACACTTTAGCCATTAGATAGAGAGGCATAGCATCATTTGGAAGATAGCAATCGCTGCAAGGCAATGACTCATGAGAAAATGAGACCAAGTGAGAAAAAGAGGCTGCCAGGTTTGTCAGCTTCTGCCAGGTTTAGGCATCAATTCCTCATCAAGGTTTATTTGAACTAGAATAATTATGCTAAAACCCCCTGCACAGAATGCCCCATAGGATCTTTAGGAAAGATAGCTGAGACACGCTATGGTGAGAAACCAGTGTATACTGAATATGTGCACTATAGGAGGAAGGATGTGATGATTTTTGTCTGAACAGGTGAATGTCTCATTGCAGCAAATTAAGGTGGCTAATTCATACGAATTCATATGACCTCACTCGTACGAATTAGTACGATTTTTGCTAAATCGTACATATTTTACGAATTGCCCAATTCGTATGAATTCTTACGAATGACCTACCCCTGACCCCGCCCCTAAACCTACCCATCATGTGGGTTTAGACAAATCGTACAAATTCGTACAAGTGAGGTTGTACGAATTCGTACGAATTAGACACCTTTTTATCACTCGTACGAACTCGTACGAAAAACTTTTTTTCTCCAGGGAACACAAAAGGAGAAATGTCGGTATTGTGTTATTGTATTTGTGTCGAAATTTTTCACTGTTATATTTCTACTAATGTTTAATGTTTCTGTTAACTTACTTTTGTTAACATTTTGACCAGAAACAGAAACTGACCATTTTGTTACATTTGAAACTGCACATCTCCAAAAATATTGAACATGTGAATTAATCTTTTGATCAGTTTGGTTCTTTTGAATATGTGAAAGCAGTTGTATTGAATGTGCACTTGTAGTGTACTACAGATCTTAAAAGTATAATTTTCAAAACTGTACTTGCAGATAATAATATTAATGAAACAAAAAGCCACTTAAGTGTACTTAAAGAGAGCACACTTCCATAATCATGTTTCTTAACATACTTTAGTACAAACCTGTCAAACTAAAAATAGCTTAAAATTTTTAAATCATTATGTTTTAATAATATTTTGTCATGCTGTTAAGAAGCACACTTATTTTGAGGTGTTGACTAACATACTAAAGCACATGTAAAGTACTTGAATAGAATTATAACTGTAGTGTTTTATATTACATTTATAGTTAATATATTTTGCATGAAGTTAAAACGTTCATCATAACAAATGTATATTTTTTGAATATATATATATATTCAATATATCTATATACACAGTAAGTGTCCTGTGAATATAAAGCCAGTTAAAAGAGTCAGTTTATTTAGGTCACTTTAGACAAAAAACATTGTGATTCAAATATGGCACATTGTTGAACTACAGCAGATTTGACTTGAAATATAACACACAAATTGTTTTATGATGTAGTTCTGGTGGGGTTTTTTTTTTTTTTTTAGCACACGTTGTCACTATGTTGCATGGCAGATATGAACAGCAAGAACATTACTCAAATTTTCTCCTGTTGTAAATTCTGTGACTGTGTGTCAAATATTACAGATTTTTCATTTTTGGGTGAGCTTTCCCTTTAACTTTCCTGTCTGCTAAATAGTTAACTCTCCAAAAAATAAATACTTCAGTCGAGCACTTGCACCAGCAATCTTATATTTTTGCAAATTTCTTTTCCATTGCTGCATTTTTGTCCTTTCATCATCAGCCCCTTTCATTCTTGCTCTCCACCCCTCTCTCTCTTCACCTCTTACTTCAAAAAACTCTCAACCAAAATACCAGCATGCCCCTTTCGCCCCCTGCAGGAGTGACCTTGAGAAAAAATGCATGTGCCATTGAAGAAAGGAAAGCAGTTCTAAAAAAAAAAAAAATAAGCCTCTCAGTTGTGCATCTGAAATAAATAAATAATCGGACAGAATCTAATTTCTGTTTTTTTCTTTTTCTCCCCTCCTATGGTTCTTGGTCCCTGAGGACTCTGATTTAAGTCTAAGTGATGATGAAATGTCAAATCCACTCAGTGTGAAGTGATGGCACTTTTATTAAACACGCGTCTGGTCACAGGCCCATGAATGTACACATTCATGTTCTCTTCCAGCTTAATGGCATAAGACAATGCATTCGACTTCCGCTCACTCATTAGATATTAGACTCGGGGTCCCTGATAAAGTGCTTGTCGGTGTGTGATTCAAAAGCATCCTCATGTTTTCCTGTTTCCCCAGCCATTACCCTGGGTCAATCAATACAAAGTGACTGCTGCTCTCAGTGGTAGGCGCCTAGGGTTTGGCATGGAGAGCTATTAAAACTCTGGCCCGCTCATCTCTCTGAACCAGCCCCATGAGTTCTTCCTGTACGGTGAAGATGGACAGCATACAGTGTTGTGTTCTGTCAGGGTTTAATAGCTCTGGGATGCGCAGAGCTGCATTGAGCTCTGTGTGTGTGGGGCAATATCACTATTCTGAAAGGTGAGGACGCTTGGCTAACCTGCTTTCATCATTAAAGCAATAGTTCACACTCAAATGAAAATTGTGTCATCATTTACTCACCCTCATGTGGTTTCAAACCTGTATGATGTAATTTATTCCATGGAACACAGAAACAGAATTGTTTTAATATTGTCTTTTCCAGTAGTTTAAAGTCCACCTTCAAAACGCTCATAAAATCAGTCCACACCACTATCTTCACTATATTTGAATCCATGCGATAGCATCTAAAATGTGTTAAAATTCAAAATCAGAATTAGTAATATTCAGTAATATTCAGTAGATATTTTTTTTCTGGTGTTTCTGCTGTAATTTTGACAGTTCTGCTTGCAAATCTTTTTAACTGAAAATGGAAAGTGTTGATATATTAAATTAATTAAGCATGATTCATTTTGTGATTCTATAAGATTCAAGATTGTGATTCTATAAACAAAAATAATAGTTATTTTGCCCTTAAACACATTGGGTCTTAAACACCTTGGGTCTTAAGTGACGCAGGATTCATTTTCTAATGTTAGACATCAGCCTTCTTAGTATTCCCCAGTATTCATTATAAACAATATAACAAGAAAAAATAAAAATAAAAGAATGCCTATTTTCCCATTAATTATTTTTTTGTAAAAAACTGTACAGGGTCGCTAACGACCCGAGGTGTGTAACAGTGTAATTTAATCTTTGATGATTTAATAAGTGCAGTTCACCTTTATTCCAAAAAGTGCGAATGGCTGAAACACAATGATGAAGTAACGTTTCACTCATAGTTACCACAGGCAGAAAACAAAAGAATAATTGGGTAAGTTGTGTCAAAAGGGAGGCCCATTGTCTTAGACTTTGAAAAACCCTGGTACAAAACATCTTATCAAACTGAACCCTTCCAAGCTTCAAAAGGTAACATCTATATGCTATAATTTATTATGTTGCGTGTATCGCAGTGTATTGCGCTAAAGGGTTAATTTGCTATCACATTTGAAAATTACGTACCACCTTCACTAAACCCGACCCTAAACCTGAGATACAAACATATTTGATGAAGCAACCATCTAATTTTAGCTTGCTTCTAGACGTCTTTGTCCTCTTTTAAGACTTGTGTTTCACCCGAGTGCTTGGCATCGCAAGTGCAATGCTATAACCAGGTGAACTACTGAGCAAATTTACTACATCAGAAAAACCATACATATGGAGTATGTAATGCAAATGCAAAAATGTATACGTTTACAAATCATGCACTACGGTAAGTGTTTTGAGGTCATTACATACAGTAGTATTGTGCAAGAAACAGTATAGAATAAGTCTTTATTAGTCAATAATCTGCCTCTGTAATCATAAATTGTATGAAAAGAAATAAAAGTTGTTGGTAATTTACTGTCAGTTCATCTGGACACTGCCGTGAAATAGCTATACAGTAAGTACGTTTTTGGAGTTTTGCAAAAATGTAGGTAGAGGCACGTTTTTTTCCCCAATGAGCCTATGTTGAAATTCTGTCATCATCTAGGCCTACTCACTGTAATTTTGTTTCAAATCAGTATTACTATCTGGTTTGAAACAACATTAAGGAGATGCTTGACAAAATGTTCAGGCTGGCCCTTTCCACAAAACAAGAGTGAATGGGGCAGATGCTGTCAAGCCACAAAAATAACCAAAAAAGCAAATGAAGTGGTCCATACTACTTGCACAATATATTCCAAGTCGTCAATAACCATGAAATACCTTTATTTGTTTTAAAGACTGGAATTTATATTTCCTCATTTGCTTGTCTGCATAATCATACCTGGTGTGTCATAATCGGTTAGGCCATTATAAGGGATGTCTGTCATTACCAATAGCGTGAGTAACTGATGACGGAATTGTATTTTTTTTAGTGCATTATCCCTTTAATACAGTATATAACAGAGTCAGAATATTATATTAACTCTATCTTACTATAAATCTTTTAAGCTTTGAAGAAGGTGTGTATCGATACACTAGCAGGTTTGAACAAAATCCCTGTGCGTCCTGTTCATTCAGTCTATGCATGATACAACCTGCAGTCTACACCGGAGGATCACAATGGTCAGATCACAGCATAAATGTGGCTCAGACACACTAAGAACTGTGAAAAGAATCACGTTCTGATTGTCTGTCAAAAATCCCTTGCACTATACCTCACTGGTTTTGCTCTTTTGTTTTGATTGAATATGTTTTTTTTTGCCAAGAGCTTAAAGTAAACCATTTTCCATCTTTAAAGTCTTGTCACAACAGCAAAACACATCCCAAATGGTCCTGCATAAGTTGTTGCCCAAAGGGCTTTTGGATTCAGCCATTTTGAAATGAAATTGCACAGCCTTCTGGGACAAGTTGTTGGAATTGAACGAGGGCCATGTAAAATTCATGTGTTTTCTCTGCGTTGACTAAACAGTGCTGTCATTGTAAATATCTCAGTATCAGAGGGACGGGGGAAGAGGAATTATTTGTGAGAGGAAAAAAAAAAGAAAGCTAAAGAGACTGGGGCAAAGACAGCCAGAGAAAAAGGAAAAGAAAAGAGACAAGTTCTAAGCAAAACAGGTGGGTTTGATGGAAAGGAGATCAGGGAAGGAGAAAAAGATCTTCATCACAGCAGTCAGGGCTGGATATCCCGTGGAGGCTTGAACGTTGCCAAAACAAAACACAGAGCGTGTTCACGGTAGTATTCCTTCCTGGCTCAGCATTCTTCATTGGGAGCGCAGCCAACATGATGCATTATTTGTGCCTTTCTGACATTTTTCCACTTTCCAAGTGATTGTATTTACCAAATGGGACCAGCTCTCTTGCACATAAATACAAAAAAAAAAAAAAAAAAAGATTTTTGTGGGTGTGTGTCAAGTGCCTAGCAGTAGTAGCCTTCAGTAGACCATATGACATTTGTAATGTTACAAAAGATTTCTATTTCAAATAAATGCTCTTTTTTAACTTTCTATTCATCACAGAATCCAAAGGTTTCCACAAAACTGTTTTCAAACACTGAAAATAATAAGAAATCAGCATATTAGTATATGATTTATGAAGGATCATGTGACACTGAAGATTAGAGTAATGGCTGCTGGGGGGGGGGGGGGGGGAATCCCAATAATACCGTTTGAACAAAATTTTTGATCAAATAAATGCAGGCTTGTCGAGTATCTTCATGTAACTCAACTGGCTCAACTTACCCCACACATTGGTTCCTCTTGCCTCAGGCCAGAGGCAGACATGCATTTTCCACTTATCTTTTTAAAAGAGATTGGTTGCCAAAGAATGATTTAAAGATGAACACAGCCTTTTTTTTAACCTCATGAAAAAACCTTTACACAAAAAGAAATTAATAGTACTTTTGACAGATTAAAGCTTTTTATTTGACATGGAGCAGGTTGATATTGGCCCATAAAACAAATTTGGTGCCTAGACAAAATCTATTAGTGGTTTATCAAAATAAACGTGGCTCAACTGATCCCAGTCTCCTCCATCCCCACACACGTGCTCAATCATGCACGTTTCCTCCTTTATACTCAAACAATATTTCAGATTCTGTCTTCGTTGTTCTTTCTCAATGGACTTTCGGCTCGCAGCGTGGCGGCAGCATTTAGTTCACCCAAAAATAAAAATTATCCCATAATTTATGCACCCTCAAGCCATATACATGTATGGCTTTCTTCTTTTAGCCAAACACAATCTGAGTTTATATTACAAATATAAAAAAATATCCTGGCTCTTCCAAGCCTTATAATGGGAGTGAATGCCCTAGATTTTGAAGTCCAAAAAAGTGCATCCATCCATCATAAAAGTAATCCATACAGCTCCAGGGAGTTAATAAAGGCCTTCTGAAGCGAAGCAATGCTATAATAACGTTATAATAACTATAACGACTGGCTTTGGTAACGGCCGTACGTGAGTCGAGAATGATGACACACGATGTATTGACAAATGGAAAACACCGGTCATGAACGAGAAACGTTGGAGGATTTTGACATAGGAGATCGAAGAGGAGCATGAGTTTGTTGCCCAGCCCTATTAGTTTGAACCACGAGAGGCGTCTACTCTCACCTAAGCTTACGCTACTCCTACATCCTACGTCATGCGTCGGGTCAGAGGTCACTCTTCCGCCAGAACTTGACTTGCGTACAGATGTTACCGGAAGCCAGTATAGAGTTTATAGAGTTATAAACTATATATATAACATATATTATATATATAAATGTTTCTTACAAAGAAGCATTACTTCACTTCAGAAGGACTTTATTAACCCCCTGGAGCTGTATGGATTACTTTTATGATGAGTGGATATGATTTTTGGGGCTTCAAAATCTCAGGTGCTACTCACTCCCATTTTAAAGCTTGGAAGAGCCAGGATATTTTTTTTAATATAACTCCAATTGTGTCTGGCTGATAGAACAAAGTAATTTACACCTAGGTTGGCTTCAGGGTGCGTAAATTATGGGATAATTTTCATTTTTGGGTGAACTAACCCTTTAATATTCAATTTCTCATCTGTTTCTCCAAGTGCTGCCTCCAAACGTTCAACTTCTTATAGCAATCAAAACTTAACTGTGAGAAATGTTGATATGTTTCATTAAAAGGACTTCATTCATTTATTTATTTATTTATAATAAATCAGCCCTTCCTCCCCCTAGATAAGTCAGAAGATTCCTTCAGCGCAGCTCACTTTTGTTCAATGGCACTCCAGGCAGCTTCAAGCACAACTTTTGTGGCCAATAACAAATTTACACAGGCATGAAAATCTCCAGATCCCTGTGCTGTGCTAATGCTTAGCGCCTAACACACGCTGTGAATGCATCTCACAGGTGCCTGCTGCTGGAGATCATTTGTGTCACCTGCAACCTTTTGTAAGCATTACCTAAACACGTACGGGCTCACACACCCTCATCAAACACAACAGCTCCTCCCGTGAGATGAATATGATAATTTATAGTAAAAACAGACGTTATGCGACTTAGTGATTTATTGCCGGTGTTGTCACCCGTAATTAAACCCCCTGCTGATTAATTGTGTTTTCTGAGACTATGGCACAGTGTGAAGACTTGCTAGATACAACACTAACAGAGCTAATGTGCATGAGTTTTATTCAGCAAGGATACATTAAAATGATAAAAACTGTCAGTAAATACATTTATGATGTTTTTTATTTATGATGATTTCTATTTCAAAATAAATGTTTAAGATTTCATCAAAGAATCCACAAAAATATTACGCAGCACAAATGTTTTTAACATTGATAATGTTTCTTAAGCACCAAATCAGCATTTTATAATAATGTCTGAAGAATCATGTTACACTGAAGACTGAAGTAATGATGCTGAAAATTTAGATTTAAAAATTATTATTTTTTTAAATATATATTCAAATACAAAACAATTAGTTTAAACTTTAAATATTTCACAGTATATCACTGCACACCATTGGAAGTGGTCTTCAGGCATGTTAGGACCATGCAACCCAAGGCACAAACCCCACATTGGAAAGGTAAGAGAGCGATTCTCCATAAGGGCCATAGGCCAGTTCCACTTGATATAGACTGCCACATAAAGCACTAAATCTCCTAAAGTAACTTTGGGTTCTTCATGAGAGCCTATCATGAGATTAGAGATTTCTGGGTTGGTTAAATCCCTACAGACTGCACCTTTATGAAGAATTTCTGGAGGGAAGAGTTTCCTTCAAACTTGGACAAAAAAGTGGAATGAAATAAATTACCTAAAGGTGCCTTTGGTGCAACGGAGAGAGATTTATGTAGTACATTACATCCCACATATGCCACTTCTCATTAGGAGAAAACAGCAGCTGGAACTTGGCGGTAAACAGCCTCATCATCATCCAAGGTTTAATCTTACATCTGCATATAAACACCTCTATGAAAACTCACTGCATCTAAGAATCATCATGACTGCATGACAGCTAGATTACTGTGAATAATAAACATATCGTACTCTTCTCAAAACAATGGAATAAAAAAACAGTATAAGAATTCTTCGGATTGATTCAAACCAGTAGCTTGAGAGACTTTGAAATGATTCACAAAATGAACTGACTCTTAAACGGATTCACCCCAAAATTTAAATATTTGTCATAATTTACTCTCCCTCAAGTTGATCCAAACCTATATGAATTTCTTCTGCTGAACACACACAAAAAAAAAGATATTTTGAAGAACATGGGTAACCAGACAGTCAATGGACCCCAATGACTTCCATAGAAAATTACCATGGAAGTCAATGGGGTCCCGTCAACTGTTTGGTTACCGACATTCCTCAAAATATCTTGTGTTTCACGAGTTCACATGTTAATGAAATCTGATGTAATATTATAATGCGTATTTGGCTTTCTGTCCGGGGGGAGGGCTCCGAGCTCGGAATTCGGCCCGACCCCAGAGTACTCCCCCCTATGAATGTATAGATCATAGGTATCTATGAGCAGACCCATCTGAATGTGAGGTGATGGGGTGGTGGCGGGATGCTGAGAAATTTGTCATGAGACAGGAGGTAAGGGAAGGCTTTATTTATACTGGCTTCTTCTTGTGCTGATTGGATGATTACCTGAACATGCTCCTCCCGAACTTTGTTACATAAAACTTCATTTAGCAGAAGAAACTCATACTGGTTTGGAACAACTTGAGGGTGAGTAAATGATGACAGAATTTACATTTTTGGGGTGAACAATTCCTTTAAGAGTCATCTGTTCTTGAATCAGAATCACTTTCCATTTTAAAAGCCACTTTGACATTTCACAAACCATCTTTTTTCTTCTGTTTCACAGAAGAAAGTCATGACAGAATTGTCATTTTTAGATGAACTAGGTCCTCTGTTCATGCATCCAACTTTCAATTTTAAAAAGTATTTTGTACATTTCGTAAAATATCTTATTTTGTGTTTTTGCAGAAGAAAGAACATGGTTTGGAATGGCATGAGGGTGAGTAAATGAAATTGCCAAGCTCTTTACGCATATTTGACTGTGTTGGGTGTGCTTGGCAGAGTGCAAAGAGCAGATGCAGACGCTCTAGTTAGTTGGTACTAAACCTCGCTATCTGCCTCATTAAAGTGAATAAATGACTTCTTCTCCATAGGAAGAGCTTGCAGGAGAAACTTCATTGAACCATATGGCAGAAGTCTCTCTCACAGCGAGTCCCCAATACAGCCATCTGAAAGTGTAGGAGAGCGGGTGGGGCATTTAAAAGGAAGCCAATCAGATTTCGTACACATGAGGGCCTCGTTAACCACAGAAAGGAGCCTATATCTGCACTCTCAATACGCTAATAAACACTAGCACACACATACTGTATGTAAGCCATTGTCATCTACTCAATACAATCCTGCCTGTGATTTATGTTCCTGCTTGCTCTTATATTAAATACATTATAGGCTGTGTGTTTTCACTCCATAGGGAGCTCACAGCCAGGAGGATGGATGGTGGAGTGTCCTTTCACAGGTTTAAGGGGCATTTAGCTGTAATGAGGTTCAATTTCAGCACACCAACCAGTGAACAGTAACAGTAACAATTCAGGAGCAAGAACAGAGAACAAAAAGCTGTGGTTTGCAAAAAAAAAGCTATTTTAATATCGTCCATACAAGACTGCAGACAGTAGTTAAAAGTGATTTACTAGACACAGATTTGCTTTGTGGTCAGACCATTAAAATCTCCATTAAAAAAGTGTTGACCTCTTGCATACCTCTACGTTTCAGAACTTCTCTTTGTGATTCTGAAGTTTTAGTCTTAAATATTCCTTTAATCAGAATCAGAAGTTCTGAAACCTAGTCACTTGAGTCATTTACTCACATTCAAGTCACTCTAAACCTCTTTAATCTGTGGAACAGCAGATAAATGAATATCCAGGTAGGTGAATTCAATAGTGTCTTGACTTACTTTAAGACTTCAGTCACCATACCAAATATGACAATTCCCATTTTTTTTATGTTTTAAAATGTAATTTATTTCTGTGAATGCAAATCTGAATTTTCAGCATCATTTCTCCAGTCTTCAGTGTCACATGATCCTTCAGAAATCATTCTAATATGCTGATTTGCTGCTCAAGAGACATTTCTTATCTATCTATAAATTACAGAAACGTCTGTCTGTCTGTCTGTCTGTGTGTATGTCTGTCTGTATGTCTGTTATTCGCATATCTCTCGAACCGTTAGTCCGATGGATTTCAAACTTGACAGGTGTCTCGCTACGGGCACGAGTAAGTGCAGTGCCAAGTTTGACGTTGTTTGGATAAGAAATGCTAAATATATCGGTAAATATATCGGTAAAAGAAGCACCTAGAAGGTTGTGGTTTAAAAATAAACATTCTGACTTAAACACTCCGTCAGCTAAACATTAAGTTTAAACACTGTTTACTTCTGAATATTATATTTTATTCACGGCCATCATTTGTAGTAGCCTATTCACAAACTGTTTGCTCAAGCGTATAGCGTTTTCTCGGAGTTCACTGTGTAGCCTGCTCCCTGAATCGTGTAGTTCAATTTTCCATATTTATTGTATGTCATTATGTCAGTATCAGTATTTGCTTCCTACCATGCACAAATAAAAATGTCACTGAACTTTTGCTTTGTAATTGTAACAATGAGCACTCAAACACACCAAACCAACAATTACTAAAAACACACACACAAACTGATTTTGCACGGGCACTGCACTAGTTATTCTCAATGTTCAAAATAGTTGTGATGCTCAATATTTTTGTGGAAATCTTGAAACTTTTTTCAGAATTCTTCAATGAAAGTTCAAAAGAACAGAATTTTCATCACTTTTTTTTAGATCAATTTAATGTGACCTTGCTGAATAAATGTATTCATTTATTTAAAAAAAAAAAAATCGTTCTGACCCCAGACTTCTGAATGGAAGTGTATCTTAAATACTAATTCTCACGTGACATATTTGTGTAAAATGTCAAAGTACAAACCGAAACTGATCCTTGTGTAAAGTGCTTGAGCAACGGTTGCTATGGTTACATCCGCAGGTGAACACGACTGCTATTTTACTGAACACCTGATAAGGTAACCATGGCAACATTAGTCAATTTACCACCAAGTGAAAATATGTTGTGAAACATTTGGGAACACTAAGTAAAAAAAAAAAAAGTAGCCTACATTTTTATATTATTTTAAAAATACCACAACATCCCAGCATCATTATTTAGTTATCTGAAACTAGAAACGATTTCTAACTTCCTAGAGGCTTGAAAATAACGAGCAGAGTTCAGTAAAAAAAAAAAAAAAAAAAAAAAAATATCATGGCGCTTTCCCTCTGACTCATCAATTAAATATTAATATTTACGGCAATATCCGGCCTTTTCCAGAGTCAGTAACATCCTGCCTCCAGGGAGTCCACCTCTTGCTGATGCCTGAATATTTCTGCCTCCGTTCAGTTTTCACTTGGTCACTTAGAAAACACAATTGATTCTCCTCTTTCAAAGTGCTGATCTTTCTCACATTCACATCAATCCATCACAGGAGGACAGCTGCTGTTTTTTTTGGTGAGATATTACGGGAGGGCTCTCTCAGCCATTTTGTAAACAATTACTTGAATGTAAACGTCACACGGGACCACTATTCCTCGGTCGGCCAAGAATAAATGAACCTAATGTATATTGCTGAGCTTTATGAGCGATAAAATGTGGCATTAGAGAGTTATGAATATGACCGCAGTCTGAGTTCCCCCTCCCCGTGCTTTAAATGACAGCGTCTGTGCTCTTTGTGAGCATATATATCCATCTCCATCAGGCCGGCGACGGCTGCCAGTTCGCACCTCACGCGTCATGCATCTCGCTTACAGTAAACAGGCAGGCGCCATTAAGTTGACAAGATGAGGGAAGATTACGCCATTAAAATGCTTGGGGATTCAGCCATTTATAAAGCCAGGCCAGGGACAGCATTGTCATCGCAGTTTTGGATTAAACTCCTGGTGCGTTGATGTATTTTGCCCGAGGGATGAGGTCTGGCCTCCTAGTGACTTTCGCTCCTTCCCCCTGACGATACACTGTCAAGGTATTTGCACAGAGACAGAGCCGTGTGAATACATAATGATTTCAGACTCCAGTCTCACAACAGCTTGTCATGGCTTTTCAATCATCAAAATGTATTCGGGAGCAACGGTGAGCGAAAATTATGAGGCAAAAAAATAATGAGAGAAGTGTAGCCTATAATGAGAGAATTGTACTTTTTGTTCTTTATGGCATCTAATGACAGCATTAATATTCTTTTGTGAGCACATCTTATCCATTTTCTGTAAACAGACATCCTTGATAGATCCTTGATTGGATCTAGCGCTTTTGAATTAGCAAGAGGCTGTAAATGGCTCGTACTGATGTCATTGAAAGGGGGCATTGATGTAATGTTGTCAGCTTCATTATGAATACAAGTTATTCTTCACTGCTCAAACATTCTGAGATGATTTGATAAAGAGACGCATTCATCACAATACTTTGGGATTGATTGTAACATGACTTCAATAAATAAAATATATATATATATATATATAAAAAAAAAAAAAAACCTAATTTGGAAATCCTTAAAAGTAAATTTTCTATTTATTTATTTTTAATTACTGCATCACAATGGGAAATCTTATGCTGTTGCATTTAATAATGCATTCAAATGATCCCTAAAAATGACTTTCATTTGAATAACCCAGGGATTTATGATTTGGCTGGTTAACACGAATAGCATTTGGAAGTCCTTGAAATTATTATAATTTTTCTATTTATTCATTTTAATTACTGCATCACATTGGAAATCTTCAGCTATTGCTTTGAATATTGCATTCATATGACCCTTAAATAGGACTTTCATTGGAGTAACCCTCCACTTTCTATATTCTACAGCAGTGGTTTCCAACCCTGTTCCTGAAGTACCCCCCCCCCCCCCCCCCCCAACACTACACATTAGCTGCGTCCCAATTCAGAGGCTGCATCCTTCGAAGGCCACACAGTCAAAGTCCACGAAGGTCGGAATGAACATTGTTAAATGGGGCAGTCTAGTCTATGGAGGATTGTTCTTGTCGCCTAGCAACTATGACAGCTGCCGTTTATGAGTGACAGTAACATTTGAACTGGATTTTAAAAAAAAAGTTATATTAAACTGTCTGAAAACAAAGCAGGATTCACAAACTGTCTAAATATGTTAACCATGGTCCATTTCTGTATATAATAAAGAGTATAAACTATATATATTCGCATATTAGTAAAGCCAGGGTGCACACTGTATGATTTTGGCCACGATTTGGCCGTTTGAGACAAATTTTGCAAACACTAAAAGATTCCTATGATCCTATAGGCAAAACTCTGAAGTCTTTAATCGTTAGTTGACATGTTCACCGACAGCCGATTTTCCCCACCGACGAAATTCTGGCAGTGTCAGAAGATTTGACGCACAGTCCTGCAGTGTGACTTCTATGACAACCATCAAATTGTAATTTTTCAAGACCAGCCATGACCAAAATGAACGTTAGAGATTTCTTTGTAGTCCATTATATTCCCATGTGTAATGCAGCTCACTATGACTAAACAAGTTTTCTTGTGTGCGTTCGTTTTTAACGCGTCTTGACTGTCTGACATTATGACAACTGAGATCTTACAGTGTGACATGGCATACAGCGAGGATCATGTTCATACAATCTGACAAGCAACAATCGTAAAGGACTATTATAAATTGTACAGTGCGCATTTGGAGGCTGCATTTGAAGGAGCCTTCGAATTGGGACAGCCTTCGTCGGCCTTCGAATGTGCCGTTCAAAGGATGCAGCCTCTGAATTGGGATGCAGCTATTGTTGATGTCTCTCTTATCTGACACACATCTGAGGTCTTGGAGTCTTTATAACAAGCTGATGAGTTGAATTATGTATGTTTGATTAGGGAGACATCTAAAATGTGCTGGGGGTATTCCAGGTCCAGGGTTGGGAACCAATGTTCTAAATCCTGTTCAGATCCAACACACCTGTCTGTAATTAAAAAGTCCTTCTGCAGATCTTAATTAGCTGGTTCAGTTGTGTTTGATCAGGGTTGAAGCTGAACTTTGCAGAATTATACTTTCCAAAATATTTTTATTAACTTTCCAAAATTATATTTAGCGTGCCATTCATTGACTTCCATATAAACATTCACCGTGCTGTTTAGATAATCAGCTTGCTGACGGTTCTGGAATTTTGGTCAAATACAGGCTATTTTTGCTGTGTATAAAACATACGCTTCAAATGATTATTCACATATGAAAATATGGACTAACGACAAGACAATTCATAATTTTTTTGCTATTTGAGAGACTCAAAAAACAGAGGAATGTATTGAAAGGGTCTCACTTTATATTAGGTGTCCTTAACTACTATGTACTAACATTTAAGTTAATCATTTGATACAATGCAATTATTATATATGTGGTGTCTGTCAGGAGTTAGTAAGCAAAGAAACACAAAATAGTAATCAACAATGTATGATTCTTCTCATGAACACAACAATATACATACATGTTTTTACATTGTACTTATATTAAAAAATACCTGCATATAATTACATAGGTAATTAATTTCTGTAATTACATCTATAATTACACTGTTGACTTTTCCTCACCCTTTACCCACCGTTAAACTGAACCATACCACCAAACCTGTCTCTAACCTTACCCGTATCATCATATGAACACAACAAGTACATAGTACTCCTTTTTTTATGTTAGTACATAGTTAAAGCCATCTAATATAAAGTGTGACCATTGAAAGCAGGCTAAATACACATTAATTGTGCAGATATTAACATAAATAAATACATAATCTCTGTTTTACATAATACATTACATACATTGTCTCCAATGCCATCTCTCTCATGTTTGTCCATCCTCGGGATGCTGCTGTTCTTCTTCGCACATCCCCCCCCCCCCCCCCCCCCCCAAACTACTTCAGCGGACCTTTAAGTAACCGGGGTTAAGTAACCTTAACCAATGAAATTAGCTGCAGGGCGGAATTTCTGCTTAACTGGTTTGCGCCCAGTGGGATTTTTTTTACATTTTTCATAGAAAGATTAAAAAGTATGGGAGAAATACAGGAAAATATTTCAACGGGATAGCAAGGTAAAATACGGGAGAATCCCAGGAAAAACTGGAGGGTTGACAGGTATGGTGCATGTGTATATATATATATATTTAAACTGTATATATGAGTGTGTGTGTGTGTGTGAATACAGTATACATACACACAGACACATGTAGAATATATATAAATATAATAATATATATGCACACATATATTACGTAAACAAAAACTTTCATGTTAGGTGCGATTCATTTCAATTAATAAATTTGACAGCACTAATTTTAACATTTAACAATTTAACAATGTATACGTATTGTAAATAAACCTAGATAAACACCAATATGCACTCTAAGTCAACAGCATGTAGTGGCTGGAATATAGCATGGAGAGAGAAAGACATAGAACAGTGGTAGAAAATGAAGAAAATATTGCTTTGAAAGCAGTAAGAGACAGAGAGATGACAGCAGGGACATAGCGGAGGGAAGGCACTGCAGCGCTGGATGCTTGCAAGGAAAAAAAAAACAGCAAAGGGAGAGAAAGAGCCAAGTGTGGTGGGAGATTAGGCTGTGGGTATTGTTTCAGCCTGGGAGCTGCAGAGCTCCTATAAATCATTCACATCTCCTCCCACCGGCCACCATCCTGAAATATTGATGGCCCCATTCAGATCACAGTAGCACTGACCCTCACAGCGGCGCCCAGGAAGACCTGATGTACATGCCACGTACATTCCCAAGCCACAAACATGGCCTTGCACGTCTCCCCGGGCAAATCTTTTCTCTTTTATCTCATGCCTCACCTCCCCTCTCCTGCTCACCCCTACCCGGTATTTTTCCCCCTCTAAGAGGCACTGGAGAGACTGGCATTCTTTAAGTGCTCCGTGATGGTTTGTGTGGTTTAGCCTGTCAGCCTTTTTTCATCTCCTTCTCTGTTGCTTTCTGTCTGCAGAGATTTTGTGTCCTCCCTGCCCTTTTTCTGGCTTTGTTTACTCACACTGCACACTCAGAGATGCTGCCTGTTGTCTATAAATGGAGGAAGATTTGTTTGCTTTTGGAGTTGTGACAAGCCAGCAAACAGACTGCAGGGATTTTACCCACAATGCCCACAATGATGGACAAGACCAGAGAGTCCTCCGAAGTGCGGTTTTCACACTTGTCTTGTAATGTCTTTATCTGTTTTTGTTAAATTCTCCATGAATAGAATACTACAGAGTATCTACTATACTGAATACTATTTTTTTTTTTTAAATCAGACTACACAGGTTGTGCTATATGTGTTTGATTCACTAACAAGAGCCAACTCGTTTACTAACCAGTCAAATTTGCACTGTTCTATATTGAATTCTATAGGCTACTGTACTATATACTGCAGCAATAGTGTGCAATGCTGAACATAGCTGTTCTCTCTGAATGTTTCATACAGTGCCATACTGTTGGCTCTCTGAAAAACAGTTTGTATGTTCAAGATGCAGTTCGGCTACTCTCAGAAGCTGCTCTTTCCCTGCATTCCAAGTGTGTTCCACGGATCAATAATTCCCCATCAATATTTCATATCAGACAAGGAAGGGGCCTTTTCTATCTACACTTTGTGTGGTATCGTTTCAAACAGGCTCAACTTATCCACACAAGTCATTCTTTAGACAGGAGATGAATTATTCACGGATAGGACAATGATACACGTTTGCCCCCCTGACTTCCATGTTCACCTTCCTCAGAAGAGACTAGTACATTATCATTACCGTCACCTCATGATTTCTATTAATAGTGCATATTGTTAGGCTGAACACAGACACTGTTTAGAAACTTTTTTTTTAAGCTTAGCTAAAAGGTCCCTCTGGAATCTGTCAATGCATCCATTATAGGATCATATTATGAAAAAAATGTGGCCAAAGAAGTATTGACGAATAAGCATAAATCAGAAAATAATGAGAAAAAAGAAATGAAAGAAAAAAGAAAATGCTTTTCGAGCATTGCACAATAACATTAATCATGCTTGCCTGGCTGTTTTCTTGTCATTTAGATGTGGTTTTCATTAGCAAAAGGGAAAACACTCTGATTTTAAGATCATAATTATCTTTTCAATAAGGTTCAGGGTCATTAAGGTAATTATAGAAACATCTTCTCTCTTGCCTCATTCTCAAGAGATACAGGTTGAATTTTGTGGAGTTAGTTATTACTGTCACGTTCACTTTATAATTTGTTGCTCACATCATTGTCAGATCATTCCTCTTAATTACATGAAACTGATGAAAGGACAATAAGACTTTGTTGCACCAATGCTGCCTCCATGCTGTGCATGTTTGCACAAGATTGCACACAGCTTTTGTTCCATTCTGAAAATCAGTGGAAATGTGGATGGACTCCAGTTGTCATTCTGTTCAGTTATTCAAGAAATCTTTTTTTTTTCTCACACATTTTTGAGTCTGGTTTCTGCACTTTTTTTTTCTTTTGCCATGTATGTGTGCAACTCAGAGGAAACACTGGTGTCAAATGATTCTATCTATAGTTGTATTGGTGCTAAAAAAATCTCTTAGATTGAGAGCATGCAAGAATAAAAAAAAAAAGTGGTTGAAACTCTGCATGGTGAATCAGGAGTGACGAGAGATGACCAGGCCTGGATGTCAAGTCGTCTGTAAGGGCTGCCGCTTTACGTTTATGATTATTATTATTAAAGTTACGTTGATCCTTTGCTGGTTCCCTTCTTCTTCTTCCATTCCCTTCTTCTTACCTTTGTTTTGTCTGATGACCAACCAGTGCCCTGTTGTTGTCCTGTTAAGCGGAGATGGCAGTAAAATATGCACCTCCACAACACCACACTTAAAATATCCTGCCATTGCTTACTAGATTCTCTCATTTTACACTTCTCCTTGTCAAAGGTTAGATGACAGCACATAAATAAAACATGTGTTGAGCACAGATTACTTAAGCTTATCTGCTAATGTGCTTTGTGATTGTTTGTCTCACCGGGCACTGGTAACTGAGCAATTCCAAGAAAGCGCTGTCTGAGAGGAAGGGATTGTCTTTTTTTATCATTCGTTTCCCTCATTATGTTGGCTGATGTTATTGTTTTCTGTGCAAGTGCTGTTGGCCAAAAAGATACGGTTAGCTTATAGCCTCTGCATGAATGCTGCCTGCTGCTCATCTGTAACTGGAATAATAGGAGACATCTTGTGTGGGTGAAAGACAAGGGCAGAGGCTTTTCTTCTGCTCACTGACACCCTGTAATCACATTTAGAAAGAGAAATGAAATTTGCCTCTGCAGCGGGAGACACCATAACTGTTCAATTACACACGGCAGCTTTTCACTCTCCTCTCTTGAACAAGTCGTTGTTGTTGTTTTTCACATATGTTGCTTGAAATATAAAGGTGTGATCCGATTCAACACTGTAAAGCTCATATATATGAGAATATAAATGCGGCAGTCGTCAGCATTCGATGCACACTGTTCCATTAATTATAATGTGACCCCAGAACATAAACACCTGTTTTCTCATGTTTCTACTGTATTTTGAAACTTACACAAGTTAAGGAATCAATTTAACAATAATATAATATAATATAATATAATATAATATAATATAATATAATATAATATAATATAATATAATATAATATAATATAATATAATATAATATAGCTCACGGCCTTTCCACTCTTATAAAGTGAAGTCATTAAATAACTCATGGGGTCTTATTAAACCATTAAGGGTGACCATGAATTGGTTCACTGAAATGAGTATCATTATAAAGGTCCCAAGTCTGTGATATTGTTCAGTAACTCATCTAAATTCTCCCTGGCGTGACATCAGCTCTCATGGCATTATTCTCATCAAATGAAAATTACAGTATACCAGGAGCAATTAAAGACGGAGAGCGGCTCTCTTGAGTGAGTTTATTTGTGTGGCAGTTGCATTAAAATGCCCTTTGAGACAACCTTGTCATCTATATTTCATATTGATCTGGAGTTATCAATTGAATTTTCTTTTGGTTATTTAAGGTTGTGTTTTGATAATTGTGAGTTTACATCTCCGAATTATGAATTCATATTTCGCATTTCTGTTTTTTGTTGTTGTTTTTTTTACATCTTGCAATTTTTCATGAAAATAAAAATGGTGATCGCAAACTTTTATCTCACAATTCTGAAATTTTTCCTTGAAATTGCAAGTTTATACCGCACAATTCAAACTTTTTTTTTATCTCAGGATTGCACGTTTATATCTCGCAATTCTGACTTTTTTCTCGGATTTGTGAGATCATGCTGATCATGTCTGGATAAAAAAAAACTTTCACTAATTTCTTCTGTTTTTATATAAATCCTCATGGTTTTGATCATTTATAGTGTTTTTTCTTTCGTGCCTGCTTTCCTATTTCTATCCTAAATGGCACCTAAACACAAAATATGTGTCTGGTCACTTTACATGTTAAAGTCTCTTGTCTAAGTGCGTGGTACTTGGTTAATATGCTATGAACTTTATGCTACAGGTCAAAATTCTAGCTATATGCAATGCTTTTCTATTTTCTTCCCATTTGATAATTTCTTTCATTTTCCCTCGTATGGTCAGTCTTAATGCACTTTTTATAGTATGAATCACCTTGCCCTGACTTTTCAAAGCTTTCCTTTTCAAAGCACCCTTCTCTTTTTGTTATGAAATGTGTTTTAGAATGAGGTGAACACTACAGAAGAATAAAAAACTTTTCAAAAAGTGCTTTGTTTGAGACTTTTTGTGTCGCCTTGCTGTGCACTTTAGAGGAGTATCAGGGTTCAAGGAAGGCTTGGATAGGCAGTGGCATTGCGCTCCCTGCTTTCATTTAGCAGGCAATTTGCCAGTGAGGCGGCAAGAAAATGAAACTCTAGCTGTCTTTTCATCTCCAGTTGAAAAGGCACTCGGTTTCCTCCACGTGTAGATGGTGCTAATTAGCTCACCCTTGAGTTTACTCAGAAGGCCACTAAACTCCTGGCCCTCCATCCTTCCACCCCCAACTGCTGGCCAAAGCTAAAAATAAAGGGGCTTGTTCTCCTTGATGAAAGTTAGAGAGGACTGCAATTACAGAAAGGGTGAAGAATCAAGCCTCCCCGCTGTGCCTTCCCTCTCTCAGCGAGAACCATTGGAAATGACTCTTACACTTTACATTCAAAAACACAGCAATAACATTCAGATTACTGTGTTCATCAGACATAGAATAATGGCCAAATGATTAAACTCAACCATTGTTTGCCAGTGCTGCTAAATGTTGCTACCATCATTGCACCAAATAAAATATAGCACATGTAAAAGGCTCAAAAAATATTATAAATAAAATAGTTATATCTAGATATAGATGGTCATTTTAAATAAACAAGCTTAACGTTCTGTGAAACCATACTGTTTCTTTCTTCTGAGACCAAAAAAGAGCATTTATTGAAACAAACCGGCAAAGAACATCATGTAGGAATTTGACAGGAAAGCAGATGGAGAGAAGGAACAGGTTCATGCAAAAACCTGTGCCTGTGGTGACAGTTTTTTTTTTTTTAATATTACATTGCTTCTTGCTAAAGTGAAATTTCAGTTCAGTTTTATCCAAAACACATGAAAGTGAATCTGGCATTGTTTTATTACGTTGGTTTTTGTATATATCACAGCAGTTTGGAAATTATGGCGCCAAATGGTTAATTCAGGTTTGAATATAACATGACCAAGCCGATAATGTTAACAAAAGCAATCGCAAGATAAAAACACATTTGCTGAAGCAGTCATGCCATTTTAGCTTGTTTCTACAAGTCTTTGAACACTTTTAGCGTGCGATGCTGTACCAGCTGAGCAAGTTTCTCAGAAAAGCCATATAGAGCTGGTTATGTGATGCAAACATCAAAATATATTAGTTTACAAATCATGCACTAGACATAACATAGAATTGTGCAGGGAACTTTGTGAAAACAAGTCTTTTTTAATCAATAATCTGCCCCCTAATCATAATTTGTGTGAAATGAATAAAAGTGGTTGGTGCATTAGTTGTTGGTGGTTTAATACTCTGTTGTTCATTTCAGTTATAGGTACGTTTTTGGAGTTTTGCAGAATGCTTTTCCAATGAGCCTATGTTTTGGTTCGTGTCATGAACCAAGCCAGGTTCAACCCCGGGTCTCGTGAGCATGAGCAACACACTACCATCTGTGCCGCTGCTCCAATACAAACCAGTTTTTCCAAGTTTTCCTCCAAATGAAGATAATGACATTATTATGGCAGACAAAACCATTGAATAGAAGTCACAAAAATGTTTTTTTTTTTATATATATCCATCTAATTGAACATGAGCCTATCATTGGCTTACAGCCCACTGCATTCCAATTAGCAATCGAGAAACGAAGTAGACGCAGTTCACGCAAACAGATATCTTTGTCCGCTGTGTCATTGTTTTGTAATGTGTCAATTTAATTGCAATGAATTTTCTATTGTATCATTGTTTTTAAATTAATCACACTAAATTGACAGGCTGATACCGTGATTTATATTAGGAAATTCTGATGCAGAGAATGATTGAGCAATCTGATAGCTTGTAGTTCAGTCCTAGTGCACATCAAAAGGCATTGCAAAAAAGTATACAGTGTAAAATCCGAGCCAGCGCACACATGCCCTGAATAATAAAGGATTCCTCCACATGAAGCACCTCAAAATCCAGTGCTGTCTCGTTTAAGTGTTCTGGCACCTCCGCCACGGCCCTCGTCTCGGATCTCGTCTTCATTCTGCTGAAGGGGTGTTGTCAGCTTTGATTGCCCACATCTCTTCACCTATTGAATCCCTAAACTCCTCTTCCTTCATTAGTTTCCAGAGCTTCCTCTGCCTTCCAAAAGAGAAGCCCATATTAATACCCTGTGAACTGCCAAAACCAATCACAGTCAGCGGAGCGGGTGAGATAATACTTTCACTATCATTTTATCTCGGAGGGTGTGGGGAGATTTGGGTGAGAGTAATGCGGGAGGGTGGGGAAGTGCAGAAGGAGACCTGGCCTTCTCTATGGGTTGTCATTAAGAAAGATCCTCTGAAAGAATAATTGGGATTTGGGCTCCATAACAAAAGACAGAATTGGAGAGTTTCACAGAGTGCAAATAGTAGAAGTTGTTTGGGAAAATGTAGCCCAATTATAACAAAAAAAAGTTCCTTTGTGGATAACATCACATGCTGTAGTGGAAGGACGAGCTGTGAACTGAGAAAAACAACAACGGCTTTTGAAGGAATGACAGGGCTTTTGGTTCCAGCCTTATATGATCCGCTCTTCAATAATCACTGGCTCTATCTTCGTCTCTGCTGAGGCCTCTGGGTGATTGTGAGATGTGCGTGCTTTAAATAGCCTCTCCTCTTTTATTATTCATCCAAATTATTGCCTGATTTTGGGAAATGGATCGTTTAGGCCCTGCCCGATCGAGCGGGAGACAAGTGTCGCTGTGTGCTAAACGGCTTCACTCTGCATTAAATTTTCAATCTCGCCGCATTCGATTGCTCTTTCTGTCGTCGCTGTAATTAGGATTATGATAATGAACATTGTTTTAAAGTTGGCTTCCAGCTGATGCCTTTCACGCCATAAAACAGGCGAGATTTCAGATAGATTGGCCGTGTCAGACAGGATGAGTCTTAAATTCAGCATTTGAGTTTGTTTAAGGTTATCTTTTTAAGCTGATGAAATAACAAGCTAGTAATTAGTTTGAGAATCAAGAACCGGCTCATTAGGAAATAATGGAAGCGAATTATTTTCATAATGTTTGATTTAGTTCTTGAGCATCCGCAGTCACAGTAGACCAGTGTAGACCGACTCAAATGACACAAATGATTATACATATATAGAATAAAGAAGCTCTTTTCTGTCGGCCAGGCATCTGTCCACTAAATCCAGCTTCGCCAGATGCGAGGATGCCGACTGTAAGAGCTTTCTTGATGGAGGTTGCATGAGGAACCTGAGAAAAATGCAGCAATATAATTCTCACCACCTTGGATTGGAAAGAAACATCCAGGTGGAAAAAAATAATAATTATGTGCCAAAAAACAATTTAATGGATGGAGGTTATAACCAATAAAGCATTGTAACACTGGAGAGAGACTCAGGCAGAAATAATAAAAGGGAATGTTGATGGGTGGGGGGTGTAGAACGAGCTACAAGAGTCATTTCTTTTCATCATGGAGGTATCTGCTGCAAAGAAAAGGTGGTAGATTTCATTTAGGTCTTTTGTTTTGTGCTTGTCATTGAACTCTGGAGGGAATTGCTGCGCACTCCAACTTTGATGCACTTCGAGCACAGAGAAATGAACTATCTGATTTATTACTTGTGAGGTAAGGAGGAGGGGTGGAGAGCGGAGGAGGAGAGGCAAACATGATGAAATTTAATTAATGCTCTTATCACGTTTGTTTCACCTGCTGTGTTGGTACTGGTGTGGCTATGAGATTTGAAATTACCTCCCATGAATCACAGGAACTGCTGAAAAAAAGAACACTCCCGATTCTGACTGTCACCACAGCGAGCTGAGAAGTACCTCAATTACTGTCATTCAGCCGGTAGAGTTGCATTCGCCGAATTGTGGCCTTTGACTTTCAGCCTGCTTGATCAAGGTGAACATTAACAAGAGGAGAAAATAAGCATCTTCAGCAGCCAATACGCTCCATGTCAATAAGTTTTCTGTACAGACCATCTGCAGGGGTTCACACTTCTGCTGTAGCTTGTTCCTGACGCTGAAATGACTCTTGACAACTCTGAATGAAATAACATTTCTGCTCCAGTCAATGTCCTACTGTGTGTTTGACAGGAGAAAAACATGTTTCAAGCTTGTGGCATACAGTTTACCACAATTTTACCTGATATTTTTCCAAATAAATAAGTGATGCACCAATGTTTGCAGCCTATTTTGTTATTTTTAAAGTGATGTGTGTCATTTTTATATGTTTAACTCTCTATGGTATGCATTATATTCTAACCATCAAATATGTTTTTAATACATGCAATATAGTTTCAATCATACAAATCAAAAAAGATTCTTGAAAAAAAAAAAAAAAATTCTTATAATAATACTCATTATTATTAGAGGGGGACTTGGGGAAACTGTACCATACTGAAAAATGGTCAAAAAATGTTCTATACAGTTTTGATTTTCTTTTCTATTTCATTGCACATTCCTTTTAGACATTGATAGATTTATATACTCAAGCAAACCAAAAATAAGTAGATCCCTATTATTAAATCCCTATCATTCCCAATCATTTGACTAACTCATCCTCACTCTCATCACATGGAAGAGCAAACTGGAAATATATAACTGAAATCCCACTGTGGTACAGCGTTGCCATATACGGCAACATTTGTCCATAGTGGTACAGCGTTGCCTTTTGGAAACATTGATATTTTCTCAATTTATAGTAAAACTATGTTAGACAAAGTTGATTTGTGAATACAAATATCTACTTTACTTATCAAAGATGCTGCAGAAAAAATCCCCCTTGAGAAGAGGTTTTTAGAAATTAGTTTAATAGAGCAATTTCTGGAGCACTTCAACAGGTGTCTTCCGTGTGAGGGTGATAGTAGGAAATAGAGTTTTGGAGGGACATTCAAATGTCATGAGACTTAAAAACAGCACATCATTGGCTGAAGCTTGGGCATCATTGGAACTTCCAACAGGACATTGATCCCAAGCATACCTCAAATTCCACCAAGGCTTGGTTGCAGAAAAAGTCATGGAATATTGTACAGTGGTCATCAAAGTCACCTGACTTGAACCCCATAGAAAATCTCTGGTGGGATTTGAAAAAAGGTGGTTGCAGCACGCACAATTGATCTATTTTTAGAGTTTACACCGGGGAAAAACATTTTTTTTTTAAAGAGAAGTCACGGACAATTGCGCGACAGGTCACGACACTTCTAATTCATTTCTATGGTATCCACAAACAGTGATTGACTGTCGCACAACTCTGAACAAAATTTAATGACGTCAAGGCTGTAATGTGATTCTCCAATGGTAGAGCCACTGACCCTCGTATCTCCCAATAATAAGACCATCTCTGCTCCAAGACCTCAGATGGGTGTGTTAGATAAGAGAGACATCAACAATGTGCAGTGTTGGAAGTACTCTAGGACAAGGGTTGGGAAACACCTTTATGGTAAAATGGACCCTTATTGTGCTATAAAACTTTTAGGGCTAGGCTAGATAAGGTACAGAGATGTACTTTTGAGGCTACTGTGCCAGTCACAAGCTGTTTTGCATTTTTTTTTTCCTAATGTTCCTAAAAATTATTCCACATAAATGTAATAATATAACTAATGCCATAAAACATTCCCAATGAGACAATGCATTAGTGTAATTGCTTTGTACACAGTTGCCATATGGCAACACAGCAATTTTTCCATTGTCATAAGGCAATGTTCATATTTTCTCAATTTTCTGTAAAATTATGTTAGATAAGCTGGAATTGACTTCAACAACAATTAAAATTAACTTAAAAAAAATAAAGTTTGTGTGCTTCTTTTACACTTGCTTCCGTCCCCATTCATTGTAACTATGGAAAAACAGTGACCAGAACATTCCTCCTTTTGTGTTCAAGATAAGAAAGTCAGTCTGAAATGACATGAGGATGAGCATTTGATGACAATTTTTTTTTTTCATTTTTAGGCGAACTATCTCTTTAAACGTCATCTGTTCTCTCTTTCTTTGTGCAGAGCGCTGCAAATATGTGCTCTAAACAACACATGGCTCAGAATTTCAAAACTTTAACTTTCTAGGAGGCATATATGCAGCTGCAAGCCGCTGACAAACTCCATCTTGTACATCTGAGCCTGCAGAGAGCGGTGATAGAATATTGATGCTCCTCTGGCATGGGCCGCATACAAACCAAATAGGTTTATGTAATTGTGACCGATACCATTGCACCAGATGTATCTGGATTAAATTGACATTTCCAACTTGCTCCATGTGCATTTTTAATGCTCAATATATGACAGCATAAAAGCAGATGTGCTGGTCTAAACCTTATGCATATTATCTAATTGGAAGGTTGTATATTGTATTATCTGTCCTCAGGTGCCTCCAAGTCATTAGTCTAAGGTTAGACCTGACCGGGTCAAGCAGTTTGTCGCAGTTAATGATGCTCTTACGACCACTTGGCATACAGACACTGTTAACCTTTTATGTTTTTCCTCACTCTTTTAATTGTCACTTTCCCCCTTCGGTTACCATGGTGACCTTGGCAGGGGAAATCTGAACTCCAGCAAGTGCACTGTGTTGCCTGTTCCAAGACTGATCAACAGAAATCAGCTCACCCAGAGGGGAATGTGCTAACCTTTGAAAGGGGAGGGTTTAAACAGGGTAGCATTTACATAACTCTCACTCCAAGAGTCATAGCAGGGCTCTTTGAAAAAGTGTAGCCCAGTTTGCACGCTTTATCTGACCTTGAGACTACTCCTCATTATTTCCAGTGGCTGTAATTCAAGCCATTTATAGCGTTTAGTACCCATTTGAATATCTTCGCCAGTTTATGAGCTCTTTACACTCGTGTGACCTCCTCCCACTTAATCCCACTTAGTTTTAACCTGGAATTCTATCGAGAGCCGCGGTAAGCAGATGCTTATGGATGCTCTTGGGTATTTATTGTCTAGTTTGAGAGAAAATTTAAGCATCAAGGTTAAACTGCACCACGTGTTTTCATATTTCTATAACGGTGTTGTTCGGGGGCCTGAAATGTAATTGCCATTACAACTTCATGCATTTGCTGTTGTCTGCATTCTGTCTGTGCAATCAGCTTGTCAAGTTAGCTAACTAAAATGCCATTTCAACCACAAGCTAAACAAGATAATTCCTTTTTTTTTTTTTTTTTTTGCACAATATGTGAAAATGTGCTGTCACTGTGAAAGCATTTTTCATAAGCCACAGAACTAAATCGGACATTGCATATCACGTTCAGCAAACTCAGCTGATAGCTACATACTGATAAAGAGATATAAAGTGAAGTCAGAGGTGTGATGCTGCTTCAATGGTTTTCTGAGAGGTTTAGTGAAGCACACTTTGCAGGGAACAATTTTTACTTTTTTCCATTTTTTAAGAAACATGGTCAAAGACCACAAGTCAAAGGTCAAAGGCCACAAGGAGGTCGTCAGATGTGGGACAAATTAGGCTGTAAAGAACACACAATGAACATGGTTTATATATTTAAAAAAGGCTTTTATTGAAGTTGTATATATTCTTGAAAGTGTCACACAAATTCAATAATAATTTTAATAACTGTAAATGTAATACATTCAAATTTAAATATTTATTTATATATACACAAAGTTTTTATTAAACGTTTTTGAAAAAAGTCTCTGATTCTCTCCAAGGCATTTAATTGCTAATAAATGAAGTAAAAAAAACATAATATTTGTGAAATATTATTACAATTTAAAATAACTGTTTTGTATGCTAATATATTTTAAATGGTAAATTATTCCTGTAATGTCATATATATATATATATATATATATATATATATATATATATATATATATATATATATATATATATATATATATATATATATTGTATTCTTTGAGTAGAATAAATAGAAGTAAAGTAGAATAATACAACACATTCTTTAGGACGAGTCAAAAGTGACCTGAAGTAAAAAAAAAAAAAAAAAAAAATACAAATGTGATATGCACCAAATATACTGTAAAAAATATATATATATTTTGTTTTGATGAAATATGACAATTTGACAAACTTTTGGAGCTGGTATTTTATAATTATTTTAGTAAAGAGTGGGTGGCACCTCCAATGAAATTTCACAGTGATACACTTCACCCCCTGCATGTCCTGGTTTGCAACTTTAAAAAAAGTGAAAGTGAATTTCTTGTCTCTCCTTCATAAGGTTTAACTACACCTGGTGGGCTCAGTGACCATTTATTCTCATTAGAGGAGTCCAATTCAGACAACAATAACGGTCGGGTAACAACTACCATTACTAGACAAGCAAAACCATCTTTCTTCATTAGCCATGCCTAACAAGAGAAAGCAAACAATAACATTGAACCACAATGCCCCCTTAGGTACATTTGAGCCCTCAAACATAATAAGACAAACAAGAGTCAAGCGCTGTTGAATTCTGTCTTTGTCAGTTCTGCAGTATCAGCAGTGCTCGAAGTTCGGGACTTCTCACATGTTGCCGGTACTCTGACTGCCCACAAAAAAAGGTGGGAATGGCAGGAATACAAAGGCACACTTCAATCATACATTTAAAGAGAGTGAGAGAGAAAGAGAGAATGAAAGAATGGATAGTTTCATGAAAAAGTTGGTTCAGCCGTTCAAAGTTTGTTTTACGCATACATTCATATGTTGCAAAATCAGACTTCGGTATAGCCTATTTTTGGGTTATACCCCAGTTTCACACACCAGGCTTTGCATATTTGAGCTGTTTCAACTGAAAGTAACTTGCAATGACATATCTTAAAATGCGGCCCTTAAAAAGGCCTGATCCTGGCTTAAACTAAGCCCTGTCTGTTAAACCGGACCATAAAATTTTAAGAGACAAAGCCCCATTTATTTAAAGGGATAGTTCACCCAAAAATGAAAATTCTGTCATCATTTACTCAACCTCAAGTTGTTTCAAACCTGTAAGAATTTCTTTTTTCTGCTGAACACAAAAGAAGATATTTTGAAAAATGTCTGTAACCAAACAGTTGATGGACCCCATTGACTTCCATAGTATTTTTTTTTTTCTGGGTGAACTATCCCTAAGTTTTCACCTGGAAATGAAGAGGGAACTGTGGCCTTTGAGGTAAATGCCTCTTTATACTTGGTTATATGTGGTTAGGGATATGTTCAATGAAATATTCATAAGTACATTTTCGACATGTTTGAGCAGACACTTTTTTGGATAGTCTGAAAGTACAAAATGCAGTTAAGATGTTACTCATTGGAAGACATACTCACTGCAAATACACACTGCCTCCAGAGTTGGTTAACATGAGTAAGCGGGCTCTAGCTAATAAAGATACAGCTGCATGACATTGTACAATCCCGGCTTTTTCCTCTCTACATTTTCCCCTTCGGGTAAGACCCTCTTGGCAATGACCGAACTGTCACCCTATGGTAGTATTAATTTAATTAGATCCACCAGTGGGCACAATTAAATATTTCTCTGAGCACACATGGGAGAAGGAATCTTTTTCTTCAACGCTACAGGCACAATATGCAGATTTACCACTTATTTGATGTATGTCTCAAATTCGGCATTCCTAGACAGCTTGAAACACTGTTGATATACAGTGGGTTCAAAAAGTCAAAAAGTTCTAATTAATCTAATCATAAACATTTTCATTACAAAATATGCAATGGATAATGACCAACTCACTGTACATTTTCTCTCTTTTTACACGGCTAATCACCAACTAAAAATATGTGGATATAAAATATTAATTTGAGTTGTAATCTAACTGGGTCCCTATACACTGACACTGAGTGCAGGATATAAATCAGTTGAAGTTCGTTTGACTTGACTTTTTTTAGACAAAATATGAATGCAACAAAAAAGCATAAATAACTTGACAAAATGTGTTCATTTGGATCACCCTGCAACATCATTAAACACAGATGACACTTGAATTGTGAATATTAGAGGACTTTGAAGTATACTTAAGTAAATATAATTTTTTTTTAAATCCTGATTTTTTACACACATTTAGGCAGCTTCAAAGGGCTCAACAAGACCCCAGTCAACAAGGGGCTTGTAGGTATGCAGTATTATTTTTTTTATTTTTTTCTGAAAATATCTGAATATTTTCCAATACAAGACCCATATATGGATTTTGGATCGTCAAAAATGGTCTACGTTGGGCACCATTCGCTTGCATTAGATGGAGAAAAATCCTGGCAAAACAGAGATTAACACATTCAATTAAACATGACATTTTAAGTAGAAAAACTGAAATATATTTTCCTGTAAAATGTACCCCAATAATCTTTATTTCCTAATTTGTCAATATAATTAGTTATAAGTTGCGATGTTTATAATAAAATGTGGTTATATTAGATGTGGCTTTTTATCTTATTTAACCCATAATTATGATAGTTGCACTGTTGCATCTCTCGCACTTTATACCCCAAATACCTGATACTAATTAAACATAATAAGAACTCTGAAGCCTTGACTACTTTTCACCACATTTATTTTATTAAAACGTCTTAAGTAATGGAGTGATGAGTGACTGGAGGGTAAATTTCTTAATAAAACTAAATCCTAATACTTTTATTAAAGAAATAATAAATTTACCCTCCAGTCACTCATCACTCCATTAGACGTTTTAATTAAATCCTAATACTTAATTTAATGATTCTGTTTATTTCCAGATTTAAGTAAAAAAAAATAATCCCAGATTTTCAGTGTGATCTCAGACTTTTCACTTTTCAACATTGTCATGAAAAATTGCAAGAGATAATGAAAAACCCTGTCAGAGAATCGTTAGCATTTAAGCCATCTCACTGTACGGCAGTCTGAGGATACAGAAAACCAATATAGTCCATAATTTTGTGCTGATTGTGTTCTGAGACTGCAGTAATGAAGGCCTCAGCCACTGCAGCGGCAGCAGGCTGTCTGAGAAGACAGAAAAATCAGAAAGAGATTAAATTCTACGGAGAGTTTTTTTGTCCGGGAGATTGGTTCTTATCACCCAGGTCTGCTCCAACGTTGCGAGGAGAGAATATAAGAAAGAGAGGGAGTGGAGGTGAAAAAAGAAGAAAGGAGGCATTAAGAGGGGATAGTTAAGGATAGTATTAATCCATTTATCCATGTTTGACATTTGTCGATGTATCTCCTCAGATTGCTTCATTCTGGATGTGAAATGCTATTAATAAAAGCAGACCGCCTCTTCAGAAACGCTCTGCTGCTCTCATCATGTTTAATGTTCCCTGTAAGCCTAAGCATGAAGGTCTCGTGGTTTCTCACCACATGTACTTTCATATGTGTAATCTGCTGGTGCAGATCACGAGGAATGGATATTTTTATAAATCCTTAATTAATGGGCTTTCTGTCACCAGTCTCTACCCAGCTTATCGAGCACATTTTGGATATAATATGAGCATATGGTACAACGGTCTCGTAAGCAAACTTTTTGCATATTGTTCAGGGGGGAAAAGGGAAAAGTGAACTATACACATCTCTGGCTGATAAGAGCTGCTTTCCATATGTATTGTGAAATCATCATGATATCAAACGAAGGAATGGGACCTTATAAAACAGCATTCCCCCATGATGTGCTCGTGGCTAGCACAAACAGATTTAAGAAGGAAGCTGTCCAGCACATCTCACAGGCTTTCAGATTGATCGCTCCCACCTTTCTAATCGGATGGCGCATGTCGGGCAGTGGAGGGAACGTTTGAAACAGATGAACTCAGAAAGCAATCAGCGCACTGTCACCACTTTGTCGGGCAGACCAGTGAGCCAGCCGATCGCCTATAGAACTAATCCACCTTTCTGTACAAAACAAAGGAAAAGTGGACTGGCTCTAATTGTAAGCCAGGTCATCTGGAAAATACATTGCAGATGCAAGCTGGATAAAATATGACTGTTGTATAAAAAAAAGGTATTTTAAAATATATTTGCGTGATTTTCCTTTCCTTTTTATTTTTCTTGTGGTGTCTGCACAAGGACTTCGGCAGGGGAATGCTTATCAGCTTCATGACAATGTCGTGTTCGAAATGAACCACTGCAATAAAGCAGAGTGCAATTTGAAATGGGATTAAATGTTGATGTGTTTCTGGTTTGCATTTTTCATGATAATTACATAGGAATTGAATCAGGCAGTCTTAATAAAGCAAATCAATATCTTAAATTGCAGAATGTGACTGCAATACTTGACTATTGAGCTTTTGTTACCTTTTGTTTTGCACTGGGGAAATTTCTTCTGTCCTTTGTTTCTGGATGTTCTTGTGAATCCCTTCAGTGTTTAAAAAAGCTAATAACACTGGTCTGTTTTGTCTTTCATTATTAATGTAGCCTGGTTACTCTGGGATGCATAGAGGGTGGAAACTCTAATCTTTATGATGCCAAGCATCAGGCCTGCTCTCTTCACGCTAATAAATGTGATAGCAAGGTGGTACTATAAGCATGCTGTTCTCAAGGGGTGCTATATATATATATTGTGTATACGGTTTCCCTGAGGGCTAAAAAGTTTCTCTGAACTGTGGCTTAGATTGCAATTTTTGTAAGGGTTTATTTTCTGCTGTCTGCTTTGTGAAGAATGCACAGAGAAAGAAAAAAAAAAAAAAACTGAAGTGCATGGGTCATATCTCCACCCGCTTCAATCATCAAAAAGAATTGCAAACATAAAGACTGTCTTCAAACAGTTTTTATTGGTGGCACTAAGTACAAATAGATGCTATTTAAGTGAAATTCTGATTATAAAAACAGAATGCAATAATATCAATATATTCAGTGTATATGAATATGATTATAAAATCATAATAGGATGCTGCTTTATTGGGACATAACTTGTCCCTTTCCCTATCCCCAAAGCCCACCCCTACGTTAAACACTATATTGAATACCTGTAAGGCACTTTATTTCCACTTTTTGATTTGTTTCTTAATTTTTCTTTAAAGGGCACATAACACACAGTTTCTGCCAATCTCATGTTAATATTGAGTAACTAACTATAGAGTAGTATTGCATCCTTCATTTCTCCGAAGAGTCTTTAGTTTTATCAGATTTGTAAAAAACAAATACAGCTGTACCGATTCTTTCCGAGCTACTGGAGGCGTGCCGTGGGCGGAGCTAAAGAGTCACTCACGCGCAATACATCATCGCATTATCCCTATAACTTTTGATTCACTATACGTTTGTGTTGTTTACATTATATGCACTTATGCGCCGATTGCCAGCAAAACACAGACATTTGATGTTACTTACTGCCTGCAATTCCAACTCTTTTAGTGCCGGGACCGGTCCATTTCAGTTTCAAACTATCTGCAAAACCAGCATCAAACTGGGCCTTGTTTATAAAACATTCGTCACCAAAATGCTGGGAACAAACAAACACACTCCGCTGCTGCCCCGGAAATTAATTGCATTCACTGTTCCCCTAAAACTGGGTTCTGGTTTATGTGTGCACGCTCTTCCAGGAGAATTGCCCATACAAGGAATTCCGCCCTTTATGACATCACACAGGGCCATACTCGAAAAAAACTTTCCGAAACGTATACGAATCCTGAAAGAGTGTATTAGGCACATAAATACTCAGTCATATGTCCAACTCATTTTTTTAAACTGTGGCCAAGTTTAGCATGAGAATCCAACACAGTTTAAAGTGTGTCAGAATAAGTCAGAATGCATGAAATAGGCTAGCATTAGACATCCCCTTAAATAAATGCTATTTCACTTTCTGTATGAATGTAAATATTACTGTTATTTTACTCACTGTATGATGTGCCTTTTAGGACAAGTACCTATATCTTGTAGAACTTACCCATGTCAAAATCATAACTCTTGGCCTCAAGTTTGGGACCGAGATGGATCTTGTGCATGTTGCCCAGTTGGAACCCACCTGTTTATAAGTGCCATCTCATATGCAATCCATGTGGGCAGTTGGCATGGGGCCATTATGGAACCCTTGGACAATCCCATACAGAGCCCATTTCAACCTATTTCAAACCCACATGGGCCCCACATACAAATATTGGCAGCTAGGACCGAGATGGGTCTTGTGCATGTTGCCCACTTGGGTCCCGCCTAGTACCAAGTGCAATCCTACATGAAATACACCTGGGCAATTAACATGGGGCCAGTATGGAACCCACGGACAATCCCATACAGAGCCCATTTCAGCCTATTTCAAACCAACATGGGCCCCACATACAAATATTTGCAGCTGGGACCGAGATGGGTCTTGTGCATGTTGCTCACTTGGGTCCCGCCTAGTACCATGTGCAATCATACATGAAATACACCTGGGCAATTAACATGGGGCCAGTATGGAACCCACGGACAATCCCATACAGAGCCCATTTTTTAGCCCATTTCAAACCCACATCGGCCCCGAGTACAAATGTCGGCTGGGTTAAAGCTGGGACCGAGATGGGTCTTGTGCATGTTGCCCACTTGGGTCCCACCTAGTTCCAAGTGCAATCCTACATGAAATTCATCTGGGCAATTAACATGGGGCCATTATGTATCCTGCGGACAATCCTACATGGGGCCCATTTTTCAGCCCATTTCATACCCATATGGGCCCCACATACAAATGTTGGCTGGGTTATTGCTTTATTTTTCTCTGATGGAGAAGATCGGATTGATTTAGTCTGCTGAATGAAAGTGTTTGCAAAAGTAAATATGCCTGACCTCTGATAGAGTGTTTGTGTGCTCATTATTTTATTTTGAAATTTTGACAAAGGCCTCTTGAGGATTGTTTGCTGGGTCATTGTGCACTCTAGCCCAGTGTTCCAGCACTAACATATCACGATGACCACAATAACCATCATCCTTTTTTTCAAGGGCCGTGAAAAGTATTTTCTGTATAGTCTGCATAATTTGAGCAGCCAGGCCAGAGTATAAGGTCAACAAACTCTCACTTTGAATCATCACAATAGATTGCGAATTTGCATATGTTCTGCTGATTGTAATTAGTTAATGACAATGCTGAAATCAAATTATATTTCTAAACAACTGAAGTAGTCCCCACTTGACCAGACTTTGTGCTGTTTTTAATTAATCTGTTGAACAAGTATGCAGCAGTGATTTCCGTACAGCCTGGCCTGAATGATTAACCATGATGAATTGCGCTCTGAACCCGTCTGCTTATTTCAGCTCTTGTGAATGATGAGAGACAGTAAAAGTGGCAGCGACATTTAATTACACAAGGAAACATCACTGATGTCCATACTTCATCAAAACATCTCCAAAAACACGTTACCTTCCCCTTTATAACTGCAAGCCACAAAACAAACAAATATTGAAGGTCATTGACAGATAAAACATTTGGCAGACAAAAAACTCTGATTTGCTGTTTCTCATTTTGAATCCATGATTTAACACATATTTCGCTGCAGTCGTTCGTCTTTATTACAATGCAACAACTCCATTTGACTGAATGATGAAGAAGGTCTCTTTTTTGATTCTCATACATGAGAATGAACAGTGCAATCAATCATTTTTGGTACTATTTTTGTGTGTTCTTAAAGGGATAGTTCACCCAAAAATGAAAATGCTGTCCTCATTTACTCACCCTCATGTTGTTCCAAACCTGTATGATTTCCTTTCTTCTGCTGAACACAAAAGAAGATATTTTGAAGAAAGTCGGTAACCAAACGACTGATGGACCCCATTGACTTCCATAGTAGGAAAAAAAAAATACTATGGAAGTCAATGGGGACCAGCAACTGTTTAATTACCAACCTTCTTTAAAATATCTTCTTTTGTGTTCAGCAGAAGAAAGGAAATCATACAGGTTTGGAACAACATGAGGGTGAGTAAATGATGACAGCATTTTCATTTTTGGGTGAATTATCCCTTTAAGGAAAATCCTAATATAAGTACTCTCTCCCCCCAAGGCTACTGCCATGCGAATGGCCCTGTTAGACATTATTGTCTTTCATTTTACTGCTATAAATGGAATAAAACTGGTAGTAAACAAACATTTTTCGCCAACCTTCAACTTACCAGCCTTCTGATATTGTCATAAACTGTCAATTTAAATGAATATTTTCCCACAAAAATGAAAATTCTTTCTGCATTTGGGATTTCTGTTATTTCTACCCATGAAACCTAAAGGAAGAATTTTTGGAGAAGAACTCCAGAGTCCATACGACTTTTAAATGCACCATATTTCAAGTCTTCTGTAGTCATATGAGCTTTGTTTCACAAAAAGCAATACTACATTGTTTATTTTTTCATTCATTCTGTCACAATCCCTGTATCATAATTCCTTGTTGTGGACTCTTATTTTGAAATGTATTTTCTGTTCTCCTTATATCATTACTTACGCTTTCCTGTTTAGTTCCTGTTTGCCTTTGTCTTATTTGTTACCATAGTGATTAATCAGTTTCAGGTGTGCCTTGTTAACCTCTTGTTATCCTGTGTTCCCCTGCAGTGTTTCAGTCTTGGTTTGTCGGTTGTTGTCTTTGCATGTTGTCTGAAGCTGTCACATGCCTGCCCTTTGGATTATGCTCTTGTTTTGCTCATGTTCCTGGTTATGTTCCTTGTTTTAACCCCCTGTTTGGATTATCATTGTTTTGCTTTCAATAAATATTGCTGCAACTGGATTCTCACCTCACCTCATCCCTGCCTTGACGTGACTCATCCATGCATTTCTGTATTTGTTTATTTATTTGATAAGGGTCAATGCATGATAATGAACATTAGTATAAAATACAAAACGTAAACAAGCCGGATTATAGCAACATTGCTAATTTACATCTGCAGTCCAGGAAGATAAACATACATATCAAATATACATAACAGACGAAATACCCAAACACATTATTTCAAATTTCTAAGTAAAATGTTTACACAACTGATTCGTCATAAGCCACTTTTTAAGATCTTTAAAAGTAGAGCATTGTCTTCATATTCCAATATTTATTCCCTATTACAGACAATACTTTCTGTCCAAAATAAAACATATTTTTTATATGAACAATACATTTAATATTAGAGAACTATAGGTAAAAAAAAAAGTGTAATATAACATAAATTTTTTCCAAATAATATTTGTATAAATTGGGTCATTGATCATTATTGGTCCGTGGCATCTTAAAGATTGCATTAGGGGCCCTGTACTTCCAGTCGTTCTTTATATGCAGAGACCAGCAGTTTTGCAGTAATTGCCTTCCTGTCGGGCAGGAAATGTAAATGCACCCATCACTCTACTTCTTGTGAGCGAATTAATAATTTGCTTTTAGTTTACGAAAATATCCTGAATCATAAATACATGATCCTTTCAGGGCATTTGTTGTCTTTAGTTTTAATGGTTTTCCAGCCATTTTATTGTCAATGGAACAAGCGTAAATAAGCTTTAAAGGGATAGTTCACTTTGAAATAAAATGTTGGTATGTTTTAGCTTACCTCAAGGGCATCCAAGATGTAGGTGTCTTTGTTTCCGCAGTAGTTTCAGTTTTGATATTTTTAGGTCAAACCGTTCTTGTCTGTCAGTCATATAATGCAGGTCTATGGTCACCACCTCAAAGAGCATGCACAGAGAAGTCCACATTAAACAATTCCCCATCGTAAGTACACATTGATGGCCTAAGACACGAAACGAGCGGTTTGTGTGAGAAAACGAACAGTATTTATATCGTTCTTACCTCTTGTACACAACCACATCCAAGTGATCTGAGGGCACGTATGACGTGTGCGCGCGTTCTGGCTTAGTCTACGCAAGCGCCGGAAAGTTGGCCACTTGGACGTGGTTGTGTACAAGAGGTAAAAACGATATAAATACTGTTTGTTTTCTCACACAAACCACTTGTTTCGTGTCTTAGGCCATCAATGTGTACTTACGATGGGGAATTGTTTAATTTGGACTTCTCTGTGCATGCTCTTTGAGGTGGTGACCATAGACCTGCAATATGACTGACAGACAAGAACGGTTTGACCTAAAAATATCAAAATTGAAACTGCGGAAACAAAGACACCTACATCTTGGATGCCCTTGAGGTAAGCTAAAACATACCAAAATTTAATTTCAAAGTGAACTATCCCTTTAAAAGGATTGTAGTGCAATTCAGCATTGTAACATTTTCAACAAAATAATTATCAATGGGGTCCAGGTCCCTCTTTGGAAGATGAATTGGTGCATAAAATGGCAGACATGATGAAAAGGCGTGGTATGATTTGATCAAAGTTAGATGAGAAAGATAAATGAGGCAGCCCGAAGCCCAGGCCTCTGAAAACTCCCCCAAGAAAATCTTGTCTTTCTTGGCCTCTTTCCACAATGCTGAATGTGCAGCCATTCTACAGAAATCTATTGAACACATGTGAAAGTGAAGCTTGGCTGTCAAAGGTTTGCATCTCCAAATATATCTTTGCAGATTAATCTGGCACCGAGTTTCTTCTCTTCCCCTGCTCTCTGGAACCTTTGGCTGTGTGAAAGGTGTTTGAGTGAGTGGCTTATCAAGAGAAACAGGCAACTGTGGCCGGTGTAACTCTGTCTCTATAGTCATAGGTCTGACTGAAGGAGAGAAAGAGCAGGGATTGGTGACTCTCACCTTTACCCTGTGCTGAATGAAATTGCTAGCCGCGTTATTGCTTCGTAAGCATAATGCAAAAGGACCCATTGCCCTCAGGCATGCATCATGAGGCAAATGTTAGAAGTTTACACGCATACATTTTTACTTTTTTTTTTTTTTTGTGGTCTAATGTTATTTAGTGCTGCAGGGAAACTATTTCAAAAAGGGTTTTTTTCTTTTCTTTTTTTTTTTTTTCTGGGGTTTCCTGGCATTCGCTTAGTAAATTGGGGTTTATGTTATGCACAAACAAAAAATGTTTAAAGGTTTATCACAGCTCTGCCTTGCTCTAATGATGGTTTTACAATCTGCTAGGGTTGGTGTTGGTACCATCTGTCCATCTACCTTTAGAAGGTTCATCCCCCACTTTGTGGGAGATAATCCTAAAATTTTTGAATCAAAAATGTTAGCTGGCCACATAAAACAACAACTACAAGACACTTCCAGCATCCAGTTGACTAAACTTCTTGGAACGAACGTTCATTCATATTCTAGATATTTCCTAACTGAAATGACATTCAAAACAGGACTTGATTTTATCTGGAATTTAGGCTAGAGTTCATTTTCTGGCATTTAACATTTTCAGAACAAGCTGTTCAAAGGTTTGAGATTGGTAAGATTTTTTGACAAAATTATATTATGCTCACCAAGGCTGTATTTTCGCACGTTAAAAAATAAATACGACCTCACGTTATGTCAATCACACTTGTACACTGCCTCCGAAACTTTCGTCCGTAAAAAAAAAAAATCGAATCGGGTTCGATTTTCTGCGTTTTTCGCATCCGTAACAAGGGTTTGAATGGTGTTTTGACAGTTTACACAGCCACAGAATGACGGATACGAAAAAAAGCATTCGAAAATTTCGGATTCAGTGTGCAAGGACCTTAATATTGTAAAATATTATTACAATTGGAAATAGCTTTTTTTCTATGTAAAATGTAATTTATTCATGTAATGGCAAAACTTGGTGCTCAAGAAACATTTCTTATTATTATCAATGTGCTTTTTTAGGATTCTTTGATGAATAGAAACTTCAACAGAGTTTATATGAAATATTTTTCAGGGGTCACTTTTGATCAATTTAATGCATCATTGCTGAATAAAAGTACAGTAATCATTTCTTTCAAAGAAGTCTTGCTGATTCCAAACTTTTGAATGGTACTGTGCTTTTTCAAACGCTTTGAGCCTTTTTCTGATCACATTCTTTGGCTGACTTGGTTCATCCTCAGACCATGCTGGCCTAAAGTTAAAAGCTTTTTGATATGCTGAACCGTTCTTTATATGACACTTGATTGGTTTGTTTGAAATTACATGCTCTGATAAATTGTGCACAATAAGACCACGTTTATTATAAATGTAATTTTTATTTTATGCTAACTTTAAAAGATTGCCATTCACTGTAAAAACTGCTTATATTCTCTTAACTTTTCAGCAAGAATATTGCACCTCCCCTGTCTTGCGATCTCATCTATAAGCGATTGTTTTATTCTGCCTGTATTGCAGAAATGAATTATGGGCCAGACACACCTTCACATGGATACAGAATCACACCAGCATGCACAAATGCGCTGTGAGGAAAAGTCTAACACTAATTCAGTCGGATGTGTCCTTTGTGGGAGCTGTGGTGAAAGTGTGACTTATTTATTCCCTCTGAAGATGATTTCTCCTTTTCCCTCTCCCTTCCTTTTTTTGTGATGTGAGTGAGGGATGAAGGTGCAGAGGAAAGGAGATTAAAACAGTTTTTTTATTTTTTACCGTCCCTGTGGAGGTACGGGAGGTGTGCTGAGAGGGCAGAGTTTTCACTGAATGCTGTCGCTGTTGCATTATTTATGGCCCTGTGTGCTCCCATTATCTGTGTGTGCACCCTTCACTGCAGCCAACTACCACCCAGAACACACCTCCATTTGTGAGTGTGTGCGTGAAGGAGGCGGACCAAGATAAATGCATGTGCCTGTTATGTGAACAAATGTGTTGTTGCACATGTGTATTCTTTAACAATCATTTTGTTTGTGAAGTGATCTTCGGACCATAATTTCCTCGTTAGAATATGTTTACTTCATACACTCTTAATCAACATTTAAGATAATGCTTTAAAATTTTTTTTACTTGATTAACAAACTTAATGCAGCAAATTTTGCTTGCTGAGTCTCTGTACCAGTGAGGCCTTTTCCTAAAGGGATAGTTCACCAAAAAATGAAAATTCTGTTATCAGCCAAACTGTTTGGTTACCATTGACTTTTATTGAATGGGTGGAAAATGCAACATTTCTCAAAGTATGTTTCTTTCTATCTTTTAAAGAATAAAGAAAGTCAGGTTTGGAACAACATAAGTGTTAATAACTGATTTTTCGGTGGACTATCCCTTTAAGACTGAAGCGGAGCACTGATGCAACACATACGTTTTGTGTTACATGATATGTTTAGAAGTATGCTATCTTTGTTTTTTATAATCTCAGTAGTTTAATTTTCAAGGATGAATAATGGTCATGAATTAATTAACTTTTTTTATGATTATTCTTTTTTCTCGGTTTATAGTTTCTCTTTTATTTTTCTGAACTTTCAACTTGAAATAAGTTAAATAATCTTATTTGAACAAAACAATTAACATCTCACATTTCAAATCAACCTCAAAAGACATCAAAACATTACAAAGGATTTAAATAAATTAAATAACTCATGGTTTGGTTGAAGACATCAGTGAGCTCAAATTTCTTGAGATAAGCAGATGGTTGTTTGCATTCAGTTGCTCAGAGCCTCATTTCCTTTGATATTGTATCTTTTTTAAATTTATTTATACAAAAACTTGAGTAACTCTGTAAAATGCTGTTTAAATGATAATTCATTTTAGTAGGCCCATATTTAACTTTTACAAAATAAATCTTCAATTGTCCATTGCAGTTTCTTGGGCTCTGACCAAAACATATTTTCACTGTATAGGGTTCTTGATATAAATCTTTGAAGATTAAAAAAGTTTTGATGTGGGTTCTTCAGATAAGTTTGGTTTCTGATTTATTTAAAGAACCAGCATATGTTTAGGCTGTAAGATCTATAAACCGTTATTTATATGTTAGTATACTGGCAGTAAAACTAAAGATTATTACCTTTACCCCGACAGCTAAAACCAGTAAAACATTCTGTACTCAAGGGAGATGAGCTGCTGAGTTAATGTTTGGGTCACTTGCATTTTTATGCATCATGCAAGAGGAAGAGTGTGTCTGAAAATAATCATCAGAGGATCATGGGTTTTCCCGGGTAACCCACCGTCTGGTAGTGCTGTTCAGTCATACTCAAAAATAAACATGCAGTCATCCAGCTAAAATAATTTAGCTTTAGCATTAACTTTTCAAAGGCTTCTTCTTGGAAGATGCATCTTTACAAGCACTATGGTGCATTAGAGTCTCCAGAACTATTCTATGAAAATACAAGTTTTCATTTGACAAGAACCTCAAACTCTCCCCTTCTCCTTTTTCCCACACCAAACTGCAACATTTCCTGAAAAGATCCATTATTACCCTTACAAACAAGTACTGAGGAAGCACAATGCTTCAGCAGAATGGTATTTGGCTCTGAAATTCATTGAAAAAAGGTTGGCTACTTCCAAAAAACCATGTTACTACCATGATGCATGTCCAAACAACTATGCTATAAAAACATATGGTACCGAATGATTTCATCCAAAATATGATGTCACTTTTTGGTTGCTTTTATTAGTGTAAGATGCTAGACTGATCTGTTATTTTACCAAGCAAGCTATGAGCAAGTTTGGCCATGTTTACACTGCTGTGCATGTATAGTCTACTACTTTGTACATTTCTCTTAACTTACAAAAAGCGTATCTATATTGGTGCAATAAACTAAATTCATTGTGCACCGGGATGTAAAAAGTGTCATTGTGAGGAGGACTCATGCGGGGACCCACAGGCTATAGTCAGAAATGAAGCCCTGTTGTCTCCCTGATGGGTTTTCAGCGCATACACTCATACACACAACTCAACCAACTTTTGTCTAGTGTCACTAAAATGTAACTCTTCGCAATATTCAACTAATTTTGGATGAATATTTTACCGAAAGCCTTTTTGGGAACAATGAAAAATCAGTCGTATCATTCCAAAACCAACATCCAAGACATGTACTTTTTTTCTCGTTTTTTTTTCTTTCTTTCAGAATGACCATTTGTTGGTAGGCTATGATAGTGTACACAGATTTTTTCTGTCAGATGCCAGAAATAGTAAAAGTGTCATAAAAGTGGTTTGTATGACATCATATATGAACATATACTATGCACTATCATGGTTTTTGGACATGTAATACTCTTGAAAAGACTTAAGAGTACCATATAAATACCATTATGGTATATGAATTTCAGCATGATATCAAAGTGACATTATCATGGGATACCATCAGTGTACCATGGTAATACCTCAGTCATTTAATAAACCTTAGGAGTATCAGAGGTTCAAAATTGTTTATACAATCGTTCCAAAAGTCTGGGGTCACTATGATTTTATTTTGTTTTATTTTTAAGAAATTGATACATTTATTTAACAAAGACATTATTTTGAACAAAAAATTAAATTCCAAAAAATTTGTTCTATTCATCAAAGAATCCTGGGGAAAAGTATCACATAAAATATTAAACAGTAACAGCAACTGTTTTCAACATTGATAATAATAAGAAATGTTTCTGCAACAAATCAGCATATTAAAATGATTTATGAAGGATCATTTTGATATTGAAGAGAGTAATGATGCTGAAAATTCAGCTTTGCCTTCACAGGAATAAATTACATTTAAAAATATATTCAAATAGAAAACAGTTACTTTAAATTGTTATAAAATTTCACAATTTATCTTTATTTTTGATCAAATAAATGCAACCTGGTGAGCATAAGAGACTTCATTGAAAAACAAACAAATAACATCTTACAGACATACTTTTTAACGGTAGAGTATATAATATAATGTTGTACTTATATATTATATTTAATATAAATATTATTGCAATAATATACTGAATCCTCAGAACTGAGCCAAGAATGTAACAAAAGGAACATTATTGTACTACAGTATGAAAGTTGCCACAGCAACATGTCCATTATCCTAATATTTGCACACTCACAACCTGTGCTTTCCTAACATTGACAATTAGCTTATATACTACCTGAGGTGGCAAAAATGAACAAGATATTGCTATAGCAAAATGTATCCACTGTCTCCCCCCAAAGACTCAATTACTATCCCTCCAAGAAGTATATTTTTAGTTTTTTGTCCTCTATATTTCTCTCCGAGTGCATCCATCCATATATTCCGTACCTCCACTAATTTAGAGGGTTAAAGGCTCTTCCAGAATCAGGCTCTAGATTATGTCAAACGAGAACTCAAAAATGCCTTTGGCCCCCTGGACTTTTGGGTATAAATATAGGTCAAATTATTTTAGACAGTTTGTGAATAGCTTCGGGCTAGTTTACAGCCACGAATTATACATGTGTGAGTGTGAATCTATAAAAAAATATATCTCTGGTGACTAGCTCTGTAGCTGAGTAGATTCTAAAATGTCAGTCTTTTTATTTTTAATACTGTAAAGGGTCACCTGTCGACTGCCAACCCATTGTGTCTACAACCCTTTGATTAAGATTGACTTCTCACATTTCCATTGAGTACTTTTGCCAAAGAGCAGCGGTTATGTTTATTCATAACCACGCAAACTGGAACATTCTTGATGTTCCAGAATTCTAAATATGCTAATTAATTTTCCCACAAGCACTTTAGACACACAAACTCAAGGCCACTTCAAGTGAATGTTGCCGACAGTCTCGAAAAGCCAAGCCTTTATCGCGAGCTCACTGTTTCAGACGATAGTCGGGATGTCAAACCAAGCTCTTTCAGGAGACGACACTTCAGGGCCAATGAACTTGAGTGGAACCCTAATGGCAATAATGGAACCATTTTTCTGTTCAAATATCTGTTGAGTGCTGTGGCAAGGTTGCACTGGTCCATTTAGTAGAGAAAAAAATCATTGTGAATTAACACCTGAAGTGTGAGGCAATAAAAATGACTCTTTTTTTTTCCCCCCATATATGTTGCTTTTATTTTACTGGTTCAGCAGATCTCGTCTTAGGCTACAGTTTCATAGCCTGCAGGGAAAATGATACAGTAATTCCTGAATACACAGTACGAACATGTGCAGTTCAAGCAGAATACCGCTGAGACACAAATTATTGGACCACAAACCACTACTGAGCCAATATTTACCTTGTTTTCATTCTGCTATTGGTATAAAACCTGATATAGATGTAGACTTCTGACACTCTTGAGCATGGATAGCATAAATTATACTCTGTCCTCTAACATAACTAAATTGACTGTCTTTTTATTCCAAGAAACAGAACAGAATAGGCCTATTGATGACTCATGTTGCACGCATTCGCATATTGTTGTCCAGTCGAATGATCTCTAGAAGGACAATGCCCTTCCGCATACCACCTGAAAATAACTAGCAAATCATGGTTTTTGACTATAATTAAAGCCAATTGTCTGTTTATAAAAAGGAGCTGCACGCCTGCCCCTATCTTCTGTTTCAAAAGGAAATATAGGGGGGAAATAATAGAGAATAAGATTAAGAAAAGGGAAAAACATTGATAGTAAGAAATGGTTCTTGAGAAAATTCAGCTTGGCCATAACAGGAATAAATTACATTTAAAAACATATTCAAACAGAAAACAGTAATATTAAGTTAAAATAATATATCATATTACTGGGTTTGCTCTATTTTTGCTGAAATAAATCCATCCTTTGTGCATAAGAAAAAAATTTTTTTTTAATTAATGGTTGTGTACATAATGTATTTGTTTGTTCATTAATTAATTAATTAATTAATTAATTAAATCATTCATTAATTTGACAAAACATACCAAATCAGTATTTTTTAGGTTTCATCAACAATCCATTTCTTTTTTATTCTTATAATTTAATTATACAAGTTAATTGGCTGCAAGATTGGTGTAACAAGGCTTTGTACCATTACACATCATTACTATTATCACACTCAATGTCAAAAATTCACAGTATCACACAAGGCTTGATCAGAGCTGTCTTTCAGGACATGTAATGTTCAGGACGTTTTTTGCAAGAATTGTCAGTTTATTTCTGATTTCTATGTTGAAATCTGACATTATCTCATTTGGCAACAAAGGAAATAAGTAAATGCAGATTTTTCTCCCTTAAAAACTAGATGTGATTTGTTATAGAATCGTAAAGGACAATGAATCATTACGTTGAATCATAATCAGAGACATAATCATTACATTCCCATCCCTACGTTATTATCTTCTGTGTTTTCTCTGATCTCAGGCTGGATGTCTGCTATAAAAAGCTCTCCTCCTGGGGCTGCCTTTTTTTACTGCAGAAGCAGCAACAGCCGCTGGGTTTCTCTGGTGGCCACTGTTGCAGAGCGGAGTGCACCTGCCCTCCATACAGTCCTGCATCTGCTCCCACACCACCAGAACAGGGCTCCGACTGCCAGACACACACACACAAGAGAGGAACCAGTGTGCCGAAAGCACTATAACCTCCCATTTTTCCACCCTTCAGCCGAAGATTGATATTCAAGGAGAACAGACAGACACATGTCACAAGGTCTGGGTGTGCATGTCCTGACTGTTTCTTTTTGCCAGAAGCTTTGTTCAAGAAAAAGCACAGTGTTCCTCTTAAGGACAAGAATCGAAAAGCCCTGCAGGATGATGTTCTCTTTCCCCCTCCATTCCTCAGTGTCACTCAGTCTTTCTCTTTCAGCCTTGGTTCTCCTTTTTTTAACTCCTTTTGTGCACTTTCACTGTCTCTCAGGGCGACAGTCCAAATGAATGGACTCACTACTTTGTGAAAGTCAAATAGGAAACAATTTATCTTTGCATGTCCAAAAAAAGGTTCAAAGATGACCCAGAATCATCTTTGCCAGGAGGTCATTACTTCTCAACACAACATTTTTCTTTTTAAACATTTTCTCATGTCCTAAATTAATAACAAATACGAATGACGATAAAAGAGTTCAATATCATTTAGGGTTGGGGTAGGATGTAGTGAAGGTGGTACATTTTTTTCAAATGCCACTCACCGGTATCCTGGAAATCCAGACCTAAATCTAAAAGATTAATGGTCTGGCGTCGACTAATGAAAATCGGCAAGCTTGAAGGGCGGCATCAAGCATGCATTTGAAAATCTCACTGCACGCAATTGGATAACACTACGACCAAGCACAACAATAAACCCCATACGCTCTTAGCTACCAGCGGAGCTAACTGGTAGATTATACTCTTACCGTATCCGGTCGGCAAAACAGCAAAAACATCCTTCTTGCAAAGGAACAATTCGAGCGCCGTCTTCTGTTCCTTTTTTAGAGAAAAAATCGAAATCTTTCATTGTAGCGGACAAAGCCGTTTCAAACAAATGGTGTTCATCCGTAGCCATCTTGCAATGTTTACTAATGACTTCGACTTCGCAACGCTGTCGTCATCTCGCCTCTGCTCTGGCCCGCCTATATCAGATAACCCGATGTGATTGGTGCAGCTCAGATAGAGGGGCATATTTAATGAGCATCATTACTCGACACCAGAGTAACTTCAAATTCAACTTGTGCTCTCACGAGAACTCTGGATTACCAGGGTAACTCACCGGGGCATTTCATTTCCAAACTACCGCAATACAACCGACGGTGGAAATATATAAAGAAAGTAAGCACTTTCTTATTCAGTAAAGTAGCTTACATGTCTACACTCCCTGACCCATGCTTCAGTGCCTCTTCTGTGGTGCTTCAGAGCGAAGCCTGCCAAAGCAAAGGAAGACGAAAGAAAAACTACAGACAGATGCTGCAGATAATCCCCACTCAGACACACATAAACACAGTTCAAAAATTTAAGCCATCAAAGAGTGAAACACTCTTTCACTCAGGCAGAGCTTGCTGCAAGAGACATTTTTTTCTCCATTCTATAGAACCCACTCATGTGGCTTCTGAAGAGCATAATATTTAATTTGCCATTGCCTTCAGAGAGTGTGAAAGAGAGAAAGATAGAGATCAGGACAGGAGGAAATCAGGGGGGTTACTCAGCATGTGCAGTTACACACATGACTATAGCATCTCTTCGTTCATCTTCGGAAAACAATAAGATATTTTTGTTGAAATCCGAGAGCTTTCAAGGTCCATAAAGGTAGTAAAGACTTAAGACATCATTAAAATAGTTAATGTGACTACAGTGGTTCAAACTGAAGCCAGAACCCGGCCCGTACCCGAAATCATTTAACACGACCCGACCCGACCATTACGGTTATATTTTAAGCCCGAGCCCGACCCGAACTCGAGGTCCGTTTCTCACAGTAAATACCTTTTTTTTCTTTTTTTTTGGTGCAGTATGCTGTATTTTATGATTGCTTGCAACAATAATTAAACAAAAACCGTTTCACCAAGGCACAGCGGCCCCATCAGCAGTCAGCACACAAGAAAAAAAAAGAGAAAAAGCACGGACTTACTAATTACGAAACTTTGATGTGTAGTCAGGTTCATTATATTCAGATTTTAACCTTTCTGGGAATTTTTGGGGGATTTGCTAAACTATACATTTTTGGAAAGGTTATTGTATAAAGAGTCAGAAAATCAATGTTTGCATTTGCTCAGATGTCTATGGAGGCCATATTGAAGTTTAAAAAATGGCCACCGTAAAATTTAAAATTGTAATATCTCGACTTCTGAATAAACTGGAATGTTGATTTTTTTACTGCTAAACCCACACTGTAAGGGTCAAGGAATCCAATGGTGCTAGTTACACTTTACCATATTAACCCTTCGATGCATGAGTAGGTAAAAAATGACCCCGTGTGGTTGTTTTCTTGCAATATCTTTGTAATGAAAAGTTATAATTTCATATTCCAGCTGTTCTTCAAAAAATAAAGATTTTTTATATCACTCATTAAAACATTTAATATTTATTGTGGGAATGATTAAAAAAGACATGCACATTGCAGACCTACTAATGGGTGCTGAGAGTGATCCACACACAAAGTAGTTCCTGTTGAAAGATTTTATTTGCAGTGCTGTTTCGAGCCAATGGCTCTTCCTCAGACTTGCTATATCAGAAGTGTCATCCCTAAAGAAAATTGTTTTACAGAGCATCTAACACAGGTATAGTAAGTATTATCTTCATTTTACATCAGAAAAATGTTATACATTTCAACAACATATTTATACATATATGACTACAGCTAACTAAGCTAGCTAATATTACTGTAGTGTGTGTCATATATGACTTCTGTGTGACACAGTGTGGATCCCTCAATAGGGAACCAAAATCTAATTATAATGACAGACGCCACCATTTGGTAAGAATATTGAATTATCTGGGTATATAAGGAAAAGGTGCAGAAAAGTTCAGGGAGTCTGTAGGTTGACTTCCCACACAACCGCTGTGTGTAATTTTTGTTGCCAGGTAATAATTTCTACAAATTCCTCTATTTCTGAATTGTTGTTATGAGATGCTTAACAGATGATTTTATTCTTATGAATTGGATTTTGAATTATTGCTTCATTACCTGGTCAATAAATTGTAAATGTTTGATTTTATTCTGACCGACTCTGAGATTTGTTTTTCCCAAGTAGATTATCGGATTCGGATATTTCCACAAGTTTGCGTCAGAGATTAGTGACGACTAATGCCTGATATCAGATTCAAGTGTGCTTGAATGAGGCGACGAGTTATTTTCCGTCTAGAATCAACAAATGCTGTTTGATCAACCTAGATCTGGGTGCGTCTAATTACCTCTGTTCTAATTTAATGTTGCTTTAGATAAGTGCATGTGGAATGCCACGAGATTGGCCAAACCAAAGCCATTTTTAAGAAAGGTAAAGTTGATAGACTAATATCTTTTAATGGTGGTCAAGACTTCTACTAAAGTAAACGATTGAATTAAGTTCCTGAGGGCATTCAAGGGGGCTAATGTATACATATCTTTGATTGTGCGCGTGTGAATACGACAAATCCCAGATATTTAGCCAATTACCTCTGTTTTGATAAATTGGAACTGACCAACTGTGCCGGAGACCTGGTGAGGAACTCGAAGCGATATAGTTTCCTGATCTAAGCGGACTCTGCTGCTCGAGCCCTTAAATATAATAAAAATTCTGCTCATATCACTCCTATTCTTTACCAACTTCATTGGCTTCCTGTGGTCAATCGCATCCAGTTTAAACTATGGCCTGGTTTCACAGACAGGGCTTAGATTTAGCAGAGATTAAGCCTTAGTTCAATTAGGACATTTAAGTAGATTTTTACATTTTCTTTAGAAAAAACATTACTGATGTGCATCTTGAGATAAAACAATGGCACTGACATATTTTACGATATGTCAGTGCATGTTTCTTTCAGTTAAAACAGCTCAATAATGCATTTTAGTCTGGAACTAGGCTTAAGCCTTGTCCGTGAAACCGGGGGTATAAGTCTTAGTTTATAAAGCCTGTCATGGCGTCGCACCTCAACACTTCGCTGAGTTAGTGCACCCATATGTTCCTGCTTGGACCCTTAGATCTAGCAATGACAATTTGCTTGTCGTACCCAAGTATAAACTCTCTACTGTGGGTGGTAGGGCTTTTAGCGTAGTAGGCCCTGAGCTATGGAATAAACTGCCCCCTAATCTTTGTGCCATCACTAACCTTCAGACCTTCAAATCTCAACTTAAAACTCATCTATTCACCATGCTCAGTAAATAATTATTTCTCTGTCTTCCACTTTTTAATTTTTTATGTTACATGCTTACTTTATCGAAATGGATGTTTTCTTTGATTATATAACTTCTCATGGTAATTATTTGTAGTTATTGGTTGTCTCCATCTGCTTTTCTGCTTGTTTGATTGTTATAATTAGCAGATTGCTTGTCTCTTTGTCTGTCAACTGTTTGTATTATTTTGTGAAGCGACCTTGGGTTCTTGAAAGGCACTATAAAAATAAACATATTATTATGACCGCCGCTAGCGTAGCTAGCGAAAGCGGTCATATAGGGATTGTCAAAGTTTTTTTTTTTTTTTTTTCCCGTCACCTTACTGAATTTTTCGTCAACGATACCAGGGACACCAAAGCACCGGGGAACATGAAATTTGGTGGGCATGTAGCCCCACTAGACTTCTAAGGAAAAATTTCGTTTGGTCCCCGGGGGCCACTCCCCCCCCGCGCTGGGCCCCCCCAAACCCCAAAAAATGCAGTTTTTCCTAAATAACTACCTGAACCGTGGCACCGAGGATGAAGAAATTTTTATGGTATGTTGGTCTACTAGACTTTTACGGAAAAATTTCGTTTGGTCCCCGGGGGCCACTTCCCCCCCCGCGCTGGGGCCCCCGTAAATTTTTCGTCAACGATACCAGGGACACCGAAGCACCGGGGAACATGGAATTTGGTGGGCATGTAGCCCCACTAGACTTCTAAGGAAAAATTTCGTTTGGTCCCCGGGGGCCACTCCCCCCCCGCGCTGGGCCCCCCCAAACCCAAAAAAATGCAGTTTTTCCTAGATAACTACCTGAACCGTGGCACCGAGGATGAAGAAATTTTTATGGTATGTTGGTCTACTAGACTTTTACGGAAAAATTTCGTTTGGTCCCCGGGGGCCACTTCCCCCCCCGCGCTGGGGCCCCCGTAAATTTTTCGTCAACGATACCAGGGACACCGAAGCACCGGGGAACATGAAATTTGGTGGGCATGTAGCCCCACTAGACTTCTAAGGAAAAATTTCGTTTGGTCCCCGGGGGCCACTCCCCCCCCGCGCTGGGCCCCCCCAAACCCAAAAAATGCAGTTTTTCCTAAATAACTACCTGAACCGTGGCACCGAGGATGAAGACATTTTTATGGTATGTTGGTCTACTAGACTTTTACGGAAAAATTTCGTTTGGTCCCCGGGGGCCACTTCCCCCCCCCGCGCTGGGGCCCCCGTAAATTTTTCGTCAACGATACCAGGGACACCGAAGCACCGGGGAACATGAAATTTGGTGGGCATGTAGCCCCACTAGACTTCTAAGGAAAAATTTCGTTTGGTCCCCGGGGGCCACTCCCCCCCCGTGCTGGGCCCCCCCAAACCCAAAAAAATGCAGTTTTTTCAAAATAACTACCTGAACCGTGACACCGAGGATGAAGAAATTTTTATGGTATGTTGGTCTACTAGACTTTTACGGAAAAAATTGGTTTGGTCCCCGGGGGCCACTTCCCCCCCCCCGCGCTGGGGCCCCCGTAAATTTTTCGTCAACGATACCAGGGACACCGAAACACCGGGGAACATGAAATTTGGTGGGCATGTAGCCCCACTAGACTTCTACGGAAAAATTTCGTTTGGTCCCCGGGGGCCACTCCCCCCCCGCGCTGGGCCCCCCCAAACCCAAAAAAATGCAGTTTTTCCTAAATAACTACCTGAACCGTGGCACCGAGGATGAAGAAATTTTTATGGTATGTTGGTCTACTAGACTTTTACGGAAAAATTTCGTTTGGTCCCCGGGGGCCAATCCCCTCACCCCCCTACCCCCCCCCCCCCGCGCTGGGGCTCCCGTAAATTTTTCGTCAACGATACCAGGGACACCGAAGCACCGGGGAACATGAAATTTGGTGGGCATGTAGCCCCACTAGACTTCTACGGAAAAATTTCGTTTGGTCCCCGGGGGCCACTCCCCCCCCCGCGCTGGGCCCCCCCAAACCCAAAAAAATGCAGTTTTTCCTAAATAACTACCTGAACCGTGGCACCGAGGATGAAGAAATTTTTATGGTATGTTGGTCTACTAGACGTTTACGGAAAAATTTCGTTTGGTCCCCGGGGGCCACTTCCCCCCCCGCGCTGGGGCCCCCGTAAATATTTCGTCAACGATACCAGGGACACCGAAGCACCGGGGAACATGAAATTTGGTGGGCATGTAGCCCCACTACACTTCTACATAAAAATTTCGTTTGGTCCCCGGGGGCCACTCCCCCCCCCCCCGCGCTGGGCCCCCCCAAACCCCAAAAAATGCAGTTTTTCCTAAATAACTACCTGAACCGTGGCACCGAGGATGAAGAAATTTTTATGGTATGTTGGTCTACTAGACTTTTACGGAAAAATTTCGTTTGGTCCCCGGGGGCCACTTCCCCCCCCCGCGCTGGGGCCCCCGTAAATTTTTCGTCAACGATACCAGGGACACCGAAACACCGGGGAACATGAAATTTGGTGGGCATGTAGCCCCACTAGACTTCTACGGAAAAATTTCGTTTGGTCCCCGGGGGCCACTCCCCCCCCCCCCGCGCTGGCCCCCCCCAAACCCAAAAAAATGCAGTTTTTCCTAAATAACTACCTGAACCGTGGCACCGAGGATGAAGAAATTTTTATGGTATGTTGCTCTTAAGGGCCCACATCAACCTAGCCCATAATCACTCATTTGTGATTTGCGCCCCTCCCATAAAAAATGAAAATGCAATATTATTCTGCTTTAATCGCCCCTATCTTCAGTGGAGATGTTCAGAACTGCACCATATTTCATGTGTATGATTAACTTGACATCCTCTGGGGGTATCCTCTGCTAAGTTTTGTAGAATTTCATCCATGGGGGGGTATAAAATAAATTCATTTATGTGCACATTTAGTGACTGTACACTCATCGGCCTGTAGATGGTGCTGTTGAGCGAAGGGTTGCTGGTTTAGGATGATACTGTCACACACACACATGCAGGAATACAAACAAACGCAAGCATGCACACACACTGACATCCACACGCACAGACACACACCCATACACACACATACAAATCCACATGCACAGACACACACACACAAACACACACGCGCACACATGTACGCACACATACATACACGCACAGACACACACACACACACAGACACACACATACACAAACACACACACATACACACACACACACACACACACACACACACAGACAGACATGCACATACTATTACTTTTTTTAGGTATATACATAAACACGCAATACAGCCAAATTACTCCACGTCATTTATTTTTGTGGAAAGCCAGTGCAGGCCTGAGCGGCGGTCATATTTTGTACCGCGATGCGGTACATCTAGTTATTATTAATATTATTATTATTATTATTATCATCATCTCATGTTGAAGAACACATCCATTTCTATGGCCTCTGGCGTTGTGCAGATTGAACCACTGTGGCGAGCTCTAGGTAAAGAAAGAGCAAAGGCTTTGCCTTCCATGCATTCACTGGGGCTGACAACACAGGAAGGTTCTTCCGCATAGACAAGGCAACCTGGCTGCAGATTGTCAAAGCTCTGCAGATGATTTTGGATGAAGCAGATGTGACAGAAGGAATGCTGTCAGCCCTGGAATCCTTTATATGTGCAGCTTACTCACCCATGGGGATCAACATCAAGGCAATCCCTCAACTGCGATGACATCTCTTCTGCAAACATAGGGCAGAAAGTGGCAAGCTCCCTCCAACACTTGGAGCTCTGAAGCAGCACATCTTGAGAGTCCATGTCCAAACAAGAGTATGAGCACAGGCAGCCATTGCTCTGCAAGATCCACAGCTGGATCCTCTGCAAAACGGATACTCCGCCATCCTTGAGTTGGTTCAATGCAAGTGTAAATCTGACTGCTCTTCTGGGAGGTGCTCCTGCAGAGCTAAGGACTTAGCCTGTACTGACATGTGTCAGTACAGCAGCCAGTGTCAGAACGATGACGATTCCCAAGTCGTGATGTATGAAAGCGATGATGATTATGATGATGTATAGAAATTGTCTAATTAAAAAGGTTGCTTGATCATACTGTGGTCTAAATGTGCACGTCGATAGTTCCAGAACATCCACGTTTTACATTAGCTAATTTTAAACTCTTCAATAAAAGAACTCTTAGTTATCTGACCAACTGCTTGTGATGTGTAGTTTTTTTACCCATATTGTGGATGTATTTCAATGGGATGATAAAAAAAACATGGTTCTTGAGGAACATGGAATATTAAATGCGAACAACTTTTCATTACAATATTGCAAGAAAAAACCACACCGGGTCATTTTTGACCCACTTATGCATATATGGGTTAATGTGGTAAAGTCTTGTAGCTTTGTTACTAGCACAATTTGATTCCCTGACCCTGAAAATGTGGGTTTAGCAGTTAAAATTCCAGCTTATTTAGAAGCCAAGATATTACAAATTAAAGTTTTACGGTGACCATTTTAATGGCCTGCGCACATACACATTGTATTATAGAGCACTCGCGGCAAACACACATGCATGGACTAAACACATAATACGCATGTGCATTACCGTCACCGTCTTCACAGATTTGTGTTTTAGTAGTTTACACAGAGATGATAACAGTATCATTTTCAAAAACTTGCACTTTTTTTTTGAAACCCGTTTTCAAAAGCTTGCGTTTTCAGGCCCTGAAAAACGCTGTTGTCATGTAAATGAACGGCCAAAATGCATAAAAAGTTTACGGATTTTAATTGAAAATAGTGTTGAGTAAACGGCCCCTAAGACTAGACAAATGAGAGCATATGACAAATGATTTAACATATATTTTTGTCTTTACAAACTGTTATGTGTATTTGAATGATTTGAATGTGAATTTTAATTTTAGCGGCAGAATCTTTTGAGAAAAATCTTCTTTATTTTAGGTCATAACTTTGTTTTCATTTTATTTACTTTGTTTTAAATTCTTGTATTTTAGATTAATTCATAAAATAATATGCTCTCTGTGTTGATTCACAGCTATTAGTGTGTGTGATATCTAAATGCACATTTCATCCCTTTCCTTTTGTTTATGTGTTAAGTATATAGTCACAGATAGGAAATACTGAAGGGTGTTATTTTTCAGCTCAGTGTGATATTCTTGCTTTCTCCGTGTGTCTTGCTGGGCCTAACCTGAGGTGCGACTGTTTTTGGAAGTGTCTGGCAGACACTGGGCTGAGACAGTGTCTGGGACTCATGCAGGGCCGGGTGCTGGTAGGGAAGCTGCATTCAGTCACCCCACAGCGGAGAGAGACAAACAGCCCAGCACAACATACTCATCATTCACACATCCCATAATCCATCACTGCGCTGTGTTTAAGAGGACAAGAGGACTGTGTTTTAGTCCTCTACTACCTGGGTATGCACACACACTGAAGAAACACACACATAAACACACACCCACTCATTCACAATGCAGAGTCAGCAGCAATAGAAAGCAGTAAGCTGAAAAGATATTCAAACTCCACAGTAATTACAGTGAATATACCTGACTGAGAGCTTTTCAAGTAATCTGGGGTTTATTTCTTCTCTTTAACTTTTATAATATTTCCAAGAAGTGATTATCTTTACTTTTTAGCAGTTTTCTTTTCTCGTAAGTGCAGACTTGTGCGCAAACTGAATATAAACTTGGGTGAAGTATTTTGGTGTTATATTTTCCAGATGTAATAACATCCACACAGATCAGTTTTGCATATAATAAATATTCTGATACACTGGGACATTTAAAATGCTAATCAAAAACTAATCTATTTTGTATGTTCTACAGTAATTAATGTAAATTAGTTCATTGACTTAACTCAAATCATTTGAATTGATGTAAATGTCAACAGTCTGTTTTCTTTGTCAAAACAAACCAGTTGTGTTTGTCATAATAAAACAGTGTTCTCTCGAGAACATTATGGCTGTTTCAAAACTGTTACGACAGGAACATGTAAAAAAGAGACCTTTTAATGATTAAAAACCTCAGCACAGATTGCACATGGAGAGAGAATCTGCAGGGAGTCGAGAAGATGAAAAACAATTAAAAGCCAGATGAAGACAAATACTGAACAGAACAGTCTAGAAAACCTCACAGGTATTGAAATATTTGTTTAGCAAGATTCATTATAAGAGCAATTTACACTGTTTCTCCCCCAAAGCAATATGATCTAGTTTGTCAATAAGACATAATAAATTGGTTGAGTGAGGCACAATGAAGGTCAGACGGTTGAAGGAAACTGGAGGGAAATGAAGAAAAGGCATTGTATTATAACATAGAGGAACCTGAGAGATCACAAACTAACAATTACATTTAATGGGACAGTTAACCCAAAAATGAACCATTTGTCTTGAATGACTCACTTTCATTTAGTTTCAAACCTGTCTGACTTCTTTTTTTCCACTGAAGATTTTTGAAGAACATCCTAGAAACAACCAAGTTCAATAAATGGGTACTAAAGCTTTCAGGCTTCAAAAAGACACAATGGCATCATAAAACTATTTTAAATATGGTCCTTAAGACTTTTTCACTATTACAAATCTTCTGAAATCATATAGGTTCGAGTGAGAAACAGACTAAAATTTTAGTCGTTATTCAGTGAAACAGATCAGTTGGATCAGTTTGATTCTTATTCAAACCATTCTGTTTAAAGATTAGTTTTATAAACTGAATCATCTTTAATGACTTAAACCATGATCCCAAAACTTAAATTTAACCCTCATCCTTTTGACCTGAAACTCATTTTTTAAAAATGTAAAAAAAAAAAAAAAAAAAGAGTGTTCATCAGAGAGGTCCAAGACTCTAGGACTCTAGGAGTTTTGTGGTTGAAATTTAAAAAAAGTAACAAATCCTTCCCTCGCGGGCAAATTTGACCCACTTAGGAATGATTGGAATGCGAGGAATGCTTCAATACACATTGAAAAACCTAAAAATACTCAAGTTTCAAACTAAACTGGCGGACGGGCCTAAGGCATCTTGTCCCTTGCATGAAGTGGGAAACCAAAGGATGCTCAGCGGCAATTGTTGTCACATAGACTTTAAGAGTGGCTGGGGCTGCTCCCTCTGAAAAACAGCTCTGCAGAAACTCCAGCACTAAAACCACACGGCAGTGAACTGGATCCAACCCATGCTTCTTAAACCAAGAGACAAATAGTTGCCACTTAAAAGCATACAGCCTCCTCAAAGAGGGGACTTTAGAGCTTAAAATGGTGTCAGTTATGAAAGCAGAAACCAGAGCTCATTCTCCAGGCCTCAGCCCCTGGCTCGAGAGTAGATTCACCCCTAGGTTCAGATATTCCAGGACGTGAATCGCCCTGACAGATGGAAACTTGGTCTAGGCCCAAAGAAGAATACGCCTGGTCAACCTGCATAGGGGTGCGAGCACAATCCTCCCTAGTGGCTCATGTTGTCCACCCTAACCAGCACATGGTAACCCTTTAAATAAGGTAAACAACGTTTTAAACCCCTTCCCAGACTCCGAAAGCCAGACGACCTTGGTAGACCGCACCCCAGCCCATCAGGGAGGCATGTGTCATGATCGTCTTGTGGCGACAGACCCTGCCTAACTGGACCCCTCTGGAAAGGAACTGGGACCTTGTCCAAGGAAGCAAGGTACAAAAGGATGCCAGGGTGGAGACACCCCTTGGCTATTGATCCACCACTTGAATGGTCTTGTGTGAATCAGGCCCAACTGAACCACTGGGGAAGCTGCTGCCATAAGGCCTAGCAGTCTGCAGCACAAACCTATGTGGACCAGTCACCCTGGTCTGAACTGACTCAGGCAAGCCTGAAACGACTGAACACGTGTGGGAGGCAGGTGTGCCCGCATCGCGCAAGAATTCGGGTCCACTCCCAGAATAGTTATCTGCTGTCTCGGCAGCAACATGCTCAGCCCTGAACTCCTCAAGTGATCGAGTACCATGTCCCAATGACTTATCACTAACTCCCATGATTGAGCCACAATTTTTCAATCGTCCAGGTAGTATAAGATATGCACGCCCTGGAGCTGCAACAGGGCCAGAGCCATGTTCATACACTTTGTATGGAGCCAGCGCTCGTCTGAACAGAATAACCCGAAATTGGTAAGCCTTGCCCCTGGAAGATCGACAGTCACAAACCAGTCTCTTGCTTGGACTTGCAACAAGATGGACTTCAACATCAGCATCTTGAACCTACACATCTTAACATGAGATTCAGACGACATAAGTTCAGAATCAGACGTAAACCTCTATCCATTTTAGGCACCGGAAAATAACCCCTGTAACACCCAGACCCCACCTGGGAGGGGGGTACTTTTTATTTAGCCCCTTTCTTCAGAAGTGAAATAATTTATAGTCTTAACACCAGGACCTCCCCAAAGAACACTGTCGTGGGAAGAACCTCACCTAAACGAGGTGGCCCTCATCAAAACTGGATGGTGTACCCAGCGAGAGACTTCTGACAGAGTTTTCCACGCTGCCAAATAATCCAGCAGGGTGTCGCCCACTCTTCACTTGGACCACAATCTGCGAGACTGTGCCTCAGGCACTTTTCGCCTGGCTCTGCAGGTGCCAAGACAACCTACGACCGCAGAAAGCCAACAGTGTCTGCAGAAGCAGGAAGCACACATGTGTCGAGCCCATAGTCATTACCCCAAGCATCCAGACTCAAGCGAGTGGAGTAAAGTGAACGGGCATCTGTATACTGTATCCAGTGTAGGCAGTGTCAGTTATTATAATGGGTTCAATTTGCTTTTGATCCGATGCTCGAATCCATTGTAGGCAAGTGTCAGCCTTTAAGCGATTGAACACCATGGGCGATCACGTATTTGCCTCTGTGATGTCGCAAGTCCCCCAATATTCAAATAAGCTGTATTTGGAGCTTGATTAAATAAATGCTTTGTTTGTAATAAAGAGAATGAAGCTCTGAAACTTGCAGGATGTTTTAATAGTACAAAGATCTCTTAAATGTCAAAAGATCAATGCAAATTTGATTTCTCATGACATGACCCCTTTAATATCATATTTTTAATATCATATGCTTCTTAAGAAAATGTATCTTGAATTAATAATGTTTATTTGTAGGAAAACAAGACGTTTTTGCAGTGCAATTGCATGTAATAGAGCAACCAGTATATTCTTCAAAATGTTTCTATTTCTTTTCGGAAGAAAGAAAGTCATGCCAGTTAGAATGACATGATGAGATTGAATGATGACACAATTTTCCCTTTTGTGTCCGAATGATCCCTTTAACTGTAAATAACATCCACACTAGGGCTCCCAGGAGATTTGTTTATGGTATCAGAAGACCTTTTACTTTGACAGTTTTAGTATTTATAGTCCCATTGATCCTCAGGCTCACAGAGTCTCATGTTTGAAGATTCATAATGTTTAAAAAGCCCTGCAACTTGTGACAAAGGACTCTCAGCATGGATTTATGAGGACTGGCCTGTCTCTAAGGGTCTAGTGATCAGGCAGGACCAGGGTTTGGTCCAGGGCAAGACTGATTTAGTGAGGGAGAAGGAGATGTTGGCCCCAGGCCTCCTGGTCTCTCATGTCCACTGATCCAGGATAACTATGAGGATTTATGTGCACAGCCTCCTGACTAGTGCAACTCAGTGTAATAATGAGATCACCTTCAGGGGCTGCAGCTAGCACTCTTCTCTTTACACACATCTCCCTTTCTATGTGTTTGGCTTGAGTAGTCCTCTAAATAGATGCTCTCACAAACTCTTGACAAATTAGCATGTTTATTGCCTAAAGCCAATCCTCTGATATGCACTCACTTCATTCTGTCAGCCAGTGCCCTCCAAGTTTATGCATTTCAGTGTTTATGCTTCATTTTATCAATAGGAAATGTCATATTGGCTGAGATTCTTACAATTTAATAAGTATGCACAGCTTTGGGGAAATATAAACTGCAATTTAATAAATTGTGATTTATTGAATTTATTTGGTCCTTGTATAATGATGTTGTATACTCTGCAAAGCGGTGGCACTTCCTTAAGTATCTTTATCAATTTTCATTTGTGTACAATAATTGGGGCGCATTGATCCGAGACAGTTAACATAGCTAAGTGTTTTCCAATGTAAACTCTCACTTTGTCACATCTTGGCTGCATGAGGTAGTGAGGTTAGACACTGTAGCCCGAGGAAAAAGTTTTCTTTCCTTGTGCATTTTAATCATGGCAATAAAATATGTCAAAGAAAAAAAATCAATGCTTTTTTATTGGTAAAAGAAAAAAAATATATAGCTGGTGTTTTTTTTTATTATATCTTTTTTTTTTCACAGCTTCTTATAGCACTACACCAACACCATAAATTATTGTAAAAATAGCACAAAAAACACCATATGTGCTACATTACTTGATAAATACACACACACACACACACACACACACACACACACACACACACACACACACACACACACACATATATATATATATATATATATATATATATATATATATATATATATATATATATATATATATATATATATATATATGTGTAATTACTATTCAAATGCATGATGTGCAAGTTTCAATAGAAATGACACTAAGGTATTTAGTTTAAATGCTTCTCAGTACATTCAGCAGTAGATTTTATTTCAAAGACAACATAGTGATTATGAAATTATAGAAGATTTACTGTACTTAAGTAAATCTAAAAACTTTACATTAGGTTTGCATAAGAATATTCTTTTAAATTATATTATTTCCACAAGTATTCTAAAAAAGTATATGCTAAAGTGTACTTATTTGCTTGGGAGTGCTTGACAGACATGGTCACTATATGAACTGTCCTTATATGGAAAAGCGTGCTAGATGTTTCATGGAAACAAAATAACAACATACAGGTTTGCCGAACTTTCATTTTTGGGTGAACTATCCCTTTAAATCGATGTCATGGAGTTCATCTATTTTAAAACACCTGATTATAGTATCAAAGTCTGCCACTCAAAATGACGGCTCACGTTATCTGGGTGACTGGTGGTTGTGACATCCATAACCAGCAATACTAGCACCATGCTTTTGTGATATCTAGCACAGCTGGACCATCTCTCGCTCTGTCAAATTTCTCAACTATGCGCTTACAGTGTGCTATCTCTCGTGCCACCTTGCTGGCTCCACATGAAGGGAGACAGATAAAGAGGAAGGTGGGGGAGTGAGGAACGATGTGAATTTAATTTTATGGTTTATTAATAAAGACATATCACTTTCTCTGTGCCCACACACCTCTGTTCAGTAGCTGCACCTCCCCTCTTCTGCTATCTGGATCTCTCTTTATTAGGGAGACACAAAGCCCTGCTTGCATGGGATCCAAAGATAGACGTCTGTGTGACAAGCAGTCAACTCTCATTCTAGAGTACCTTAGAGGCTGGTCATTAGCATATGCTGTATAATTGAATCAGCAAATTAGAAACCGCATTCACTGACGTTCCTTCCGAAGTGCTTTCGATGGTTATCTTGTTATTTTGCAAATGATACATTGAAGGCTTGATTAGCCAAAATTAACAAGCAAACTGCGTGGTATACAAGGTTACTTTTCATCAGCAAACATGCATTTACAATAGAAAATGAGAACAGCCGGCATGGTATAATTAAATGAAGTCTAAAGGGAACTTAATCTTTATTTAATCTTAATTATTAGTTGGCTCTATAATGCTCAAAGCCACAGTAGTACTATCAAGTGTAAATACGTGCATACAGCACTGGTTATGGATTAGATGTACAAGAGAACTGAAAGGCTTAAATAAATATGCAGGAGAACAATTCATATTTCTATAAATATTCTTAAAGCCTTCCTTCCTTACTTTGTCTGCCTTTATGGCTGTGAGAATATACACTATTAGGGAAGAAATGCAAATTTGCTCAGAATACAAGATTTAAAAAAATCAACATGTAAATGCCTTTCTGGAAAATGTGGGGTCCAAGAAATACAGTAATACTCTTTTTTTTTCATGTGTAAACAATATGGCCATTATTGCAGCTTTACTGAAACATATTGCTTATGCCAGATATAGGAATTTCTTTCTACTTGGGGTCACGACTCACCTTTTGAAACCTGGCACTGATGAATGGCCCTGTTTTATTTCCCCATTCGTTTAAACTGCCTAGCTACACAAGATCAGGTTTGATGGTCCTTAAATTAGGAATTGGTGGAAAACTGTAAGCCACTGCAGGAAAACTGACATCAGCAGTATGCGGTTGCAGATGTGAAGACCTTATATCTTTCATTATTTCACATCACACAAATGTAAATCCACAGTGTCTCGGGAACATTATACAAATCTCTCTGCATGGTGAGTCCCCTTTGGGGCCCTCACTGAGTTAATCCAATGTTGCCCCCAAGTGTTCATTGAACGCAATGTCATCAGGGGCCTAACCACAGGAGTTGGACTATAATTTATCGCTACCTGCTCGCAGAGAATTGAGTGCAGGTGCGACACACTCTGTTATTGCGTCACATTCAATTTGTGCCGAGCTGAGTGCATTAATGGAGTCACAAGGCCGCAAAGACAATCCACTGTGAGTTCACATTCAAGACAAGATCAATGTTTGGGTCTTTGGTCTGAATCAGGTAAGAAAGAAAAAAGGAATGAGAAATAAAGAAAGACTAATATAGTCTATATCAAGAAATACTGCATTATCCACTAATTTTGTTTGTTTACATTTATAAAATTAATTTATCGACACAATATGAGAAATAATATCATTTTATTAGATACTTCCTTGTTTGGAAAATGGGGTGAAATTTGAATGAATTCTTCATTATTAATCAAATAAAATATGTTTCAAGTAAATGCTTCAATATAGTTTTTAATATAAATGACATTTTGTTATAATGCAGTTTTGTAGTTGGTTGGAAGTGATTTCAATGGCCATGCTAATTATTCACAGGCCTAATTATTATTAAATGGGGAAGTTCTATTTACATAAAATGAGATGATTTTGTTCACAAAACAGTCCTGAAAAAAATTGTTGTATAAATGTAAAAATGCTAAATAATATTATTGAATATCATACTGAGAAGTAGCCTATGTTATTTTTTATTATTCTTATTATGATCATAGGCTTCCTTATGCACCCGTGTTATGTTAACATTTTCTTTAGTAGAACTGAACATACTGTATGTCTTGGCATTGTTTGTGTGAATATGCACAAATAAATAAAACAATATTTGCTTCACCATATTTTTTGACAGTGTGTATTGGCAAGCTCATAGCCAATAGCAAACTAGTTCTTGACTATAGATATTAGACAATTTATCATAGATGATATCTTCATAACCTGTAATTGTGTTGTAAATCAATAAGAAATAAATTCTATAATAAAAACATTATATATTAAATAAATACAATATTTATTTAATATATGTCGAAGTATATTTTTTTGACAGACTATTCTCGCATTTTTGCTCGGCGTTTCGTAGGACACAAATTGAAAACGCTGTCATTACGTTTGTCTCCTTCGGCTCTCCGTAGATCACCGACATATTGTTTGTGAGAAGCAATTTCTGGAAGACAAGGAGAGTGTTAAGATTACAGCGTTGATATTACCAATCATCAAGGCGTATATCAGTAGAGAAAGTACGATGGGTAAGTATTCAAACTATACTGTTTTTTAACGAGTTAGTTCTGTTTGCGGTTTTTAGGGAGCAAATCTGTAGCTGAAAATCCGAGAGAAGCTACACCATGTCAGTTAAAGCATGAGTGTAAACGGCCAGTTAGCTTAGCACATTGCTGTACTCGACCTATAGGTTTATCAGTGAATCTGAAAGCAAATATTTGAAGCTTAAACGCTTTTCAAATTGGCACTTGTGAGATTTATTCAGGGTTGACTGAAGTGGGAGGCAATTTTGAATCTTTGCCGGTTGTAAACGCTTGGTCATGCTTAGTCAGATGTTGTGAAATCGTCTCATGTTTGTCGAATCATCTCCAACATTATACGTTAAAGAATAACCCAGTGAACTGTCATGGTTCACATAAAAATGATGTCTATAAATGCTCTCTAGGTAGGTAGACAGCTGACGGGGTTAAACAGACTAAACAACTGATCTACAATGTCAGCGAGTTCACCAGTCGACTGTAACATGTGACCAACCCTTAAATCTGTTTATCAGGTGTTTATTCATAGTTTACTTCACCGAATGGAAGTAAAGCGGCTGTTTCTTGTTGTAACCCCTTGGCTAGGTTGTCAGGACGATAAAACATCACTCATGATGCATGTCTGTTAAATATTATTTGGACCCCAGCTTTAGAGAATACTGTTGAATGGGTTGTTTGAAGGGAGGAAGAGGTTGGGACTGGAATGATTCAGATAGGATGTCAGAGACTACCTGACTGCTGCTGACTTGCTTTGTCGGGTCTTATAGGCTACTATTTCAAAGAATCATCACATTGGAAATTAATGTGATATTTGGCAGCTTTTTCATGGAAGTTTAGAGGTTTTCACACACACTGTGGCATTTCAGTTTGCAATTTGATATGCTGAAACCAGCAGGTTTAGGCTGCACTTTTGCAGATATTTCTTCAAATTGGGTTTCTCATTGCTTTCCATTGTGCAAATTTGATACTGAAAACATCCTATTAAACTATCATTAAAACAAATCGGCTCAACAAGTTTGGCCAGTGGTTCAGATTTTTGACCCATGTAACCTTGAAGTCTTATTTATAATTTTTTTATGGCATCCACATGTGAATAAAAGCCTAAATTCAGTCTGTTCATCATGTAAAGCGATTGTCTCTTCAGAAAATTTGACTCAATTCATATTGATTCGTTTTACGATCTCTTTATGAACTTTTTGAAACGTCAAAGTTTAATTTGCATAGCTGCTCATGGAGAGTTTAGAAAACTCTCAGGTTTCATCAAAAAGATTTTCTTTTGTGTTCTGAAGATGAACGAAAGTCTTACGGGTTTTGAATGAATTTTTATTTTTGGGTGAACTATCCTTTTAACCTTTGGATAGTCTATGTCCTGAGCCCGTTTGCTGTCTGTCCCTAGTGCTGCGTTTTAAGCCGTAGCAAACACACTCCTTTAAAATAGTTCTGCGACAGGGGCCCAGCCCACACTGCTATTTGTGAGGCCCATGTGATGGGCAACTATGTAATGGAGCGCTTTAGTCGGGTTGAGCCACAGCCTGCTTGTCATCCCGTCTAAATTTGTTAGTCGTTATGAAGCTCTTTCTCTTCTTAAAGGAATAGTTAATCAAAAAAAAACACCCTACTCATCCTCATGTTGTTCCAGACCCATATGATCTCTTTCCTCCATGGGACAGAAGAATATCCTGGCCACTTTACCCAATATAATGAAAGTGAATAGGGCCTGGGGCTGTCAAAAAATTAAAAGTGGTCCATGTGTTTCGGACGCTATATTCCAAGTGTTTTGAAGCTGCATGTTAGCCTTTTTTGAGGAACAGACAAACTGTCAGACAGTTCAAATTTTGACATTTGCCACTGCTCTCCTTTTGTTAATGAGAGAATTAGTGATTTATTAGTCTGATTTATGAACAAAACATTCCTTTGTTCTTTTCAGTGATCTGTCCTGAATGATTCATTTGCTAATCTGACTGATCAGGTTCTTAAGTTTTGCTCATGACTCAATGATCTGGTTATGATTTTGTGTTCTCTTGAAAGCTGAAGTACTTACAGCCCATTTATTTTAGTTAGATGAGGGGAAAGCAACCAGTTACACTACTGTTCAAAAATGTGGGATTAGTATGATTTTTTTTTTTTTTAAATGAATGAATGAAATGAAGAGGCTACTTTTATTCTGTAAGCCCACATCAAATTAATTGATCAAAAGTGAACAAATGTCTTTACTATTTCAAAGAATGACTTTTCTATTCAAAGAATCAAATTTGGGTTTCCACAAAGATAAAGCAGCACATTGAGCACAACTGTTTTCAACATTGATAATTATAAGAAATGTTTCTTGAACACCAAATCAGTATTAGAATGATTTGTGAAAGATGCGATGTTGAAGACTGAAGTAATATTGCTGAAAATTCAGCTTTGCCATCACAGAAATATATTTTTAAATACATAAAAAAAATTATTAAAATAGAAATATAAAGATTTATATGAATAAAATAAAATAAAATGGTATATTAATATTTCAGAATATGCTTTTTTTATTTATTTTTTTATTCAACCTTGATACGAATAAGAGACTTCTTTTAAAAACTTTTAAAAATCTTACCACCCCTAATCTTTTTAACAGTCAGATTATTCAAAAGTTCTTATTCTCATATGGGTTTGGAACAACAGAGAATGATGACGAATGTCATTTTTGGGTGAACTATTCTCTCTAAGCCATGGCCTATATTGCTCCTGAGGAGCTCGATTGAAATGCATCCTTCCATATGTTGTGAAGAAGGCCTTAACCATCAGGGAGACTCATTTCTAACAACAGCAGTCAAGCTGATACTTGTGGTAGTTCTCTGTTCCAGAACTGCAGATTTTCTGACTGAAGGTTACGGAGGTCTTCATATGGTGCCAATGCTGATTTTTGGATATTTTCCTCCTTTGAGACACTGTACAATAAGATCTTACTGAAAGGATGGGAGCGAATCCAAGATCAGCAACTGTACCCTCAGGCACTTTGTTTGTTAGCGCCCTGATGTGCATTCGGGAGCATTAGCCAGTCATCATTCGTAGCCTCCTCTGCTCTCAGTGCCACACAAATGCTGAGACAGGCTGCTTTAGCTGCTTGCTCATGCAAACAGTGTTTAGACACCCTCAATAAAAGTGGTTTTGCTCACTGACTCCGGGTGGCTCTGTTCAAGTCTGTTGTGCTCAGCACAAACAGACCAAAGTGAGTAATGAAGCTGGAGATACTGTAGCTGCTGAGACTGCTGAACAATTTCTCCAGCAGTCATTGTTATATTTTGAAAGGAAGGATTTAATAAGCTAAGCACTTCCTCATCCATTTTAGTCTCGTTATTGACGACATGTGCGCTCTTGCAGATGGCACACTAATTGAAATTGTCATAGCTGTTTTGTTTTTCCCGTCAAAATGCCCAATTGCATGCATATCATCTTTGTCCACAGCAGACAGTTTGTGCAGGTCTTGCGCTCATACTTTCCTCACTAGCAGCTTATTGACGGATAAGTACTTAGCCATCTGCAAATTGGGATGAAGAGTTCAAATCAAGCTCTTTATTCTCATTTGACTGGTACAATAAGTCATTCAAAAGTTTGAGGTCTGTAATTTTATTATTTTTTTATTTTTTTTAATCTAAAAGGCTGCAATTATTTGATCGTAAAAACAGTGAAGTATTGTGAAATATTACTACAGTTTAAAATAACGTTTTTCTACTTTAATATATTTATAAATGTAATTAATTTATTATAATATGCTGGTTTGGTGCTCAAGAAATATTTAGCCTATTATTTTTATCAATGTTAATATTTTTTTGTGAAAAGAGCATTTATTTGATTTGGAAATCTTTTGCAAAGATTTCTGAATAAAAGTATTAATTGCTTTAAAAAAATATTACTGACTCCAATGCAAGCTCATGCAATAAAAAATATACTGCATGACCAAAATGATATGGACAACCACTTCTAATTAAAAGGTTTAGAAATTTCAGCTTAGTCTCGCATAGCCTGTCCTTCAGACTGACGGCAGAAGGTTTGGACTTTATCGCAGTTTTTTTTGGGCCAAGATGACGTTTGACTGACATGTAACGCAACCAATCACAGTTCGTTTTGTTTCCGCGTCATGTTTAGGGGATGTGAAAATATAATGTCGATGTCCCTACAATAACAGACCGGCGTGCATCTAATAAATTATTCATTCAAGAACGTTGTGCAAGTTTCCTGCTACAATGGAGCTGCGAACTTAACATGCTTTAGAAAAACAAAGCGTTTAGTTGATCCTGGAAAGCGTTCATTATCACGGTTGTAAACACAACTCTTTCTTCTTCCATGAGGGGTTTTGGCATCACGGCATTTATTTCCGGGCGGACTGTTAAAGAACACGACACGCGTCTCCTGGACATCCTGTAGAATTCAACCAATCAGATCGCAACTTCAAAACTCCTGAAGTGTTTCCAGAAAAGTGTGCCATATGCATCAGACGTTCAGCCATAGGTTTGTGGGCTGAGAGTGAGACTAATTTCAGCTACACTCTTCCTTCATGTGGTCTTGGGAAGCTCCTATATCTGAGCTGTGATGTCACATGTTCAAGTCAGAAACTAAATAAAGTTTAATAAATAAAGGCACTGAGATTTGGAAAGCGCTAATGCTGCTAATCTTGCATATTACTGGATGGATAGTTTCAAAGTCTCTTTTGAAGTAAAGTCTTTTCACTCGGCGGACATATTAGCAACGCCTTCGGGCATCCAAGACCACTGTCAATTTGAATGGGGGAATCCTAAAATCTCAAAAACTGCTTGCCATACATTTAAATAACATTTCAAATCAGCAAAAAAATCTGATGCCACTGTCCCATTAATGTTGTTTCTTATACACAATAGTGTTAAAAAAAAGCTTACGTTTCTGACTGGACCAGCCAATGCACATGTGCAGTCCTAAGCCCGCATTTCAATCAGGACACTGACTGTTTAAAGGCAGCTGCAGTGACGCAATGACTTTACCAATAAGCCATTGGCTCTTTTATTTAGAAGGCGGGACTTATTCCATCATATTATGTGTTGCACTTTCTCCCATTCATAATAATATAAGTGCATTGTCTTGGTAAATCTAATGTCTTTGATAGTATGAAGTGAAAGGGAAGTTGGTTATAATGGTCTATCTTTGTTTGAAGCAGATTGTTAACTAAATGGGTTTGCACAAATAAATGTGGAAAAACAATTATTTTCAACCCTCATTCTGACCCCTTGTCTGAAATAATCCATTTTTAAGGGGTCGGCTCCTAGGATTGGCTAACGTCATTGCATAGAAAACAGTATCCACGCCCACTTGCTATTGCACATAAGTGTTTTGAAAGCATTATCCTTTTAAAACCGTCGTTTACACAAGGTATTATGACATAATTTGCTTAAGATTTGTGATGTAGCTGCTGTCAGATCCCATACTGTTGGCTGCTTCATCTTTCAACAAAAGTTTCTTTGTCAACTCTCCATTACCCTGTGTCCCGTTCACAAAACAATCTGCTGTCAAATTCTCTGAACAACATATAACCCTCTAATGCGATCCAGGATGCCATTAAAAATAAACAATCCAATTGTTCCTGGCGCTAGTATCCTGAAGTCTGTACAGAGACTCGAATGAGTGGTTTTAAAACGGGACGCGTCAAAGCCTTTTTTCGGCACATGTAAAGTGAGCGGGCATCTGCATCTAGTGTAGACCACCTCAGTGAGTATAATGGATTCTATTTGATTTTGGTGCAACACTCACATCCAGTGTAGGCAATTGTCAGCCGTCAAGCAAATGAATGCCAGTTGTGCGATGGTGCGATGATGTATAAATAAAACTGTTTGTCAATGTCTTGCTCTGGGGGCAGGCATATGCAAATGCATTTGCTTGTGTGACGTCACAGATCCCAAAATATCCAAACGAGCAGTTTTTGGAGCTTGCAGGATGTTTTAATGGTGCGAAGATCAAGGCAAATTTGATTTCTCATGTCAAGTAATTGTCTGTTGTGTCTTTTGGAGTTGTCTGTAACCTGTTTCTGACTCGTCTTGCCCTGCAGAGCCTTCAGGAAGTCCTGCGAAGGATAACTTCAGGATGAACCGCTATAAGAACAAAGCACTCAACCTGGATGAGATGCGTCGAAGAAGAGAGGAGGAAGGCATTCAGCTGAGGAAACAGAAACGAGAGCAACAGGTGATCGATTATTTCCAATTAGTTGTTGCAGCCCTTGTCCCATCCTACATGTTTTTTCCCTCATTGACTATGCTGTTGCTTCCTGAAATGCATCACGTTACAGAATTTAAATGGGTTATGAATGTTGTCTCACGTTAACTTTAACTCTCACATCAATTGATGCAATTTGCACCATTGATTCTCTCTATTTCTCTTGGCAGCTGTTTAAGAGGAGAAATGTGGAGCTGCTAGGTGAAGAAGGGGGAATGTTTGACAGTCCTCTCATGGATTCCTATGTCTCCTCTTCCACAGCCCCAGTGAGTTCAAACTCAAATGCACAGTTTCATTTCTCCCATTATATCACTGAAAGGGTGAGGTAACTCTGGGATTGTTGTTAGTAGTGCATTATGACCCCTTAATTCAATAAGCACTATTGATTTGGACTTCTCAGAGGTGCAAACCTGGACTGAAAACAAATTACGGTCATTGATCTAGACCGAGTTTGTCCTATGTGTTTTTTAGGATGGAGTAATTACAAGAGACATGGTTGAAATGCTCTTCTCAGAAGACCCTGAACTACAGCTGGTCACAACACAGAGGTTCAGAAAACTACTTTCCAAAGGTATCTTACACAATCACATGTCTGGAGTTGCTTAAAAGCGTGCCGGAGTTTTAATAAATCCATCTTGGTGTTTTTCAGAGCCAAACCCACCTATCGACGAGGTGATAAGCACACAGGGAGTTGTGAATAGATTTGTTGAGTTCCTTCAGAAAAGTACAAATTGCACATTACAGGTGAGTTTGAATGCAATATGAATTAATTTTTGTCAAATTCTAAAATCAGGTCCTTTAATGTGTGTGTGTGTGTGTGTCCCCTCTCAGTTTGAGGCTGCTTGGGCACTGACCAACATCGCATCTGGAACATCTCTACAAACAAAGTTTGTGATAGAGGCTGGTGCCGTACCTGTCTTTATCGAGCTTCTCAACTCAGAATTTGAAGACGTACAGGAGCAGGTACGAGTTATAAAGTTGCAATGGATAAGTCACCTTGTTTTGTTTGTGCTAAGTGAGTATGAATCCCATGTGGGTAAATTGATGAATGTTTGTGTCACAGGCTGTTTGGGCTTTGGGGAACATTGCGGGAGACAGCGCTGTGTGCAGAGATTACGTGCTAAACTGTAATATCCTTCCACCTCTACTAATGTGAGTGCTAACATGAGATCACAATGCTAGTGTTTATCTGACAAAACAGTGAATTTAATTAACATCCTCTGCAGAAGCAACAAACGTTTTTGTGCTGAATGTGAGGATTGATTGTTTTCTTGATGATACTTCTTTTCCCCAGGCTGCTGACCAAATCAACTCGTCTCACAATGACCAGGAATGCTGTGTGGGCCTTGTCCAACCTCTGCAGAGGCAAAAGTCCACCCCCAGACTTTGAGAAGGTCTGTACTGCTTCTCTGACCCTTGACAACACTCTTATTTTCCTTATGTTTAAGAAGATACTGGACACTTTACAGGCTGATAGAGGTGTCAGAAATACCAGCAAATTGAGTACCAAGGCAATACTAAAAGAAAATGACGATACCTTTAGCTGCGTTTCCATTACCCTTCAAATTGCGCAAATTGAAATTGCGAATTGAAAATACGCCCAATGGAAACACGTCAATTTCGCAAAAACTCTAAAAAAAAAAAAAAGAAATATTTCTCAAAACTGCAATGG
>NC_137129.1:11845447-11972351 GCF_949319135.1 Squalius cephalus
CATACAGAACCCTTAAGGGTTATTTAGTTTGAATTTATTTTTAATTTAGATTAAATTTTGTAAATAGCTCATAAAAGTACTTTATCACTAGAATAATTGAAATAACCTGTTAAAATTAAAGTAGTGTGAAGTCATTTAAGACATGGTATAAAGGATTCTTGAGAATTTAGTCTTTAGCCCTAGGGCTCTATATTTAACCCCAGTGAACCTTTTTTCTAAGATTGTATAAATGTTTTTCAAAAATGTATGGAACCAACGTGAGCACAGAGTGCACAAAACGTGACGTGTTTTATAGTTTATTTTTTATTTTTTTTATTACTTTTCTTTATTGTTGACTCTCTTATTTGTCATTGACCCAATTGCCAGCCTTTGGTGACTCTTATATCATATTTACCCTCTTGTCTGTCAGATATTCTCTTTTTGTGTAAGAGGGCAATTCTTGATCAAAATAAGCCACACTGCTCACATTTGTTGATTACCAGTATGTCTTGCTTTTCGAGACAGTCAAGTCACATGACAGGTTGACGAGGATCATGCTCCACACTCATCAAGATCTGACCTCAGAAATAAATTCTCAGGATTCTTTAAGTTTAGAATGGGAGCCCATTTAAAGTGCTCTCACAATTTTCATCTGGCCAAGTTGGGCCTTCTCAGATGGCCATTAACATGGTACAGCGTAAGCGCTAATCTTAGAGAATCACTAGGGAGTATTTGTGATGCGTTTATCCAGATTGAATTGCAGTGTGGTTTTCATGATGTCTGGTGAGATCACATAGTCTGGAAGTAGCTGTGTGCTTAAAGTGTTTATTACTATGCACACTTACAACAAATGGTTTCAGTTTTATCAGACATACACTTACGGCATTTTTTCCACAGCCGGTACAGTGCTTCATTAAATATGACTTAGAGTGCTTCCTTTAGTATAAGTGTAGCACAAACAACTTACCCTATCCAAGATGTTATTTAATCGTATTTACTTCAGTGTTAAATAAGTGTGGTGGTATGACTTGCATCTCCTAAGGTGAGCGTAAGAGTGTCAGATAATTCCTTCTCAGATTACAGGGCACCAGACTCAGAACCTGTTGATCTGTTTCTGTCTCACCTTTGCATGCTGGAGACTCAGAACTTGTATCTGTTGCTGCCTTCCCTGTAACGGTCTGGGGAATAAGAATTTGTTGATCCGTTTGTCTCATCTTTGCGACTGGAATCTTTATATGTTAATGTCTCTGCTTTAGGAGTTCTGCTGAAAGGGTACATTTATCTTTTTACGATGAGGAGGAGATTGCAATTTGCCGCTTCTCCATTCTAGTGCTGTGATTGACTGCTGGCATCAGAGGGGCACACACAGTGTGGCCCATCCTTATTTCCCCTGTGGAACTCATTTGCATAAAACACAGTTAGAAGTATACAGATACAGAAGTCCAAACAAGATTGGGAAAAGATTGAACTGTCATGCACGCATTAATTTGAACATTAACGGCTTAATTTGTTTTAAGGTTTCCAAACATGGTAATGTATAGATTCTTTGTTTTAGCCACTTCTGCGGCATCCAAATTGTCCTTTGGGAATTTTTATGGCTTAAACTTATTAGTTGATTAGTCTCAAGATGGGTGCAGGGCAGAAACTGCCTGTGGACCAATGAGAAGTCCTGTCCTTTCTTTCACTTGAGGTGTCTGTCATATATATTGCTCAGGAAAACAGAATATGTGTAAATGCCCTCTCGCTATAGTGTTTTAAAAACATTTATATATTATATATTTATATATATAAAACCATTTACAGACATAGCATTATGAATTCATTTACTTACGGTTTGTGGCGCAGCTGCTGTCAGAGCTATTTCTTTTTGTTGTCGACACACAAGCGTGTGGAGCATGTCAGAATATCTGTATACTGTATCCAGTGTAGTGATTATAACGGGTTCTATTTGCTTTCGACGCGATGCAACACTCACATCCAGTGTAGGCAAATGTCTGTGTTTGAAGCATTTCCATCTCAGTTGCAGTGCTCGTGGCATCATTGTGTGTCTAAATCTGAAATGCAAACTGTTTCACGCAGTGATTTGATGGCAACGGCTTGCCAAACATAAATTCCATTTTTGTAATGTCATCTTCAGTTATTTGTACTAAGGGAAATTAAATTATGATGTTTATTTTTTATGAGAAAATAAGTACTGAAGAACAAATGTTGTCCCAGTCGTACTTGGGCATGTCTAGTTTTACAAATTGATTAATTTCACTAATTACACAAAACAGCAGAGGGAGAATGCATATTATGTGCCAAAAATAAATCAGTTGGATTTTTTATTTTTAGGACTGTGTTCCAAGCAGGAACTTACTTTAGATTTTACTGTTGTTTCCTATTGATTAGAAAATAAACCTATGGTGACACACATGCAGCTGCTCATTCATTGTCTTATCTTTTCTATAGGTATCTGGTGAATTTGGGCTGCATTAAACCTCTCTGTGATCTGTTGACTGTGATGGACTCCAAGATAGTGCTGGTGGCTCTGAATGGTCTGGAGAACATTCTCAGACTGGGCGAACAGGAGGCCAAACAGAACGGCAGCGGCATCAACCCTTACGGCAGTCTCATAGAGGAAGCCTACGGTAACATTACTTCACCCCAAACCGCCATTTACATCAACGTTATTGCATAATTGCTTGTATTTTCAGAGAAATATAAGAAATTTGTTGAAAAATAGCAACGCAAAGTTTGTATAGCTAGATATAGACAGATCGATATAGACGTATAGGGCCTGTTTACACCTGGTAACTTCATGTGTTTTTTTCTGATCAGATAGTTATTCGAGACCGAGTGTATAAAAGACCAGGTGTATAAATGCCCTCTGAAACAACTTTAGGAGGTGGTTTGAGATGCAGTCCAAACGAAACTGGACAAGTTTAAATGCAACCGGTTGTTTAACCTGTTAAGCTTCACCAGTGCGTCGGCGCACTGAAGCGTTTTTTATTTATTTAATTCAAAATTACTATCAGATTTAATGTTATACCTTGACAAACTATACATCATTAAAAAGATATAAGACTCAAGTTTCAGTATTTGACCACTATTGTATTCTGAGAAACTCATAGTGACAGTTATGTCTTAATTTGTGTCAGGAGTTATGAAATGAAAAAATGAGTCGATACCTTTAATATGAATTATGACCGTCAGCCGCTTTCATTCATAAAAAACTCCCGTGCTGTCGTCATGACAGCGATACACAAAACAACGTCCCTCAGGGCTTTAGCTCAAAAATGTGCAGATTTGGAGAAATATTGCTAGATTCTTTTAGATTCACATCATATTTCTATAGACAGGAATAATATTTATTGAATTTATACCCAAATGCGTCAATGTAATCATTATGAGCGTTTGGTATTCTAATTCACAGTGTTTTCAATTCATACCAATAGCCTGAGGGCGCTATATGCACAGTAATGTAGTCCATATATGGCACATGAAGAAGAGCCATGATCATGTGACATTCCAGGAAGCCTCGAACACACACACAGCTAACAGAGATCGGCTGTAATCATGCAGATAAAAGATGTTTTGAAGACAATAAACATGATTGCAATGATATCTGATTTGCCTGTGTTCTTCAAGCCATGCCAGGTATTTTTATAATAATAGATTATATTTATAATGTAATGCTAATCTATATAGACTTCATCATTGTGCATAATACTATCAAATAATATATTTTCTGTCTGATTTTTTTATCTGAAGCTAAATTAGATCACAGAAGATTATTTAAAACATTCGGCTTGAGTTATAAAGTACGTTTTGAGCATAAATATGGTTTTAATCTCATATATTGTCGTGTATTGATGGTGTGCTAAGCTAACATGCTAGCTAGCCCTAACTGTTAGTCACATGACATGGTCTTGAAAAACATTTAACTAAATACAGAGTTTTGGGCTTATTATCTTCAGATTTTAAACATAAAATGTTTAGACATGTGGCTTTAGCTGTAGTGCATTTCTAGATTGCTCCAGTGCCAATTTCAATTTTATTTTCATGAGGATGTTTCATAAAAAATAATTTCTAATAACTTTACAAAACTTTGAAGCTATTTATAACAATTTTTGTCATTACGACAATAATTAATTCTACATTTACAATAAACTGCCAGGTGTCAGCTTTCAAACGAGATCATACTTGTGCTTTTAGTACAAAGGGTTCATGAACTGTATCTGTTTTAGTTTGGGTATGTCATTTCTGGGGATTTTTCAAAAGTGGCGTTGCAGCTTAACAGGTTAAGCCATATACGTAAATTTTACTCCTCCCAAAATGGTAAAAACAAATAAACGTGTGAGAATGTCTTATTGCCTATATGACATGTCATAGCCAGAAATGACACTGCTCCTGCAACACGCATCACAGATGAGTAGCTGAGCATCTCACAAATTGCCGCAAATGAAACTGAATGATTTCGCCATCACAGGCACTCGACACACAATCATCTTCATTAAAAGTAGTGAGACTAAATTAGCTCACCAGTGCTGATGTGGCTCTTACTCCTATTGCGGTCTTTGATTATAAATAAATAAAATGCAGCTCATATCTGTTGCTTTCATTGATGTGAACTTGTTAAATTTGCATATACTGTAGCTTGGGAATTAAAGATCAGATTTATATTTGTTTTGCGGAGACACATTTATGTGGCCAAGTGTAAATTGAACTCTTAGCTAGATTTGTAAAAATGCATGAAGTGACCAGATGTAAATGGGTGGGTGGGTGGGTGGGTGGATGGGTGGGTGGATGGATGAGTGGATGGCTGGGTAGATGGATGGGTAGATGGATCTATGGGTAGATGGATCTATGGGTAGATGGAACTATAGATAGATGGACACAGATGGATATCGATAGATAGATGGACAGACAGACATTTTGAAAGAAATCTCTTATGCTCACCAAGGCTGCATGTATTTGATAATACAGTAAAACTGTATCTCTAAAAAAAATCTCTCTCTACCAGGGTTGGACAAAATCGAGTTCCTACAGAGTCATGAAAATCAGGAGATCTACCAGAAAGCATTTGACCTCATCGAGCACTACTTTGGAGTAGAGGAAGAGGATGCCAGTCTGGCACCACAGGTGGATGAGAACCAGCAGCAGTTCCTTTTCCCCCAGCAGGAGGCTCCCATGGAGGGCTTCCAGCTTTAACCAGCCTCCAAATCCTTCCCGGCCGCCCCCTGACCTTTACACCCCTCCCCGCGCCCCATACCCCTACCGAAACATACGTCGGAAACACTCAGAGCGCAGCGCTTGACATCTGAGTGAACCAAATTTCGACCTGCGACCCATCACCCAGACTGATTTATTTAGACACTGAGGTGTGTTTTAAGCAGGGGAACCAATCCACTGCCCTGTCACACCCAAGAGAGAGCTGGATTTTAGTTTATTTCATTTTTGTCCCCCTCAATGATGCAGCTAAATTATCATCCCCCTCAGGTAGAAATCGTGGCGCTGTGTCCTTTTTTTCTTTTCTTTTTTTAAGGCAAGGTATGCTTCAGTTTTCCCCTTTCACTGAAAGATGAGAGAATCGTTTACTCGTCTAATGAAAATCAGAAAATCCTGATCTTCATCCATATCTTTTTGATCCTGGTTTGAATTATCAAGTGTTGCGTTGTAGAATTTCTTTCTTCTGTTCATTACTCATATTCTGGTAATTAAAAAAAGCCTGGTTATATTTAATATGACCATGCTTTAGACAAAACACCATAATATCTGCAGATGCGTTTCATGACAATTTAAGCACTCTTCAAAGGCTTTCAGGAGCCGTTTCAATTTCTTAGTATTAGTATTCCATTGACTTGATCATTTCAGACCATGCTGGGTGTGGAAACGACAGGAGTTTATGTAGAGTCTGTTTGACGTGGTGGTGGGTGGTGTTAAAGTAATCCAGGCATTTTAGAAAAGGAGTATCCTAATATAACAAGTCATTACTGTTAAAAAACAATGACTGGTGAAGTGCGGCCCAAAGAGCCCATTTAGTAAAGATAATGCCCATTTTTCTTTTTCTTTTTTTTTTTTTTACCAGTCAGAGGTGAAATATCTAGCTGTAGGGTATTCGTGGTGTGCAGTGTTATGAATAACTCTTCTTTTGATCAAAAGGCTTTAACTATGAATTGTGACCTGGGGTAAATCAGCACACATCTGAGGGGCCGGGGTAATGCACATGATGGAGTCTTAATTCTGCTCTTTTCTCGTTATTAATTGGAGCATAGTAATACTGGGTGGTTCTGATAACTTCAAGGTGTTTGTTTCGTGCAGCCCTCGGTATGTGCATGTTGGGGTTTTGCATGGTGTTCTGTTGGTACCAACAACCATTTTGTATCCCTTGCCAGATCTTCATTCAACAATTAGCTCACACTCATTGTTCTGGGTTCTGTTTCTATTTTTGCAGGTGATGTAGATATGGCAAGGGATACTTATTTATATAATGAATAATAATGAAATATATGGGCAAAAATATATATATATAGATATTGTTCTATTTGCACACACTTTGCACACATGCATACAAGACCAGCATACACTTCTTAAACATGTACACATACAGGTTAGCATAAAACCGAGGGGAAAATGACTTCCGTAATCTCCAAACATCTTTTCTTGTTTTACCATTTGGCACTTTTTAGGTTGATGCACTAAAACACCAGGGTTTGATGTTAGACTGCTGTGGATTTCAGGCAGAAGACATGAAAAGTTCGAATATTAACCTCCCGCCCTGTACGAAACTAGCTGTGGTTTACTTTAAAACTGTGAGTAAACATTAATGTCATCTATGGAAGCATTTTCCTCTACCTCCATAATACACTGACAGAAGAGCGCTTCTCTGAGTGAATGCTAGGGGTCATTTGATTTAGTACGGGCTTGTATCTATGAAAACATAGACGTTGACTGACGGATGATGTAGGGAGGGAAGGGAAGTGATGCACAGTTCATATCAGCATCTGTTCTTACTGGAGCAGCATCCTGTGTTTGGTACGGATATGTTTTGGTTGATTAATATCTAGAAGTTATTTCCTTCTGTAAATGTCAATGTCTGATGCGATTCCCGATCAGAACCGATAACCGAAAGAAGGTTTCCATACTAATTCTGGTTCAAGAACCTTTTGGAATTTGAGACGCTTGCATTTACCTTTTTGAAAATACCTCTTCGCAATCTGATTTACTTTAACAGCAGTATCAAGGTGAATTTCAAACAGGGTTTTTCTTTATATTGGTTCAGATCTAGTTCTGTGGACGTTTACAGGTCCATCTCGGAGCGAAGATGATTTTTTTACACAAAATAAGACCGATCATATGGGGGAAAGAAAAAAAAAAGAAAAAAAACTATGCTTATAAAATATATCTAATGGTCTACAAGGCCACTGGCTGGATTCATACATTGATCACATAAAAAAAAGCAAAGAAATTATCTCTTAACGGAAATGCACTCCTATTCACAAAAGTGCCAATCAGACCAACAAAGACAAGAGGCTGAATGCTTATCAATTTGTCTTTGATTTTTTTTTTTCTTTCTTTTTTTATTTACTTGAATGTGCACATATTTTGTGCAAATATTGCTGCTCTATTTTCTTATCTTACAAATTAGGGGTTACATTGTCTGCCACAGTTTCATTAGAGATGTGATGGTCTCCTACTTGTACACCAAATTGGTAAACTCAAAGGTATAAAGAGAAAAATGCATAATTTATTGTGCTCGATAACTAATACTTTTAACCAAGGCCAATGCAATGTTCTCAGTGTGTACTGTTTGCTTAGCTTTGTGTTCATTTTGGGCGTAGTTCTATTGGCATAAAGGAAGTGAAGATACTAATTATCGAAGGAGAAACTCTGTAATATCTGTAATTTTTTTTTTTTTTTTTTTTGCCCTCATCAAGTATTTTTGTGTGTATATGTGTAGTTCTTTTCTTGTTTATAAGCGCACTAGCTGACCATGTAGACCCAACTATGTTGTTCTGAGTCTGACTTCCCTCTGTAATTTACTGTAGCACAATTACAGCAAATCCAAATCAGTTCAGGTCTCTTTCGCAGACAGTCTGTTCTCATTTAAGGACATTGCTTTCAGAAGCCAAAAGATTTCAAAAACAAAAAACAAATCTGGGTGTCTCATGATCTGTCTCTCTGTGAATTACACTTAAACCAGAGCTTTAACAATTATATTGTTATATTGGCACAATTTAAAGTTGAGCGCTGCTCTTTACTCCTTAAAATAACTTCTGAGAAGTGCAGAAAACAATAAAATATTTACAAAAGGCCACAAATAAGTGAAATTGGGTCTTTATGGTCTTCCGTCCTAGATCTTGTAGATGTTGACATTTTGAGACTTTTTGTCTCTTCCAAACCTGAAGCTGATGCATATGGTTGTGTAGTAATGCTGACTCACCTGTGTTTACAATGCTACATGTTTAAGTACTTTTCATACACGATATTAAGACTCGCCCAGGTGGAGATTGTATCCTGGTTTGGTAATTTCTTTCCTTTTAAATGTATTTATATTTAAATCTTTTCTTTTTTTTCCTCCTCTGCCTACAATTGCCCGTACTGTGACTGACTTTACCGACGATATGAATGAGTGACGAACACACAAACTGAACATGTCACACGAACATATACATGAACAATTCTGAACAAATGTTTGAGTTTTCTTTTTTCTTTTTGTCCAGATACAAATAAAATGATAAAACACCTGGTTTGTAAACTTGCTTCTGTAAAGTCAGTAAAGGAGTGATTAATCCAGGTAACCAGCTTTTCAAGAAGGAACATGTTTACTTTTTTTTTTTTTTTTTTTTTCAAGGTACCACTACTTTCAAGATGCATTTGCTGAAATATTTCTCTCAAAAATTATAAGCACAATATCCAAACGCATCTTCTGTGTTTTACAGTTAGTACCCTTTTTTATATATATAAAAGAGTTAGTACCCTTTTTTATGTGACCCTGGATCACAAAACCAGTCTTATGTCGCACGGGTATATTTGTGGCAATAGCCAAACATACATTGTATGGGTCAAAATGATAGATTTTTCTTTTATGCCAAAAATCATTAGGATATTAAGTAAAGATCATGTTCCATGCAGATATATTGTAAATTTCCCACCGTAAATATATAAAACATTTATTTTTGTGAGTGAATGCAGCACAATCGCGAACATAAATGGACAACTTTAAAGGCGATTTTCTAAATTTTTTGCACCCCCAGATTCCAGATTGGCCAAATATTGTCCTATCCTAACAAACCATACACCAATGGAATGCTTATTTATTCAGCTTTTGGATGATGTTTAAATCTCAATTTCAAAAAACTGACCCATGTGACTGGTTTTGTGGTCCAGGGTCATATATATATATATATATATATATAAATGTTATAACATTAATTAGACCAGAATATTGTAATATTTAGTAGAATAGATATTTATTCATACTTATCTATTCACAAATAATTTGAAAAACAAAAGTGAAATGCATGCAATGCACAAGACATAGCTTACAAATTGTCACAAATAAACTGCATTTGAGAAATGAATACACACATCAAAAAAAAAAACATGATTTGGCAGTTGTTTTCCTACCGAACCACAGACATCAATGCCACGTATACTTTACATATAAACATATCTAACATCATGTTGAGGCCAAGCCTAGCATCCGCCTTTGTTAAACGAATCAGAATTTTGTCACATTATATATATATATATATATAAAAAAAAAAAAAAACGTTGCAATATATGTGCATGTAGTGGGTCAAAAAGGAAAGATTCTCTTAGCTGAATGCTTTTGGACCAGTGGACAGTTTGTTTTGCACTCATGGCCCTTTTTGGCAGGAGGTCAAATGAGAAGATTTGAAATTCAGTGAGCACAGACGAATCCTTAAATTCCCTTTGAAATAATAACCAGGAATTTGTAGACATGGAAAGTGCGAACATGAGATATACATAAAGTTGTATATTTTATTGAAGTTTCATTTTGCCCGAGTAGAAATTGAGCTTGTGTTCCAGCTCTTCATTTATGACGTTCTTTCCACTCAGATCCTCTAGAAGAGAAAGCACTATGCCCTTTGCCCTTTGTTCTCGTTTCTTCACGTTCCTCATGTCCCTCTCCAGACTCTCCACTCTAGCCAAGGCTTCACTGAGTCTGGCCTTTAGACCAGTGGGATCTGCTGGTAATGCATAGGAGTGGTCCTAGAAGAAAGGATGGAAATTTTTACATGAATGTTTGTGCCACATCGCTCAGTCATAGCAGTTTGGCGCAAAATTAGTACAAAACTCACAACATTAGGCGGAGGTCTAGTCTCTAGGACCTGCAGAGAACAGTCCACTGACAGGCTCTCTTCAGCCCTCCTTGAGGTTTTTGTTGTCCTCGATGACACTGGCTAAAATGAAAGGAATTTTTTTTAATATATATACATATATATAAAAGCCTAATGACTAGCTATCATATCCAAAGAGGTAGACCTACTCTTTGTAGATGAGCTGGGAAATTGAAGACAGATGGTTTAGCTCCCTCTCTGATCCTTACGATCTGACCCGTCCTGTCCAAGTCCTGCTCCCTGAAGTGCTCACTGCAAAGCACAGAAGAATCGCTGGCGGAAAAACCTTCCCATCTTAGGGCAATTTCCCACTGCTTCCTCAACGCTTTAGGTTTAGGAAACCTTCAAAGTGTGAGATAAGTTAGATAGCCAGATAACAACAGTCAGATTCACAATAATACTATGTCAGTCACTCAGATGAAACGAGGAACTTGTAATAAAAGTCAGTTAATAATAAAAACCAACCAATATAGATGATTATGGCATTATGATTATGACAATAAATCGATTTTTGGTTTCGATGATTTAAACCAAGAGTAGTCCATTAATGTTCCCAGGTCCAGTTCATTTCTGATTTCTTTCTACCAAAGGTCCGGAAAGTAATGATTAGGGTATTATGTATTAAACATCTCGACGTTGGCAGCGAGTCATAGTTAGCCAAGGCCAAAAAATCTATAAACCAGAAGCACAGGTCTGTCAAATTTCCATCTTTTTTCAAGCCATGAATATTTATTAGTAATCATCATAAATTAGGTATCATTCAAAAGTTTAAATACTCTAAATTCATCCTGTGAAAATTGTTCTGAAGACATATTGTTGGAAAGGTTGTAGACTCAAGGTTCCATATTTAGCCACTGTTTCGTGATTGCCTTGATATTGTCACATTAATTTATGACAGGAGAACAAATCAAAAAATGTATTGAAGTTACCATTGAAGGTCCCAATGGCTACTTTTGGTAGAGCGACTAAACAAAATCTCTCAGAAACTTTTTGAGACATCAACTTCAACTTGATTTAATATCACAATCTATCACAGTAGTACATCTGGTAAAAATAACTGACGGGCAGCGGACGAAAGCCTTGTTTTGCCGTCCTAAGGTCACATGAAGCCTTATGGCTGGTTGAAAGGTGTCTTCTGAAAGAAAATGTAATAAATGACGGTCACAGTAGACCATTTATATATTTTTTACGTTGGAATTTACAAACATCAAATAAATAATTGAAATAAAATCAGTGCACCTGAATGGCCTGGCTTTTAAATTATAGAAACATTTGTTCTCATAAACAGAGAACTCTGCTAACTGATAATTGTAATGTAAAAAAAAAAAAAAAAAAAAGTATTCTAGTTTGTTATTGTTTTTTAGTTTAAATGATAAAGAGAAAGTTGAGAGAATAGAGAAACCACGTTAATTTGCCCTTTCATATTTTTTTATTCTTATTATTCATTATTTTTTATTTTTATTTTTTTTAACTGAAACGTCGGAGTCATATCAGTTAAGTGCACGGAGTTTTACGTTGCTTCGTTCTCGTTTTCTGTAATTTATTTTAGCAAAAGATTCTTGCACACAGCTTGGTTGTTTGGTGGCGCTGCTCGAAACAGTGAGATGGAGTTGTAAAGGTCGAGCTGATTATGTTTTAATCCACAAATCAACCCGAGCCTTTTTAAGAAAGCATAAACTATGATAAAACCTTTTTTAAAACCTTTCAAATTTGTTATACAGTATCAGCATTCATAGCTAGCTTGTTTTTGCTAGCTTAGTCTCGCTCTGTCAACATAACGTTATAATGACCAAATACAACCATAAACAATTGTTCAATCTTACTTGTGAAAGGTAATTCCCCGGGATTTTGTCTGGCTTGTGCGACGGTTTTTACAGCCCCAAGCAACACATGAATCAGGCATTTTTTTTGCAAGAGAGAGTAAGTTGCCCGGTCCAATATGGCGACGACGCTGATGTTTGCGAATGCGAAACATGAAGCTTCGAAACATTTATGAGTCGCCTGTGTCGATTCAGTGGTTCGGAGCTTGTATTGAACTCGCCACGTCACGTGATTTCAGCAAACGGAGCGTTGTTAGCCTGGTTTCGAAACATTTCGAAATACTGCTGTTTAAGGAATGTTTATATATTTAAATAAAAAAGCTTTAAAACTTACATTTACATTCAGTCATTTAGCAGACGCTTTTATCCAAAGCAACTTACAAGTGAAGAGAGCAATAGACTTTTAATGTATTCTAAGCTCTATAGAATATTTTGTTTATTATGTTTTCGCCTGTAAATGTCTTGTTCTTTGTTGAGTTTTCGTTGCACTTGACTTTTGACCAGTTTTGACCTATGGTTTTGACCAGCAGGTTCCACCAGTTTGTGGTGTTTCGAGCGCTTCGAATTCGAAACAGTGAATCATTTTGCGAATCATTTGGTTCAATTGATTCAAATGGCCTAAAAAGGTGACGCTGCTCCCATCACTAGCGGGAAATATTAAATTTTAAATTAAATTAGAAATATTAATTCGAAGCTAATAAAACGAAAATAAAGAAATAATAAACCACTGGCAGAGTTCACTACAATAATAATAAAAACAATAATAATACACCTAATAATACACCGGAAGTTTGCCACAGTTCGACCAATCATCTTCGAGTGTTTCCCTGGCATTTCCTGTGTCAGTTAGAAGCAGCCAGCAGTGGGAAGGGTAAAGAGTGGTGACAAACATCAGAAGGGGTTTCTTGGACCAAATTGAGACACTGGTATTATTTTAAACACAATTATCTGACAGCACAGATACGGTCGGTGTGTGTTTTGTAAAATTGTAACGTTAGAGCGCGTCAAGTCAGTTAGCGGATATTTAACTGTGCGTTTTGTTAGCCATGACTGCTAAACTAGTCGAGCGAGATGTTACACAGCTACAGCCTACAGCTTTGCTACAGCTCTCAGTTATACTTGTATGTTTATTTACAGTTATAAACCGTCAGATAAACGTAACACTTGTTCTTTTTAGGCCGTCTGTTGATTGTTGTTGACTAAAGTTTACAAGAAACATTTAACGATTGACTGTCCTAAATGTGATCTCAAATCGGATTGTAGTGATTAGCGCGTTTTAATGTTATGTAGGGAGTTACGTAGTCAACAAGTGTCATCCTCGTTTGTTTTGTCAGTCTCTTACACATCAGATTCGTTTTAATTGTGCAACTGAATTGTAACTGTAACTGTTCAAGCAGTTATACAGTGAAGTGTGTCGTATTGTAGTCGTTTACCTGTGTTCTGTGGTGTTTTTTAATATTTGTACACAGATCAGCAATGCAAAGAAGGGAGATGGAGGATTCAGTTGCTGATAGCAGTGCAGATGATACGGAGGAGAGCACCGCTGCATCTGAGATGACCAATAGCCCTAAAGAAATCGAAACACAGTCGGACGGCACACCGACCAACAATGCTCAGACTGATGAAGGCTGTAAGGGAGCTGACAAGTTGATTTTTTTCTTTCTTTTGTGTTCTAAACTAACCCAAAACCTTAGTATATTCACATCTTCATTGTGGGAAAGTCATTGACATTGCCGTATGTCTGCTCTCATGTTTCTTTGTGTTTAGTGGCAGAGGCCGGTGCGATTTCTGCTTCCTGTGACATGGCTGAGGAACTGTGCAGACAGCTAGAGGACATCCTCAGCACCTATTGTCATGAGCATGGTGGTGTTGGCAGCGATGATGTGGCAGTGACCAATGGCCAGCCTGACGGCGTGGAAGTGAACGGGCTGTCTGAGAGAGAGGACGGCAAACAGGTGGAGGCCAAACTGAATGGCAATGGATGTGTGGAGAAGGACCAGAAGAAGTTGCAAGACAAGAAGAAAGTGAAGGGACTAGGTGAGTCAGTGCGTTTGCTTAAGTGTGTAACGAGTCCGACACCAACTGTTGGCTTGCTATTAATGCTCTTTACATTATCTAACGTGTTTTGATCAAAAGTGATAGTAAAGACAGACACAAAGGTATAATTTATATTTATATATATATAAACACATATAATATTATATAATATAACCTTTTGCACCGTACTGTGTCTCTGTACAATCCCAATATACGCCTCCACATCACTGGTACATTCACACATATGCAATTCACCCATAGATGACAGATATTTGCTTTTGCACCTGTCACCTGTCTTTGGGACTTTTTGTCTTTGGGACTGAGAACTCAGTCATTTTTTCCCAAAAACAAGCTGAAACATGGATTTGTCTGGCCACAGCACACATTTCCACTGTCTTTTAGAACATCTGAGATGAGCTCGGGCCCTGAGAACTCAGTGCCATTTTTGCATTGAACAGATGTGTAGCTTTCTTGTTGCATAACAGAATCAAGTTGCATTTCTTGATGCAGGGGCAGACTGTGTTAAGTGACAATGGTTTTCCAAAGTACTCCCGAGCCCATGTGGCTGTATTTAACACAGTAATATCATGGTTTCTCACCCAATGCCGTCTGAGGGCTCAAAAGTCACGCACGTTCAACAGAGGTCTCCTGCCTTGCCCTACATGAACAGAGATTTCTCTGAATTCCCTGAAACTTTTTACAATATTATGTATAGTATTTGGCGAAAGACCTAAATACTTGGCAATCTTGCATTTGCAATGTTTGACAATTCTCTCATGAAATTTGGCACAAAGTGTTGAGCCAAGACCCATCTTTGCTTGCAAAGGCTGAGTCTTTGGTGGATGCTCCTTATACCCAAACACGATAGTGTTTATTAGCCTGGCTAACGTCAGACCTAGTCTCATTGAGACGTGGTCTGGGAACCACATGTTCATTTTCTCGTATTGGAGGCGTGGTTTACGAATGCCCAGAGCCGTTTATTGGGTGCTACGAATGTCTATCAAATGTGCCTGTACGTAGCTCATAGCCAATCGTTTCAATTATACCAGATGACGAATGTAGAGCGACAGAAATTCGACGAGGAAGAAGACGATGGGTCAGAGATTTAGCCTAGCAGCGTGAATAAAATCGCGCTGCGCGCAAGGCAACATGGGGAAAACCAGGCTAAGTGTTTATAGTCTATAGTCTTTTCACTTTATTTTGCCTCTGTCCCAACTCTTTTGGAATGTGTTGTAGCCTTCAAAACCTAATTTGGACATATTTACAAAATACAATTCATTTGGCCAGAGAAAACTTTGGATACTTTTTTTTTGTATTTTTGTCAGTTAAATAAAGTTTAAGGAGAATTAACAAATCATAGATTCTTGATTTTATTTCATTTGACAAAATGTCCCAACTTTTCTGGATTTAGGGCTGTATAATAAATATGGTGAGACGTGCATTTTTTTGTATTTTGTCCTTTCTAACATCCATGTGTTACTGTAGTGTCTTTTACTTTGCTGCAGTAATATGGCTTCACTAACAAAAGGAGTTCTTTGTGATTCTGTACAATTCAAAGTGAACCCACACACTTGATCTGAATGCAGTTGGGCATTCAGAATGTGTTCTTCAATGGCGTCTTTCACCAGTAGCACTTGCATACCTCCATTCATAATGGAGTTTATGCTTTAGTGTTGTTAGTCTGTTATTACACTTTGACTTGATCTTCTGGGTTGAAAATATCGAATAACCGATTTCTATATTCATTTTAATATCCAAAATCGGTTCTTTAATCTTTGCTGTGAACAAATTTCAACAATGAATTGGAGAAACATTATTATATCACTAATAGAAAGTTTGAATTACAAATGTAAATGTTTAAATGTTAACTTTTTAATTTAAGTGCTCATTATTATATCTAAAAATAAATAGCAATTGAATTTGGTCTCTGTTGACTTTATTCATTAATATTGTTGTAGTGTAACAAGTGAGATGGTTCCCTATATAGTTTAGCCTACATCATTTTAGAATATTTTTTTTCCTGACATATACTTGAAATATTTCTAAGATCAGATTCGAATCAAGAGCTTATGAATCAAAATCCAATCAAGACGTAAAATATGTGTCAATCAGTGATGCGCGGGGTTGATCCAAAATGAGCGGGTGCCTGCGGTCACCCGCGGTTACGAGTCATCCAAAAATATTTTTAATGATATTCGGGTCGCGGTCGGTCGGGTCGTTTGAAATAAAGATGCCAATTAAACCTTTGTAATTTATATAGTAGGCTGACACAATTTTCTATGAACTACATAGGCCTACACTTTTATGACGCACAAGCTCAGTCTGCAGGTAGAGATGGAGGCAAGTGAAAAGGTGAAGACTGGGGAGTGGAAGCTCCGCAAATACACAAATGTTGTGCTTGTGAGAGCTTCAATTGGGCATCCACGTGGCGAAATAGCCTAAGCCTACTAATACAAGTGGGAAATCCTTATTTACCTTTTGAATGTTGAGCGTTATTAACTTTTGAATAAATGCTGACGCGGGACAAAATGCCCGATTTCCCAACACGTTGAACTGAGCAATGCCATTGTACCATTTTAATAGGCTACTTTTAAACGCATATAGCTCAGTAATGTCAGTTTTATGTATTTTCTGAGAGGGGGCGGGATTTTTGTTGGGAAAGTCGGGGGAGAGACGCACACTTCGATTAGACTGGATAAACACATGCAGCGTCTTAATTGTTACGAAAATGAAACAAAATAAATGAATAAATCAAGCCTTTATTACATAACACTAGGCTATATCATAGGCTACAGCACCCCTAGTTCCTACGTCTATGGCCCAATGACGCTACGATGAGCATTACTACTTTTAAAAAATGCGGGTCGGGTACAATATTTTCTTTTTTTTGCGGTCCGAGTTGTGGGCGGGTTAGTTGAAAACGTCGGTCGAGTGCGGGTTGTTTATACATTGACCCGCGCATCACTGGTGTCAATACCCAGAACTATTCTTAACCTAAATTCTATTCTCTGCTTTTGCATTGTAGGCAAAGAGATAACCCTTCTAATGCAGACTCTCAACACACTGAGTACTCCAGAGGAGAAGCTGGGTGGTCTCTGTAAGAAGTATGCTGAGCTGGTAAGACTTGATGATGATGATGATGATGATGATGATGATCAAGAAATGTCAACATCTCAGAGCATTTGTTGTATACACAGAAAAGATCACTCTTAGAGAGAGAGAGGGTAGAAAATAGTCAAGAAAAAAATCAAATTTTGGTTTCAAAAAACCTTTACAAACATTATACATGGAGATAAAAATAAACAATTAAAAAAACAAACATTTTAAGTTATTTGAAAGTAGTTTCATGTAGTCATAGAAGAATTGCTGGTGATCCGAATACCATTTTTTGAGCTTCGGTAGTAATCAACACCGAATATACGAAGCTTCGGAGGGAAATAAAAAAATAATAATAAACAAGGCTCAAACATCCATTGACACAGACATACGTGTTATTTGAGCACTTCAATCGCAATTAGAGTGAAATGGCTTCTCGAGCAAGAAAAATTGTTGGGCAGGGCTTGATTTTGTCCGTTGTTAGATCGTTGTGGTTTTCTATTGCTGTGGTCTCGTGTGTGACGGGATGTCCTGTCCTCACAGCAGTGAACACATTATCAGAGAAGAGAAGAGATGTCGCTGCAAGAGGGAGAGGAAGTTATTTCAATTAAAGATCACGAGTGAATTTATGAAAAATAATGATGTGCACAGATAAATCATTTATTTGGCAGACCGTGTGTTGCTATTTCAGCTGACTGGGCTTCAGCTTGTCGACTTGAATACAATACTAGGAAATGAAGGGCATTTTCAGCCCACGTTACCACATTAAGAGCTTTCTTTAATTATACATTTGTAAAGATGTTTCAAATCTCAGTGCTATTACCACTGTAATTAACCAATGTATATGCTATCGACTACTGATGTTCTGGTGTCGTGACAACCCTAATTTAGACAACTTATAATAATACTCCTGTCCTGCTGTTTCTTTTAGCTAGAGGAGCACCGTAATGCTCAGAAACAGATGCGAGCCCTGCAGAAGAAGCAGACGCAGCTAATCCAGGAGAAGGACCACTTAAGAAATGAGCACAGCAAGGCCATCCTGGCGCGCAGCAAGCTGGAGAGTCTCTGTCGAGAACTGCAGAGACACAACCGCACACTTAAGGTACGCTAACTTGATATGAATGCAAATAACAAGATATGTCATTTATGCAGATAGGGTATGTTGTAATCATCATGTCTGTGGCACTGGTGCCTGCCACATGCAAAATCTAAATTCAATGGTGTTCAGAAGTGTCCTGCCTCAGCAGTTTCCCTTCTCAAAGTATTGTTTAATCAGTGCTCCAACTCAACTTTTCACTTAACCAGAAGCTTGTTGCATTGTACTTTCTTTAATGAGATTAGTGGATTTAATGTTTGCTTTTCTTGGCAGGAGGATGGTGTGCAACGTGCCCGATTGGAGGAGGAGAAAAGGAAGGAAGTGACCTCACATTTCCAGGTGACACTGAATGACATCCAAGCACAGATGGAGCAGCACAACGAGCGTAATGCAAACTTAAGACAGGAGAACATGGAGCTGGCTGACAAACTAAAGAAACTTATTGAGCAGTACGAGCTCAGAGAGGAGGTGAGAGATTTGGAAATAAAGGATGAAAAGTGAAGAGAAGGGAAAATAAATTTGTAATGCCTTTTAACTGAAGATAAATGGGAAAACATCTGTGCTAGTGTTGGTTAAACAATACAGTTTAATACTGTTTATGATGCCATTATATTAAACTCATTATTTGTGATTCTGTACAATTCAAAGTTTATTTATTTATTACAGTGACATTCATAAGTTTTTATGTATTACTTGAGTTGTGTTTTGGAGCCGCTGTCCTTAAGGACATAGTTTTCTCTCTCAGCATATTGACAAGGTGTTCAAGCACAAAGATCTGCAACAGCAGCTGGTAGATGCAAAGCTTAACCAGGCACAGGCACTGCTCAAGGACTCAGAGGGCCGTCATCAGAAGGAGAAAGACTTTGTGAGTTTCTACATCCATTGCCCAGTACTTCAAACATGTGGTCAGCTGAAGTTACAGAAACAAACTTATTCTCTATTTTTGTTGGGATGAATGTACTGTAAATTTACTGTGAAACTGCCTTTATATGTGCACCGGTGTGGTTATGCCCTCTGGACAGGGTTGCCAGTCTCTAATTAAGATTCTTACGGTCTCATTTCTTTCTTTTCCAGCTCCTGAAAGAGGCAGCTGAGTCTCAGAGGATGTATGAGCTCATGAAACAGCAGGAGGTTCATCTGAAACAGCAGGTGAGGGACATAAGACAGATCTGACCTAACTCACACACTTATAGGACAAACAGAGTTATTAGTGTTTTTTGGAAAGAAATGTATACTTCTATTCAGGGATGCATTAAATTGATCATATTTGACAGAAAAGACATTTAAAATGTTACAAAAGATTTCTATTTCAAATAAATGCTGTTATTTTGAGCTTTCTGGTCAACAATCCTGACAAAAGTAAGAAGCAAAAACTGTTTTCAACATTGATAATAATCAGATATGTTTCTTGAGCACCAAAATCAGCATATTAGAATGATTTCTGAAGGCACTGAAGACTGGAATAATGGATACTGAAAATTCACATAAATTGAATTTTAAAATGCATTTAAGTAGAAAACGGTTATGAGTTAAATGCATTGGTGAGCAAAAGAGATGTCTTTCTAAAACATTAAAATCTTACAGACCCCAAACATTTGAATGGTAGTATATACACCATTTAGCAGAAAATCGTATAGATTAGAAAGGAGGGATCTAGCAACTACCCAGAAGTCCGTAGCATTGTGGTTATTTACATGGTTATGCGCCACTCAGAATATTTTGTGTTACTGTTTCATGTGTGTTTTGACTTTACATGCTAAAATGTTTTTTTTTTGTCTTTTTTCAGCTCTCATTGTACACCGAGAAGTTTGAAGAGTTTCAAAACACACTTTCCAAAAGCAACGAGGTGTTCACAACTTTCAAACAAGAGATGGAAAAGGTAAATGACTGTTTAGTAGTGATTAGTGGATGTTGTGAACTTCACACTCCTACAAAGACACTGTTAGAGTGTCTGTTAACGCATTTTTGCTTTGAAAAATGGGGAATGGGGAAAAATACTGCAAGGTCTCGACACGTTTTTTAAAAAGTTTAACTGATTTTATACACGTCCATCTAGCGCTTGTTTACATGGAAAAACAATGGAAAAGTAGCACATTAGAATAGTCTGCAAGACCTGTATTAATGCATAGAATGTAGGTCGTCTTGGGCATTGTCACACATTTCTCAAAACAAAATATAAATCTCTAAAGGCTGTTTATGTGAAAAGTGCTTTAATCTGTTTTTGTATCATGCTGCAGATGACCAAGAAGATTAAGAAGCTGGAGAAGGAAACAACCATGTACAGATCACGATGGGAGAGCAGTAACAAAGCTCTGCTGGAGATGGCAGAGGAGGTGATTGTTGTTCTTAGATCTTTGCCAGTTCTGTTCTCTGTCTTGACAGTTAAGGCCCTGATATACTCACGGTTTAGTTATTTTTTCGTTCTCCACTTGGGAGTAAAATAAATTCGAAAATCGCAATTGCTTTTCAGCAGTATATTCTCAGCGAACATCTCGATGCCATCTGCACTGCTGAGAGCAACGTTTAGATGAATATGTAAACGTGCTGCACGCTGTCCTCTCAGTGGCAACTAAGTATGATCATAGCGATGTTTACATGTTTTCACCAGATCTGCAATTCAGCACTCCAGTCAAGTCACATCACATTTATTTATATTGCATTTTATACAATATATTGCTTTAAAGCAAGCAGCTTTACATTATTAAACTTGAAAAAGGTGTCAGTTTCACTCTATATTAGAATTACAGCTTCAAATTCTACTATAAAGCGATTCTCCAGGGTGTTTGTTTTTAATGGCGGACATCCGACCTTGATGGACTGAACTGAAGAAATTAACCAAAGACTTCCACGTCAAAGAAAGCAGAGTCACAGAGTCACACCTACCTATTATATAATCGCCACGGACCAATGATAGTTCAAAGAGGTTTACCAACCAGAGCAAACTTTCCTGGAAATTTCACTTTGCCAAACTGAATTCTCCTCCTGAAACGAACTCCGAACACATTTAGTTTGGCCTCATTTCCCCGTTACACTAGCTCATTCTAAAATTCCACTTTAAGTATATCAGGGCCTTTACTGCAAAAAGTTCAAACTTTGTAACACGAGTAATTGTTTAAAAGCTGCACGTTTTAGTTTTATGTTTTCTCTCTGTTGTCCACTGTAGAAAACACTACGAGACAAGGAGTTTGAAAGCCTGCAGGTGAAGGTGCAGCGACTGGAAAAGCTCTGTCGTGCGCTACAGATAGAGCGTAATGAGCTGAGTAAGAAGGTTCAGGGTGTTTCCACAGGCATTGAGAATAGGCCAGAAACAGAGACGGGGTCACCGCCAGAAGCGACAGACTCAGAAGAGGGCAGCCCTGTCCATCAGAACAGCCCAGAGACTCCACAAACGGCTTGTAGCCCGGCGTGCCACTGCGGGCCAGATCTGGAGGCCGAGAGTCACAGAGAGGTGTGCTCAACCCAGGATTGAGTCTAGCTCTCTCTGGGGGGCCAGGACACACACACAATCCTTCCCAGCTCTACCAGACCCCCAACCCTCCATCAGCAGTCGGCGTCTTTAGTTTTCTGCGTCTGCGATAGAACTGCTGACTCGTCTGCTTTTGGGGGTTTTCATTGTGTCAGGGAAGATTGTGCCTTCAACATGATTCCTATGCTGCGTTTATACTCTTTGGTTTTTTATGTGGCTTGCTTTATCCCACTTTATTCCCGAGAAAATTCCATATTTGCATTTAGAGGGGCATGGATGTTGCTGCTGTCTTGGAATGCTTAGTGTTTGTCCACTAAATGCTTCTCTCTTTTCAGTTTGGCTGAAAAAAAAAAAAAAAAAAAAACGTAAAAGAATCTTAACAGATGGATTGCCGTAATTGAGGGAAAGTTATTTGCCATGAAACAGCAGTTGTCATGTGACACGTTTTTTCTTTGGGTGTTTTTATTTCATTTCTCGCCTTAAGTTGTTGTATTAGGTAAAATCTGCTTGTCCACTTCCCAACCACTCTTTTTTTTTTTTTTCTGCACCAAACAAAGAATGTATGATTTATTATTCATCACTTTTCAGAGTTCAGAAATGTAGACGTACAGTTAAGACTGACATTGTTTTGAGTTTAAGGTTCATCTAATCTGAACCCAGATTTCTTTATGCTTTTGCACACTTGAATTTATCACATTTATTTTTAACTTAAGTTTACACCATCTTTAAACACCACTAGTTTCTTTCAGATAATATTGTAGATTCATTCCTTTAACCCATTCCGTTAACTTCTAGTTAGGTATGTGCACTTAAATGATGTCATGACCACTGAGGGATTTAATTCAATGTGTGATTTCAGTTTGGATGGTTTTCATATTAAGTTGTTTCAGATACTGATCACATGGCTGTTTGCATTAGTGGCTTAATGTGTTTAACATATTATAAACAAAAACATTTGAATCCCCTGCCCAGTTTCATCAGGTTAAACAAGTAGATTCAAGAACACTATGCAATTCTAGCTCTGTTCATGTCATCTCTGTGTTTAGCATGTGAGCAAAGCACTGACATGCTGAGTAATGAATGTATGTTTGACACAAAGTGACTTAGTTCTGAGATGCCAGTAAATTTCAGCACTCTTGGGTTTTTGATTTCATTTTTTTTTGTGTGTGTGTGTGTGTGCGTTCAGTGCATTTACATCATATAGTTTTTGTGCCCTTTCAGTACTATTCTGAGTGGAGTACAAAAGTGCTGGTATAAGTGTTGAGCCTGAAGTGCATCAAGTTATCAGTCGGCCATGTTAACTCTTCCATATTTCATTCCAGTCAAGGTTACTGAACGGGTTTAGATTTTCTGTTTCAAAAATTTTGTCAACCTTGTGTGAAAATAATCATTTTACTGTATTTGCTGGTCATTCATTTGCCAGTCATTCTTTCAATTTGACATTCCCATTATGGAAGGTACCAAAGATCTGTTGTTGTTGTTTTCTCACACCCTGTATACATTTATTTGCAAATTAAAATACTAAGAAAATTAAAAATTGATTTTTGTATTCATTGTTGATAAACTGATATGTCACACGGGATGATAACATCAGCCTGTTTGACTGAAATTAAAAATTTCAAATATTTAACATTAAGTAAAACAGTTTCATGTCTGTGTGTGTTATTTTAATAGTATTATTAGTCTCTGTTTTTGACCAGTTTCAGTTAATGTTCGCGAAAAATAATTATAGAAAAAAATGAAACATCTTTTACATTGACCGTTTATTATCATCTATGTGTTATTATGAAACCAGCGCTAACAAATGTATAATTTTCTATTCTTATATGATGTTACCGGACCGTTAGAATGGTTTACTGTTCAATAGGGACTTATTTTTGTCTGTACCGGAAGTGAAGTCCGTCTCTTCCGTTTTTAACCGGGCGCAGTTGAGCACGCGTACCGCGTACTGTGTTCTTCTACGGCAGATTGAAATAATATTTCGATCATATTCTGCCCACACGAACCCGGCCATAATGGTAAGCATAGGTCTACTTATTACTTGAACTATTAAATGTAATGTAGACGCACTGGAAGTCTGTTGACCGTTGATTCTTCATTAGCTAACAGATGCTAAGCTTTACATTTGGCCAAATATTCTTCATATGATTGTAAAGTGAAGCTGATGGCTGTATTGTTACTGTAGCTTTAGCTGTATTTAGACATTATGGGGAAGAGCAAGAACACTTACTGCAAGGCATACAATAGTGTGTAACTACAGTTACTCGGCTGTCATGTATTACATCATGAACACTAAACACTCATGCTTTATATTTCCTATAGAAACCCATTCTTCTGCAGGGCCATGAGAGGTCCATCACTCAGATCAAATACAACAGAGAGGGAGATCTCTTGTTCTCAGTGGCCAAGGACCCGGTAAGTGATAAACTACAACCACAACATCACAATTTTTCAATGCATTTTTGTGATTGTTTTTACACATACATTGTCGTTTTAGATTGCGAATGTGTGGTACTCTGTCAATGGAGAAAGGCTCGGCACTTATAATGGACACACTGGTGCCGTCTGGTGTGTGGATGTTGACTGTATCCTTCCTAAAAGATCTTCTGTGTTGAAGAAATGCTAGATGAATTTCATTATAATATATATATATATATATATATATTGTTTTCCTGAGACTTTTGGGTGTATCTGAATGTTTCACCTGCAACATTCTTTACTACTTGTCATTTGTTTTTGGAGAAATGTTTCTTAACGTGTTTCAAAGGGGACACAAAGAACGTCTTGACTGGATCTGCTGATAACAGCTGCAGGCTCTGGGACTGCGAAACAGGTTTGCAGTTTATTACAATATAAAATACTCAAATACTTATCTCTGTTTTGTGCTTTTCTTGACACATAACAACAACAAAACGATACATGCTTTTTTATGTTTAAAAACAAAATCACAATGGCTACTTTTTAGTATTTAAAGAAATGCTAAACTTTGGCAAGAATTTTAGCCTTTTGATGTTTTTTCCTTTTATTTTTTCCTTTTAATTTTTAATTTAATATTACATTTATATTTTTTTAAAACTTTAATATTGTAAAATGAATTTGTGGTAGCTTGCTTATATTACTGTTATTATTTTCAAACAAACAATTCTAAATTATCAATGCTTTTTTTTTTTTTTCAATCTTCAGACAGTCAAACCACCTATAATTTTAATTTTTTTGAAATATTAATATTTTAAAACAAAATGGCAGTTTATTATTATTTAAAAAATTCTAAATATGTGAATAATTTCAGGGTTTTGATGTTTTTTCCCCCCACATTTTTTTTGAATCGCTGTACAGAGTCCAAAATACTGTTTTTAAAATATTAATATTTTAAAATCAAACTGCATTGGCTTGTAATTATTATTATTATTATTATTATTGTTGTTATTATTACTAAACTATTAAAAATTTTCTCAATTTCAGCATTTTAATGTTCGTTTTTTTCACATTTATTTTACAATCTCGTCAGACTACCTGCATATTGTTTTATATGTTAAAATCTAATTATTATTATTAACCAATTCAAAATGTTCATAATTTCTGATTAAAAAATATTTTAATTCAGAAATTGAAATGTTCATGAAAGGTGTTTTTTTTTTTTTTTCGTATGAAATTTAACATTGTCTTTACTGTATTTGTCCAGTGTTGTAAGTTGAGCTTCTTTTCACAAACCATGCCAAGAAAACTAAAGGGATGTTTCACTGCTGGAAAGATGAATGTGTATTTAAATTGGGTCATTTATGTAGTAGAAATGTGAAATTATTTTAGAAGTTGGTGCCCTCTAGACTGAGAAAAGCCATAAAATGTATTTTTGGCTCATGTGGATGAAAGACAACAACTCCCAGAATGCACTTGCTTATACAACTAGGCTACTAGTCGACTCGAAACTGAAAAGACGCCGTTTTATCGTGAGATCCCACCCCCTATGGGGGGGTTGAAAACATGCGGAACTAGCTCCTACTACTGGCTGTAGTCTCTAGCCTCTGGCCAAAAAAGCCTCCTATGATGCAAAATGACTATTTTTGCTTTTCATGCTATGTTAACAAGCAGTGTCTTGAATGATGTTTGTGTGTTGACTCCCTCAGGAAAGCAGCTGGCTCTGCTGGAGACCAGCTCGGCGGTGAGGACGTGTGGCTTCGACTTCAGTGGGAACATCATAATGTTTTCCACAGACAAGCAGATGGGCTACCAATGCTTTCTCAACTATTTCGACCTCCGAGACCCTCAGCAAATCGGTTGGTATTTTGACCACTGGTGATTAAAGCAGTGCTGGTGATGCTTCCTGTCACAGGTCTTGATATTTTGTTTCTCTCCCACAGAGGACAACCAGCCATATATGTCTGTGCCCTGCAGTGAATCAAAGATCACCAGTGCTGTATGGGGTCCGCTGGGAGAGTTTGTGATTGCTGGCCATGAAAATGGAGAAATTAACCAGTTCAGTGCTAAGGTTTGTGTCTATTGTTAAAAAAATGACCAACCTCAGACTTTTGAACATATGTATACTCTGTGAACGTGTATATTCCGTCACATTCATCATAATGCCCTTGAAGAGATGTTAGTTGTCTAATGTATGTGATTCTTTAGTCAGGAGAGGTTCTGAAGAAGGCAAAGGAACACACCAAACAAATCAATGACATCCAGTCATCTGTGGATCTCACGATGGTCATCACTGCCTCCAAAGACTGTACTGCCAAGGTTTGTGTTGGAAACTGAATCATAAACTCTGGCTGAAATGAATCCTGGTTAGTTTGACTCACATACCGATTCCTTCATTGTTCAGTTGTTTGACTCCGCAACCCTCGATCACATCAAAACCTTCAAAACAGAGCGACCTGTTAACTCCTCAGCCATCTCGCCCATCATGGATCACGTAAGTCTCTGAAACGTACTGTATTTTCCCTCGCACTGAACTTGCGTGTTATTCGTGTAAATGCTTTTGACGTTGTTAATAGCAGTGTTGTTATGTGTTGCTCAGGTGGTGATGGGAGGTGGTCAGGAGGCCATGGAAGTCACAACCACCTCCACTAGGATCGGCAAATTCGAGGCCAGGTTAGTGTTAAATTTGAATGTGATTTCCAGGATTGGTTAAAAAAAAAAAAAAAAAAAATACAATCATAAAAATGTAGTGGTTAAAAAAAAAACCTCTCTTCTAGGTTTTTCCATGCGGCTTATGAAGAGGAGTTCGGGCGTGTGAAGGGACACTTCGGCCCCATCAACTGTGTGGCATTCCACCCAGATGGGAAAAGGTTCGTACTCAACTTTTCCATGTGTGCATTTAAAGTGCCCCTGTCATGCGTTTTGAGATATTACCTTTCGTGTAGTGATTTATATAGCTGTTTGTCAATGTAAAGGGTCTGCAAAGTTTCAACATCAAACAAATGGAGTTATTGTCTCCCAAAAGAAAGAACCGATTCTGGACTGCCTGAAACAAGTCGTCAGTAATTCCAGACTCACTTCCTGCACAAACCTGCGTAGGTTTGTAACAGATTTGCATAATGTATGTGGTCTTCATTGGCTGTCCGTGAACAACGTTTACTTTGACCCGCCCTCAAACACTGTAGTTGTAGCTGAGGCCTGGCAGAGATTGTAGACATGTCGTGATGCGCTGCGAGAACAAATCCACTTTGCACGCACTTCCAAAGGATGAGGACCCGGGTTGGAATTGACACGGTAAAACCCGAGTTGAGGAAGCCTCTGGGGCTGAAATTCAGATATGCTAATGTGCGTTTTGTTTCAACACACGCTGTTATCGGTAGACCAATCACTACAGACTGGGCCCGTCTGACCAATCAGAGTAGAGTAGGCTCTGAGAAAGGAGGGGTTTAAAGATATCGAATCCTTTATCGAACGGTTTCAGACACTGAGAAAAAAAATGTGATGCTGCAAAGTATATTATGAGAGAAATTTGTTTTTTTTTGTTTTTGTTTGTTTGTTAGTTTTTTTTTACCTTGGGTGCTATTAATTATGCTAAAATCTTTAAAATAGCATAATAGGGGCACTTTAAAGTTTTGACAACACTTTACAATAAAGTTCCATTTGTTAACGTTAGTTGAGGATGAGGTTAACATTAACTAGGAGCAATACATTTTTACAGCATTTATTAATCTTTGTTAATGTTAGTTAATAAAAATAGAATTTGTTCACAGTGCCTTATTAACAAACAACTTTTGATTAAAAAAATGTAATGGTGTGTGTGTGTGTGTATATATATATATATATATATATATATATATATATATATATATATATATATATATATATATATATATATATATATATATACATACATGCATATGTGTGTATTTATATATACAAAATAATTATACACAGTACACGCATATATTATGTAAACACAAACTTTTGTTTTGGATGCGATTAATCGCTGCCCAGTACTAAAATTAACTAAGAATTAATAAATGTTGTAAAAATATATTGCTCCTAGTTAAAAATACCTCATGTAAACTAATGTTAACAAATGAAACTTTATTGTAAAGTTGACCAAAGAACCGTTTTTCTGAGCTGCTGTCATAGTGTTTTGCCATTGTTATCCTTAATTCTTTTATTCTACATGTTAAATATTTCCCTGCCTTCTTCCACCCACAGTTATAGCAGTGGAGGAGAGGATGGTTACGTCAGAATTCATTACTTCGATCCACACTATTTTGATTTTGAGCTTGAGGCGTAATAACCAGTGACCGCCAGCATTCCCAACATCCAAGACAGACCACCATTTGGACACACCGGTAACACCTGATCGACTACACAAGGCCAAACATGGAGTTTTATACGGCCACCTTCATACAAATATTGCATTTAAAGCATTTGATGCAATGTGTATTTAAAGAATTTAGCATTCTGAATAAACTGGGTTTGAGATATAAAGTGGCCTGTTTTGTTACTGCATCACTGTAGAAACATGCTGATATTGGCATGTTTGGTTTAACTAATACAAGGTTAGCAGTAAAATATGTTGGGTATCATGAACTAACAACAAAATGGTTTTTGCCTGCATTCATTTGGGTTAATTGTACTATTGTTTATTACACACATTAACAGGGTATATTCAGCACAATGTTAAACTGGCCAAATCATTTGATTTAAGAAATTGAGACTTACTGTTTTGAAACCTTTCGCATCTAAGGGTTGTTGATCTCAAGAGAAAAACATCACCAGTATCTAATAGTTTTACAGTTTTTCTGAATTGCTGAAACACATTTCTTGAAACTATCACTCACTTTCTCAAAACGTTAAACACAAAACCAAATTTTCAAACCACATGCAGAGAACTTCTGACTCTTCTGGCTAAATCAAACCATTTTATCTGTGCTCAAAATCAAACAATGCTTTCAGATCATACACACACCAAGTCAATCTTATAAACACTTCAGATCATTCGTTAGACACTACATCAAAAAATTGAGTTACAGAAAAAAAGTATATTGTAACAAAGTAAACATTATGCAGTTATGTAAAAAAGTAATGACAATTTACAGTAGTAAGGTGAATAAATTGTATATTGTATGCACTGCAAGTGTAGTGTTGTACTGAATATTGTATAGTATTGAATGTCTGTATATTCAGCACTTGCATGCTGTGAAAATACAGTGACCCAACTGCAAAAGCCAAAAAGGTTACAGTAAAAACTCTAAATGAGAAGCATGTTACAGTAAAGTACACTCAGAAGAGTTGTGCGACTGCAAAATCAAGGTCAGTGAGAGAGATTGATTCTGCTTCAGTATGATGTCTTCATGTTGGTCCGGCCGGAGGAGTTTCTCCACATCACAGTCAATGTCGTCTCTGCAGGCAAAGGGAAAAACCTTAAAGCAGATCCAGCCTTGACAATTCTCCACGCTCGCTCTTTCTCGTCCTCATCCTCTTTCTGCTTGTTCACCTCCTCTTATACACACACTCTCCCTCTTAAATTGTTTCCATCCATTGTTAGTATCAACATTCAGTGTAACATTTTGAGTTGATTTTGGCACTCTAAACTGACTTGTATTATGTACAGTTGGTTTGGTCACATCTTTAGAAATAAGTGAACAATTTTGAGTCGTTGTGTGTAAACGATGACAAGAGTTATAGTTGTTTAACTTTTGCCTGTGTTTGTTTAGAGTTTTGAAACGCAAGTGCATCACAGTGTGAAATGTGTTTTAGTGAGTGAGAATGAGCAAAAAGAGTGCATGAGATTTGCAAACAGTGTTTTAACTACCTGAACTTGTTTAATGTTTGACAGAAAGAGTGATTTATTCGACAAACTGGTTTAGGCTATTTAGAATCTGGTTCAGAGAATGAGATTTAGTGTTTTAGCAGTTCAGAAAAACTGTAAATGATCTTGGTTCAGTGTGTTAGCAGATAGCAGTAGCCTGAGTTCATGACAGGAAGCTCTAAGGCCATAGCGGTTTCAGAAGTGACAGAATGATTGAGTGATATATATATATATATAGGAATGGTTAAGGACCACCATCAGGACCTCGGTTCAACATCTCAATATTACTCAGACAGGAATATTCAATTGTGTTAATAGAAAAAAAAAAACGAGATACATTTCTAGTTTCAACATTATTTGTTCAGAAAATGTGCAACCATTGAAAAAGTGTACTAATTTACTCATGGAGCCACACTGAGATCCATATATCTTTGGAAATGAACCATATTGGGTCTTAAAAATTAAGAAACCAAAAGAAAAGTGTTTTTTTTTTCTTCTTTTCTTTAAGAATTAGAATCTAGAGGGATATTATGATATCTTTAACATAAGTTACAGGCATGCAAACTTTGGGCAAAAAAAACCCAGGAGTGCTTTTTCACATTTTTGAACTGTCACCATTGGCATAATATGCAACTAAGATTACTTAAGTCAAAATATTTTACTCATAGACCTACTAATCTCGGTGTAAAAAATAAAATAATGCTGTTCTAATGTAATTGTTTACCCCCTGTAGTCTGACTCCAAATCAGTCAATATACATTCATTACATTTCAAATTTTGGCTTTCTTCATTTATGTCTTTCTTCAGGATTTTTCTTTACAAAATAAAAAATTTGAGCCAGGTAAGTTTCTGAAATTTGGTTGATTTCGAACAGAATTACCCAAATGTGTTCATGTCTGAGAACCTTTTATACACATTAACTGCAGACACTGAAATGAAACAGTTTTTAATGTCCCTTATTTTCCTTTCCATAATTTGGAAACCCTAGTAATGATGATGACAGGACTGAATGATTCCTCTAACCTACACTTACAATTTCATAAAATGTTGATTAAATGTAAGACATTTTTACCTATAAAGTAATTGTGCAAAAAAAAATTCTGATTTTATATCCATCAATCCTTATATATTTACATACTATAAAGAAATTAAGATGTAATGTTAAAACACTGATTAGTGCAGTGGTTCATGAACAACCAGTGTAAAGTGTTAATGTTTGGATGCAGTCAGTATAAAACTCCACCAGATTTGTGAAAGCTGTGAACACAGAATATTGTGTTTGTGCAAGATAAATAAAATCCACAAACGTCAGAGAATTTCTCTTTATTTATCAAAGTCATTGTTATAATAAGGACATTTCACAACCACTGAACTCTGGAACTCCAAACGGCTATTTCTGGTCAGCCGTGACTGACCTGCTAGCGTAACCACAACAGAAAAGAATCTGGAATCTAACAGCAATACAGCAAGTCTTTGCCAAGCCCCACCAGACAGGGGGGAAAAAGTTCAATACAGAGCCATCCAAGACAGACACCTTAATAAAAACAAACATTTAGCGCTTAAAAACGAGGTAAAGGACACTGTGCTCAAACAGCATCTGCAGGGAAATCGAAATAAGAGCGGCCAATAAGTGTGTCAATCCATGATTTAAAAGAAATTCAAGGGGAGAGCTTCCCATGATGGGAGAGAACGATGTGCTTTCTCTGGTCCTGTTTGAGGTGCTATTGTTGGTAAACAGTAACGTAAGGATTAAAGGTGGGAGGCAAACAAACATGGTTCCAAAGCACGAAAAAAAGAAAGAAACATCTGTCATTTCACACTTGTAAATGTAAAAACTTTTATACCGCTTCATTAGATTACAAATAGTAAAACGAGTCTTACAAAATAATTTACAGTCCTTAGCTCAGGACTAGAGCTAACATCTAATGTGTGTGTATGTGGGTTTGTCGTTTGAGAAGATGAGGGTGTATGACAATTTATGTTCATGCATCCACGAGGACCAAATGTCCATTTCTCAGACGGTTTTTAATTCTTCTTTTGGCCTGTAAAAAAACAAAAAGGAATTAAGAAAAACAATTCAAGCAATTATCTTTGCAAATATGATAGAGCAAATATAAATTGCAATATATACTATAGTATACCAACGATACATTTATTTGACCAACAATAGTCAAAACAGTAATATTGTAAAATATTATTACAATTTAAAAGCTTTAATATATTTTTGTAGGATTCTTTCAATAGAACAGCATTTGTTTTAAATAAATCTTCTGTAACATTAGAAGTCTTTACTATCACGTTTGATCAATTGCTGAAAAAAATCAAATAAATCAATAAAGCCTTTTTGTTAAAACTAGAAAACCTGGGCACATATTTCAAAACCCACAGTGTGAGAGAACTTACCCCTTTGTGTCCATTTTTTCTTCTGAAGCTTTCTCCTCTTCTTTAACATCTGGTGTCAAATGGGAAGGACAGCGTGTCAATTTCACACTGATTTCATTTCTCTTAACTACAATGCAGTGCTTATTTATATAAAGTAGGCAAATGCATTGAAGTAAGTTTGGGCTAATTATTGCAAACTTGTTCATGCTAATATGAAAGAAAAGAAAGCAGCTGTACCTGTTGGCTCACCTTTCTTCTCTTCTCCATCCTTCTCTTCTTCGGTCTTCACTCGTTTAGGCTTCTTGTAATTGGCTGCGTTTCTCCGGCCGCCCTGTCCTTCGTCCTCAGAGTCTGAGAACTCCTCATCGCAGGCTATCCGCTTGTCATGGGCACGGACTGGAGACAAGAAAAACAACAGCATTCATTCGTGCTCCACCTTTATGGAAACACTCATCAGTGCGCATGAAACCAATCCACAACGACAAGTCAAGATGTTCAATTCCGCATCTTTCCAGTGTTTCCCTAAGGATTTTTTTCAGGGAGGGGTGGAAGACTCCCCGAAACTACTAGTGTCGTGGAGCGGGCGCGTTACAGATACGTGGTGTATAATTGGTGTACGTGGTGTTAGTAATCAAAAAGCATGTCTAATTAATTGAAATCATGAAACTTATACAATTATTAAACTTACACAATATTCGGATCTAGAGTCTGGAGATGAAGTTCATGCATTCGTGTCCTCATAGGCAAAAAAACAGCTCAAGCATCACATGTGCTTCAGTGTGTGTGTGGTAAATGAAACTGCGTGTCATCTGCACCATTCATTAACACAGAACATGCAGGATTCGTACTTAAATAGTCTTTTTGAGGTTTTATATTCACAGTCTATATCGCGATTTGATGTCAAGTGTACTGAACTGCTTTTATTTATTCATCAAAAAATTGACAAATTCTGTGAAATTCAGAGTTATACAGTAAAATTCGTTGTTTTGAGGGGGTGGGACCAGCAACTGGTCTTATATGCTGATATAAGAACCAGCAACAAGGGAATAAAGCTGGCACTCACTGGAGATGCGTTTGTCAGGGTCGTCCTCCTCATCTCCACTGTCTTCCTGAACAGCATCCTCCGGGATCGCCTGCATCTGAACCCCTGGGGCGTGAGGCAACATCCGCAGATTCTCAAACAACCGCTGTCTGTAGAGAGAAAAAAGACAAAATATCAAACCATCTCAATGTACAACCTGCAGATATGTAATGGATGTTTAATTATACAAGTTTAAATTCACATATCAGACTCAAATCAGTTTGTTTTTTGCAACATTAACAAAACAAAAGCACAAACCCAATTGTTTTGAGTAATTGTTTCTGCCTAAACGAATATATGACGTTAGCTAACAGCATGATTTGTATCATCTTGGAACTGTACCTCTGATAAGATTAAATGTAATATAGAAACAAGCTGCTTTGAAACGATATGCATTGAGAAAAAGAGCAATACAAATAAGTGAGAATTGAAAGGAGTATGTGTAACTAATTCCACTCACTTGATCTTTTCCAGATAGTCATTTGTATTCTGATTGGTCATGTTGGAGGGGCTGATGTGAAGCTTGAAATCAGGTCCGAAATACTCAAAGTAGTCATTGTATGGGAGCTCTGATGTAACGAAAGAAGTTAAAGGGTGTTCACCATCGAAAGAACAAAACATGACAATCTAACAAAACAACAATCAGAGAGAGTCACCGTTGGGAATAGTGCTGTCCAGCGCTACAGCCGTCTCATAGGTCCAGCAGCGGGCCACGTTCCTGATGGTGTAGCCTCCACCTCCCAGCATGAGCAAGGGCAGGTTAAAGCTCTTCATGTACTCCACACACTTAGCATGACCTGAAAAAACCCACATGTGGTTTGGTTAGACACAAATATCAGTAACTTTAAGGCAAGCTCACAAGGATCACAAGCCAAATCAGTGCTTGTAGCGGTCGCAGATGCTCTTTAAGTATAGTTAATTCAGCTAGTCTTACAGTCCTGTAGTTTGAGCTTGCCCATAGACACTTATCTGGGGGTTTGATTGAGTTGGATACCTTTGATGGTGAGGTTAAAGCAGCCCAACCTATCTCCAGACAGAGAGTCAGCGCCGCACTGGAGCACCACAGCACTGGGCTGGTACATCTCCATCACTTTGGCCATGATCTGCAGCACATTCAGAAACACTCTTTCATTTCACTGCACATTTTGGCAATGAGACTTTTTATGGAATGTAAAGGTTTGCAAACGTACAGGTTTGAATATGGCTTCGTAGGATTCATCATCGATACCATCCCTGAGCGGGTAATTTACAGCGTAGTATTTTCCCTTCCCTGCACCAATATCCTACAAAAAGAAAACAAGGATATTTAGTTACATCCCCACTTTATCAAAAGTCATTCAACTTGCAGGGACTTACTCTGAGGTCTCCGGTACCAGGGAAATACTCTCCGTATTTGTGGAAGGACACAGTCATGACACGGTCAGTTGTGTAGAAGGCTTCCTCAACTCCATCACCATGATGAATGTCAATGTCGATGTAAAGCACTCTTTGATGGTACCTGGAACGGTTACAGAAGGCTTTGCTTAATGTCAAAATGTGTTTGAAGTAATTAAACAAAAAGATTCTTTGTACAAGAGCTCAAACTTAAATTATATGAAATGTGTACACACTACCAATCTTTTTAAAAGTCATATGCTCACCAAGGCTGCATTTATTTGATCAAAAATACAGAAAATGGTCATCACAGCTAGATTTTTGCCCCTTACACTGATTTCACACAGCACGTAAACGCATTAACCTGCTTTCTGTCGGCTTATTGAAGTGCGCATGTGTGGATTTAAGTGCATCCAGACAGAGCGAGCGTTTTGCAGTAAGGAAGGAGGAAATGTCGCAAACTTAAATTCTTTCGTGCTCTCATCTCATGCAGTAGCGTACCGTACGGTCAAAATGCTGCATCTGTAACTGCATGGGAGGATAATATATGACCCGCTGACATGTTGCAATACTGCTCTTCAGTTTTTAATGCTTTATTTAAAAATCACAACCAAATAAACAAAATACTCAGAGTCAGATTATTACGTTATGACGTCACTGCCGGGTAATAACATGATGTATTGTAACGTGGTTTACTTGCATTGTCGGCTTATTGGTTTACATGTAAACCCGGACAACAGGTTATTCAAATAAGCTGATTTTTGTGAGTTATACTGGTTAGGACTGGGGCACGTTCAAGTTCAAAACGGTGCGCAACGTTTTGCTACGGTTTCCGATTTGAACGCCATGTTTCCTGGAAACGGCGTGCAACGGGGTTTGAGATACGTTTTCTCTTGTTTGGTGGGTGTGTCAGAACTGCAGTCCAATCAGCAGCAACATGCATATAAAGCACACGGTATTAAAGTGAACTCGCACAATGGGTTCAAGGAAAGTAATTTACAAATGTGTTCGATGCAGCTCGGTATACGCAACAACTGAGGATATTAGAAGACATGTTTGTCGTAAGTTTTATTGTAAAAATATAGGATATCAACATAATGATGTAGTTGTTTATATGTTTAGCTTCATTGCAAGTGTATGAAATTTGGTATAGAAATAAACAATAATTAAGTGCTTTTCCTAAAAATGAGAAAGAAAATACAGGGTATTAAAACAGTATGAACTACAAATAAAGTCAGTATGTGAGGCTAAATAGATGTGTTTTAGTCTGAATTAGGTAAGATGTGTGCTTCCATTTCAGTTTCAGCAATCCCTTCACTCTTTTGTTCTGGGCGGCAAGTGCAGTAACTGTAACATCGGGCATATTTTGTAGTATTAAACACATTTATACCGACTTCATCAGGCTCCGAAAATTCTTCACAAAGAACACAAAGAATGGCCTTCTCAGCTGCCATAGTTGCAACTCTTGCGTCATCAGAACAGTGTGTTCAACGCATCACCGTTTCTGTTTAAAAAAACGTTGTGCAACGTTTTGTCGGGCTGAACGCAGCCCTGGTGTGCATGTAAACGTGCTCACTGACGACTAAAGTAATGGAACTTTGCCATCACAGGAATTAGATTTTAACACCATTACTGATTTTACTGAACTTTTGATCATAAAGACAGCCGTGGTGAGCATAAGAGACTTTTCAAAAAAAAAAAAAAAAAAGTTAAGTAAAGAGCATACTTGAGCAGTTCCAGAATGGCCAATACGATGTCGTTGACATAGCAGAATCCAGACGCCTCAGATTTCTTGGCATGATGTAGGCCTCCTGCCCAATTAATGGCAATGTCTGTCTGCTGTTTGTTGAGTTTCACAGCCCCAGCTGAGAATTATTAGAAGGAAAAGAAAAAACATTTAACTGTGCCAAACATAAGCAAACCTTAAGCAGACTCTGTGAGAGAGAAAATAAACACACTTACCAACAGATCCACCTGTTGAGAGCTGACAGAACTCAAATAAGCCGTCAAAGACTGGACAATCCTCCCCTACGTTAACTGCAAAGAGAATAAAACACCTTCACTGTACATCCAAGACATGAAAAGTCCAAAGTAAAGCAGTCTTTTCATTTAAGACTTTACAACTGATCATCTTGAGCAAAGAAAAAACATCAACTCACATCTCTGCATCTGTTTGCTGTACTCAGACATGTTGTCTGGGCGGATGGAACGAAGGAACTTGATGTAGTCATCACTGTGGTACTTGGTCATTTCTTCAGCATTGGCCTTATGAGGCCGCTAAATGTGCAAACAAATTAAGAAATTAGCTCAGCAAAAAACCTGGAGGGAAAAAATCCTAAAATATAAAAAGTAGGGATGCATTTTCCTTACATAAATTTCCATTTTCCTATACAGCCCATAGTTGAGCAGGAGGTTGTGGGTCATCCGGATTCTGTGGGGTTTCATCGGATGACCCTGGCCATAGTAGTAATTCCCAACATCTCCTGTAGAAAAAATATATAAATAATCATAAACAGAACATTGCTTGATACTCTTAGTTACACAGAAGACTAAAATGTTCTTTGAAAAATATCTGATTGTTCTATAAAGTCAGCAAGAATTTAATGTTTCAAACAGGCCTTGAACTAGACACAAAGCCAACTGCAAGATTCACCCTGATTATTAATATTATCACAATCCACAACACAATACGTGACTACAAGGGAAGAAAACGGCAAACAGCATGGAAAAACGAAGACAAAACAGCTCCCGTTACAAACGAGAGCATCATTCCCACACGCTTGGAGTGATGCTACTACTAGCAGTGAAGACATCAATGAAAGCAACGAGCTCATTTCATATGAACTCTTACGGCCCGTAGTGTGAAGCTAATTTTATCGACGCTATTTGCGGGAGATAAAGAATACACGTGGAAAAGTGTATGCAATATATCGCACTTGCAAAGAAAGTGTGAATTTTGCTGGTGTAAGCTCCATTCTGTAGACTTGCTGCTAACAGTGAATAAGAACAACAGGATGAAGAGCAGATAGCACGCTAGGCTAACACTAGCATGAGCACCGTGCGGCTAAACCCGGCTAACAATTAAGCAGCACTCAAAGGAACTTAAGCATTGTGCAGAATTTATCCAGAGCAGGCACCGGGTTTCATTTCTCTGAGAATAAAAGCTCGATATTTCACCCGTAAAAATGCTATTCTTACCGTCATAATAATAGCAAACTTTCTTCTTTGTTCCTTGAGAACTCAGCGCCATTTTACCCTCCAATTACAGCCTGCGCCTGCCGGGCTTTCTGCGCACTGAGGAACTTCAATAGCAACTTGTCTCGGGTAGCTTTCAGCCAATCACAGTTCAAATTCCATCACGGAGGGCGTGAGTCTTGAATTTCTCCGCCAATCATTTCACTTGCTGTCTTAATCAAGTATTTAGGTATAGTTAAGTTGGCTTGGAAAAGTCCCATAGACTTTCATTGCGAAATGTTCAGATTGAGACAAGACTATTCAAACTTCACCTGTCTAAATTCAATTTTTTTATTCTAACTTGTCTGTCTGTCTGTCTGTCTATCTATCTATCTATCTATCTATCTATCTATCTATCTATCTATCTATCTATCTATCTATCTATCTATCTATCTATCTTTTTAACTAATTATTCTTTCGACTAATCTTTCTTTCTTTCTTTCTTTCTTTCTTTCTTTCTTTCTTTCTTTCTTTCTTTCTTTCTTCTCTCTTTCTTTCTCTCTCTATTTTTCTTTCTTTCTTTCTCTCTTTCTCTCCCTCTTTTTCTTTCTTTCTCTCTTTTCTTTCTTTCTCTTTCTATCTCTCTTTTTTCTTTCTTTCTTTCTTTCTTTCTTTCTTTCTTTCTTTCTTTCTTTCTTTCTTTTCTTTCTCTCTTTCTTTTTCTTTCTCTCTTTCTTTCTTTTTCTTTCTCTCCTTTCTTACTTTCTTTCTTTCTATATTTCTTCCTAACTAACTAATCTTTCTTTCTTTCATTCTAATTCCAAACTAAATTCAAATTTTGACAGTTGGAGAGGCCCATTAGACTCCATTAGCTGCCGTTCTATGTACTATTTCCAATCTATCTATCTATCTATCTATCTATCTATCTATCTATCTATCTATCTATCTATCTATCTATCTATCTATCTATCTATCTATCTTTTTAACTAATTATTCTTTCTAACTAATCTTGGCTTCTTTCTTTCTTTCTTTCTTTCTTTCTTTCTTTCTTTCTTTCTTTCTTTCTTTCTTTCTTTCTTTCTTTCTTTCTTTCTAATTCCAAACTAAATTCAATTTTGACAGTTGGAGAGGCCCATTAGACTCAATTAGCTGCTATGTGAAATATAACAATAGACTGAAATATAACAATCACGTAATAATTTTAATAGTTTATTTATGACTATCAGTTCTAGCTGGTTTATTCACTACTTTTTCTTCTATAGTTATTAACTCATAAACTAATGCATTTAAGGATGCAAGTAGCTATAGCCTACTCAAAACTTTTTTCCTCAGCAATGATAGAGGAAAAATGATCTACCAGCAGTTCTCAATATAGATTACATAGGCCTACATATTATAGTCCATCACCGATTACAAATTACGTAATTAAAATTGTAGTTAGCAACATTTACATGAAGGCCTAGTCTGACAACTTTTTGATTACGTTTGTTTGTCAAGAATTTGGATAAAATGATTTTGTACCATATTGATATAAAGACATAAAGAGAAATTATATTCCATTCTTAGTTATCAACAACATGAAGCGCACTAAACATTACTTATGTCAGGGTTTCCCAAACTGGGGTTTGAAGGACTGCAGGGTGATCATGAAAAAGTTATACTTAATTAAAACACAAAAATGAAAAATTAACAAAAAAATCAAAATAAAACTAAAATAAAATAAAACTAAATAAAAATAGTATTGTAGTCTTTTTTTTGTTGTTTTTTTGTCTTTTGTCTTTTTTTTCTTTTCTTTTTTTTTATGTGATCAATATCAGAGAGTTGTGAACATCCAAATGTGTTGATAATTTATTTAAATTTCAACTTCACACTTAATCTCAGATACACTTCAAGTAAATATTTGGCCTACAAAAAAGTTTGGGAATTTTGCATCACATGAATAAATAATTATAAACACAAGGGGGGGGGGGGGGGGCAGTGACATTACACAGCCAAAGTCTTCCAGGTTTGAAATATTTTCCCAAAGACTTCCAGAATCAATAATTATATGATGAAGACATAATGTTTAACTGCTATTCATCGGCAGTTATAACTTACATTACATGGTACAATTGATTGTGGTAAAATTGTGCTTTTGTCCCCAAATTCAAAAGCATGGACTGAAAATGTATTTACATGGTATACAAAAAATTATGAAGGGCATTTTGATGCAGATGAAGATCTAGGGCAGCCACAGACACCATGTTTGCATTTATGGGGTAGTTTCTAGAATTATGAACAGGCCATTTTTGACATTACAAATGCCATCCATCTGTGGTAACATATCAGACAGTTATATTTCTGTAAACAGTTTAAAAAGATATCCCAAAAATAAATTTGTGTACATTTTTAAAGAAATTAAAAAAACTCAATCTACCTTTGCAACACTAATGCAGTTGGGTTGGCATGCATGATTACACAGTATGCCTAAATTATGCTTTTGTATCATTTTGTGCATTTGTGTTTGAAAGACAAAAGCCTCAAAGACATAGTAAAAGATGATTAAATGACTCACTGATAATTAATATAATAAAACCAATACATTTGTGTGAATAATATGCAATCATGTAATCAATAAAAAAGTAACTGTAATCTGATGAGCATTTAAAGGGATAGGTCACCCAAAAATTCGGAGAATTTTGGTAATCAAATTTGTTGACGGGCCCCATTGACTTCCATAGTATTTCCCCCCATAAGTCAATATGGGTACATCAACTGTTTGGCTATACCATATTCATCTGTGTTCAGCAGAAGAAAGAAATTCATACAGGTTTGGAACAACTTGAGGGTGAGTAAATAATGACAGAATTTTCATTTTTGGGTGAACTATCCCTTTGCAATGAAGGCTAATATTTTGGATTAAATTTTGGAATCTGATTATATAATCAGTTACTACCCCACGTACTGTCTACCAGTATATCTGAAACTGCCATCCTCTCATTCCATCAAGGTTATAGGAAGTGATACTGATTCTTTGTACAAGAGCTCAAACTTAAATTCTAGGAAATGTGTACACACTACCAATCTTTTTAAAAGTCATATGCTCACCAAGGCTGCATTTATTTGATCAAAAATACAGAAAATGGTCATCACAGCTAGATTTTTGCCCCTTACACTGATTTCACCCAGCACGTAAACGCATTAACCTGCTTTCTGTCGGCTTATTGAAGTGTGCATGTGTGGATTTAAGTGCATCCAGACAGAGCAAGCGTTTTGCAGTAAGGAAGGAGGAAATGTCGCAAACTTAAATTCTTTCGTGCTCTCATCTCATGCAGTAGCGTACCGTACGGTCAAAATGCTGCATCTGTAACTGCATGGGAGGATAAAATATGACCTGCTGACATGTTGCAATACTCTTTAGTTTTTAATGCTTTATTTAAAAATCACAACCAAATAAACAAAATACTCCGAGTCAGATTATTACGTTATGACGTCACTGCCGGGTAATAACCTGATTTATTAATAAAGTGCTGTAAACGTGGTTTACTTGCATTGTCGGCTTATTGGTTTACATGTAAACCCGGACAAAAGGTTATTCAAATAAGCTGATTTTTGGGAGTTATACTGGTTAGGACTGGGGCACGTTCAAGTTCAAAACGGTGCGCAACGTTTTGCTACGGTTTCCGATTTGAACGCCATGTTTCCTGGAAACGGCGTGCAACGGGGTTTGAGATACGTTTTCTCTTGTTTGGTGGGTGTGTCAGAACTGCAGTCCAATCAGCAGCAACATGCATATAAAGCATGCGGTATTAAATAGGGGTGTAACGATACATCGATATGGATCGATGCATCGATATAACGTCTAACGATACGATGCATCGATTCCACACTTAAAATATCGATATGCACCTTTATTTTGACACTCTCCACATTCTCACGTAACATCCTTCCGCTAAAGCGCACATTTTCGTTTACTCACCAACCGCCTGCCGGTGTGTAACGTTAATCTCCTCATCTGAAAAAGACGCCTGACAAGACTGACTAAACCCTAAACAAGTTTTTTTTTTTTTTCACAAAAGCCGGTATTGTCCGCTGTCAAGGCATCGCGAGTTCATGTTTTACAGTAGAAACAGACAAGCACTCGCACCCTTGTTGGTGAACACAACACGAGAAGTCCGTTTTAGCGACTCAGCGCGCAATATTCAGGTCAGATGTCACTTTGAAAAGACGCGCGCTGGCTAAGAGGAGTTTCGTCAAAGCTGACTAAAAGTGATCGAGGATGGATCATTTCAATGAACTCGTGATATCTTCTGCGTAAAAGGAAAATAAAATCTGAAACATTTTCACGGAACCTTACTAAAGCAGCTCGTTTAGGGAACGGAATGGTGAGGGAAAAGCTCTCTGTACTGCGTGTACGTACGTTAATCACAACAACAAAGTTTGTCAGGCATATGTCAGCTGAGGAGATTAACGTTATGAAGATTAAACGAGTGTTGTATTATTTATCATAGCAATTACTTGGTTGTGTTTGACTCAGAAAGATGAAATGTGAATGTATCTGCTCTGCTAAAAAAAAAAAAAAAAAAAACATATTAAAGCATACTTTCAATTAACTTTAATTTTGTAATTTACCTGTATTTTTTAAGTTATTATTATTATTAATCAAAACAACCCAGCTGCAGTTTGATTGATATTACTTGGAATGCACAATAATAATAAAAAACATGATTTATGAGTACTTGCAAATAACCACTTCTGTTATAAATGTCCCAATTGGGAGAGGGTGTGCAATTTTCAAAGAGTTTAATTAAACGTTCATGTTATATATTTTGATTGCATTTGTGAGTTAATAAAAACGTAACTGGTTGTGTGAACATAATATCTAAATATCGATTAATCGATCGATATAGCCCTGAATCGAATCGAATCGAATCGTATCGTGGAATTTTTTGAAGTATCGAAAAATATCGTATCGCTGGCTGAGAGAATCGATATCGTATCGTATCGTCATGAACTGTCCGATTTACACCCCTAGTATTAAAGTGAACTCGCACAATGGGTTCAAGGAAAGTAATTTACAAATGTGTTCGATGCAGCTCGGTATACGCAACAACTAAGGATATTAGAAGACATGTTTGTCGTAAGTTTTATTGTAAAAATATAGGATATCAACATAATGATGTACTTGTTTATATTTTTAGCTTCATTGCAAGTGTATGACATTTGGTATAGAAATAAACAATTAAATGCTTTTCCTAAAAATGAGAAAGAAAATACAGGGTATTAAAACAAGAAAATACAATTTAAAACAATTGTACATTACATGGTACAATTGATTGTGGTAAAATTGTGCTTTTGTCCCCAAATTCAAAAGCATGGACTGAAAATGTATTTACATGGTATACAAAAAATTATGAAGGGCATTTTGATGCAGATGAAGATCTAGGGCAGCCACAGACACCATGTTTGCATTTATGGGGTAGTTTCTAGAATTATGAACAGGCCATTTTTGACATTACAAATGCCATCCATCTGTGGTAACATATCAGACAGTTATATTTCTGTAAACAGTTTAAAAAGATATCCCAAAAATAAATTTGTGTACATTTTTAAAGAAATTAAAAAAACTCAATCTACCTTTGCAACACTAATGCAGTTGGGTTGGCATGCATGATTACACAGTATGCCTAAATTATGCTTTTGTATCATTTTGTGCATTTGTGTTTGAAAGACAAAAGCCTCAAAGACATAGTAAAAGATGATTAAATGACTCACTGATAATTAATATAATAAAACCAATACATTTGTGTGAATAATATGCAATCATGTAATCAATAAAAAAGTAACTGTAATCTGATGAGCATTTAAAGGGATAGGTCACCCAAAAATTCGGAGAATTTTGGTAATCAAATTTGTTGACGGGCCCCATTGACTTCCATAGTATTTCCCCCCATAAGTCAATATGGGTACATCAACTGTTTGGCTATACCATATTCATCTGTGTTCAGCAGAAGAAAGAAATTCATACAGGTTTGGAACAACTTGAGGGTGAGTAAATAATGACAGAATTTTCATTTTTGGGTGAACTATCCCTTTGCAATGAAGGCTAATATTTTGGATTAAATTTTGGAATCTGATTATATAATCAGTTACTACCCCACGTACTGTCTACCAGTATATCTGAAACTGCCATCCTCTCATTCCATCAAGGTTATAGGAAGTGATACTGTGTGATTCTGCTATCAGACATAATCCCTTCTTTCATCATAATTCTTGCAGCATAGGCAGCACATATTCTCTATTCTGCCAGATGATGCATATGGCTATAAACATATTTACTTATTAACATAGAAGAGGGTGATAAAGAGAAAAAGTGCCAAAAAGGAATAAGAGAGAGTGTTAAATGTTTTAATCCAATGCCGTTTGACCGTTTGCATTAAAACGCAATTCAAAGAGATGGTGCTTTAACAGACACACATAAAACATTTGTGTGAACTTTTTCAGAAACCCAACACTAAGTGCAATAAATATTTCTAAACATTTGCACTTAGCCCACAAGTCACTATGAAACTAGGTGATTGTTACAAATGTGACTGCAATACTGCAATTCGACACACGATGGCGCCATAAGATTACATTTGATTCCCTAATCCCCAGCGATAAATCTGTTGCCATTACCAGAGACAGACGGGGGAAATAAATAAATAATACGGATATGCATGTATAAATATGTATATTAATTACAATGTGATGGTTACTCATCCAAACAAGGTAAAGGAGAAAAATAGAACAGCAAGCAATGTTTTTCAGTTTTAGTATCCCATGAATTTACGTCTATTTTAGAAATGAATCGGCCAATCATCATCCTCACAGAAATCTCCCACAGGCTAATTAGAAAAAAGTTTAGCCATTAATTATTGAAAACTGATTTTTTTTTGTCAAGCAAAATCGTCTGAGGTTTAATGAACCATGAATGTAATGCGAAGCATAAGCATGTAATGAAATACAAATGACTATTGATTATTTAATTATATAATTTTACTTAACTGTGAGATTTGCTCATTTTTTAAGGGAATTAGGCTTTTACAATGGTACCTCAGTCTTATACCAAGATACTTTAATTTGAAGTAAATTAATTTTACATATACTGTTATTTAAACATGGCCACATTATTATTAGGTTTTTGGCTAGTCGTAGAGGATCTATATGGAACGGCCAGTATGAGGTTTTCTATTTTCCCAAGTGGATTAATTTTACATGTCTGAATGTATTAAGTGGCTCATGAGTGATTTCTGTAAAAGCATAGCCACTGTGAAGAAGGACAAACACAAAGTGAACATCTGTAGGTAACCAACATTTATTTACCATTATCAACTTTACAATAAAACCAGTAACATCTTTAAACATTAGCAAAATAAAGAACAAAATTGGTCAAATGTATTTACAGAGACCAAAAAGCAGATCAAGGCTCACATTTAACACATAACAACTCTGCTTCTTTTAAAACTTCAAATGTGAACATAGCAAGCTCAAATGTGTTTTTATTTTGTTTTTTTTGTTTTTTTTTTAAAGCCAAGATGAAAATTAAAATGCGATTTCAAACAAACGAGACAAAGCCTTCTGGATATTTAAAATGGTTCTCTATACACCACAAAATACTTAAATTTGGGTTAAAATATAGGAATGTAGAAAGTTGGCAAGTCTTTTTCGATTTCCTTTTTTTTTTAACAGTCATTATATGTGGTGATGTTTATCTTGCACAATTCATCAGTATGGTCGCATCTATTCGGTGGTGGGCTTGAAAGATGCTCTTCCTTGATTCCCATCCTCAACTCACTCTTGCACAGACATCCTGCTTCCAAAAGGTTTCGGCTTTCGCTCGGAATTCCAGATCTTTGAGCCATAATCAGGGAAGTGAACTAGTGAATCTAGTCTGTCATTTGTTATTAATCTTGAAGAAAGTGGCACGAGGAGTCTTTTTTTCACATACATGTGTATATATACATATACATATATCCATGTATATATACATATGTATACATATACACATATATATAAATATATATTTTTTCTTGGAAAAACAGTTCACAAAGTCCTTTGTGAAGTACAATCACTCCTTCTGTTCGGATGGTGCAGGTGTTGAGCTGGTCTCCTCTGTTGGTTTTGTGGGCTCTGCAGCAGGTGCAGCAGCCTCTTCCTTGGGGGCAGCAGGCTCCTCAGCCTTGGCTGCGGTTTCCTCGGCCTTGGGGGTCTCGGCGGGGGCGGGTGTCTCCTCGGCCTTGGCCTCCTCCTCCTTCTTCTCCTCAGCGGCCGCCCCGTTCTCCTCTGTCTTCTCTTCGGCGGCCGGAGCAGCAGCAGCAGGAGCGGCCTCTTCCTTCACCTCAGCGCTCTTCTTGGTCTTCTTGAGCGAGATGCCCTTGAATTTGAAGGAGTTCTTCAGGGAGAACTTCTTCTTCTTCTTCTTGGGGGTCTCCTTGGTGGCCTCGCCCTCTGGTTTGGCGGGCTCTCCCTCGGCGGCGGGCGCGGGCTCGATGGCATCGCCGGCTCCAGGCTCGGATTCCTTGGCTGCCTCCGCAGAACCATTAGTGGTGGCGGCGTCTCCCTCTGCCTTGGCAGACACATCGCCATTGGTCTTAACGTGGCCGTTCTCCTGAGAAAAGGAAAAACAAAATTGGCATTAAAAATGAATGCAACAGAAACCAATATGTTTGAATGTTCACTATGGGTCTACAATGTACACATATGTAGCAGGGCATTCCCTCAATCGTCGACGACACATCAGTGACCCGTCACGTAAATAATGCATGTCTTCGAGGTGACGCCTTGCAGTACCGCACACCACCGAGCGAGGGCGATAGAGCCATACCGAACACACACACAATGCGAAACGAGACGGCAGCTTTGGAACAAAAGACTGAGATCGAGCGAAGCACGATGGAGAATTTCATTGAGTTTCATTCACCATTTATCCATCGACGATAGAATAACTACAAACGTCGATTTAAAAAAGTAACGTAAAATATAAGTACACTCATTGATAAGAAAGACGTTTTGTCACAAAAAACCTCAAAAGCTTGACCAAGTGTGGACTCTCGTCTCAATGTCTAGACTTTAAAGCTCGTGCGTCTGCAAATTAAGACTCCACGCGCTTCATAGAAAAAAAGCCCAAGCAGAACCCGACATAACCTCACGAGATTGTTTTTTTATATATATATAATGAAGTAAAAAAAAAGTACAAATGATAAACTAACACAATAATGTATCGAATAGAATGTATAAAATACTTAAATAAAAAAGAATTGGGAAAACAAGACCATATTCTCAAATACCAATTAACAACCACATTTTCCAGATTGATCGCAACCCCCTGCTGTTAAACCATGCATAGTGAATACGTGCAGCATCCTCCTACACTGGCATTAATGGAGATCGCATGGCAACAACACCGACCGTCTCCAAGCGCTTGAAACGGACTTTAACGGGAGAAATAAATCGTGAACACGTTAAAAAAAAGAAAGAAAAAAAATCCGCTTTCAGCTCAAGACAGGAAACCGTGTTTAAATAGCCTAATGTGATTCTCTCGAAAGAAACCGTTCGGTTTTCTCGCCTGCCACTGCCACGAGACATGAAATGATAAATAAGACAATGCATAAATGGTATACTTCTTCTATTTCGTTGTTTTCCCATTAAAATCACCGTCTTTTTCGGCACACTCAGAGTGATACTTAAATGGCTGACGGTGGTTTGCAACTCTCGCCGAAGCACTTGTTGGTCAGATGTGGGTGTGTCGCAGATGGGGAGATGAATTACCTGTCCGTTAGTCTTGACGGCAGCCGGGTCAGCAGCGGCGGCTTTCCCCTCCACAGCCACTCCTCCCTTTGATGCCTGGGATCCCATTATGCTTAATGTGGTTTTAAAGTAAATTAAAAAGAACTCAAATTCAGGTAGGTGGAAGAATAATCCAGACCAAATGGCGTGACGTGCATCCAAAGGCGCGAGGAAAGTTTTTTTTTTTTTTTTTTTTTCCTTTATAAGGAAAACTTGAGATGATCCACTGTCTTCCACCCGTGAGCGTCGAAGGCGACCTACTACTACCAGTTCTAGTTCCACAGCGCTTCAAGATAACCAAAAGCCCCGCCCATGGGCGTGCCTCGGGAACTCGAACCAATCTGAGGCACGGCCCCGCCCACTTATTGAACCCTCCATGTCCCACCTCTTTGATTCCACTTTATGTCCATGGAAATAGAAAATGGCATCAAACTGGAAAGAAGAGGGAACCAACAGGGTGACTTGTTGAATTATCTGCTTACTGAGAGCAATGGGGTTTCAGTTTAATTGAACCCATTCACCCTCACTCTAGAACTAAAGCATTAATGACATGTCTGTGGTGAATGTACTCTGTAGTCTAATATACTCGACTCACTGTTCTCAAAACAGCAGTACCATTCAATGATTAATATAAATGCATACTTTTACCCACTTCTCTGATAAACAACCTGTACGCTTCATTAAACTGTTCATGGTAAATAGCTAATGTGTGTGTAGTCTAGAAATGAATTAACAGTTAGATTACTATATTGTAGGTTATATTTTACATTCTGCTAATATGTGTGGCAATATGAACACATCATTTATATGTGGTGGTATTAAAAACTGTACACATTACAGTGTTGAATCAGAAATGATTTTTGCTTGAAACATTGATATTTATTTATATATTTATTTTTTGCATAACAATATACAAATATATTAATATGACATAGGCATAAGTGTGCATAAACAACAGCAAAAGTGTGATTTACCAGCCTGGTAAACATGGAACAAATGTTTTAGTATTAGCCACATTAATAAGTGACAGATGAATCTGCACCAGACTACCATAAAGTTAGATTGGATTTAACCTTTGGCATTACGAACATGGCAAGAAATATCTCCTCCCTTTGAAAATTTGATAAGCCGATTTATTTTACGATCCTATCTATATACGATTTTATGGTTTGTTGCATTTTATTATGTGCATTTAGCATGAGAACAGACCTGTGACCCATTTGGGCAGCAATCCGTCAGTTGAGAAACACTGTTTTATTGGTTCTCACAGTTTTATATTGATAATCAGATCTTTTCAAAGTGCTACAAAGGATTCCCTGAGATATAATATATACAACATAAATCTTTCTCCTTTTTTTTTTTCATTCTCCTTTTCCTTCTTCACGTAGCCCTCATTTTTTTTCTCTATGGCCTTGTCAAATGACATAAAGTCTAAACTGTTTGTGGAGGAATGCAAGGCATGCAATCGCTCATGAAGAATGTTTCACCGCATATGCATCTCGCCACTTTCTCAGAACCTCAGGGAGGGGGAACGGGGCAGAATACGTTTTGTGTGTGTCAGATGAGAGAATGTAATGAATAAGCTCATATATTGAAACAGTCTCCTCTTTTTTCTCCAGGGAGAGAGTTGGGGGATGGGTGTGATGGAGAGGAGGGGGAGTTTTCTTGTGCCCAGAGCTTTTGTGATGTGGTTCATTTTCTTGATGGCGGGTCAGGACACATCACCTCATCATCCATGCGTCAGACTCTCGCTTTCCCCTTTCCCAATGGCTGAAAGGCCTTTATTGTCGCCAGATCATTTCGAAAGTTAGAGGGAAGAGTAAATGGCCAGCGTCCTCCACAGTGAGGCCTACAGTTCACACCTTCCATCCAGCAGAGAGTCCTCTTTGGCTTGGTGTTTTAATCCCTGTGGAGCTGTACGGCCAGACAACAAATAGCTCCTGCAGGAGCAACATCTCGCACATGAATGTCAATAGGTGTGCTGATATGCCAATGATAGGGACATCAGACCGGGCAGGGCAGGTGAGAACTAGTCTCAGTCACTGTTCAGCTCTGTGACTGTTTCGGCCACAGCAGGGAGCGAGAGAGGAGGATGGTGATGGTGTGAATGTGGGGGTTGATCGCCCTACAGCATTATGGACTCAACTGAAACTAGATGCTGACTTTACAGAGTCCAGTGCAGTGAAAGCTGGGGGAAATCTGCCAAGGAAAGAATAAATGACACATTCAAGCCTCATAGAATTGTTCCCAACTAAAGCAGAGTTTTCTGGTAGGCTCAGTGGTTGCCACTGTGACCTTAAGGTCAAGTGAGCAGAGTTCACATTCCTCTGAGTTTTCCAGATCCCCCTTGGTGCCTTTAAAAGGCTTCTGAGCTGATTTGCTGCCCATCTCAGTGGCAATATCTCAATCTTTCGTTTCATGTTTCATGTAAGAACTAAAACACAATTAAGGCATGTTTATTGTCTTTCAGTAATGGAAACCCACAGGGAAACATTTTATTTAATTATTTTAATTTATATGCACCAACAGAGCAGTACATAGCAATGAACAGCAATTCATCTCTATTAATTTTAATCTCTTAAATAAATAAATTTGAATTTAATCTCTATTAATTTACAAAAGTTTGGGGTGTAAGATTTATGCTCACCAAGGCTGCATTTATTGGGTCAAAAATCCAGTAAAAACAGTAATATTGTGAAATATTATTACAAATGAAAGTTTTCTGTTTTAATTTATTTTTAGAATGTAATTTATTCCTGTTGGCAAAGCTGAATTTTCAGCATCATTACATGATCTTTCAGAAATCATTCTAACATGCTGATTTGGTGCTGATTTGATGTCAAAAGTTGTGCTGCTTAATATTTTTATGGGAACCGCGATAGTTTTTTTTTATTTTATCTTTGATGAACAGAAAGTAAAGTTCAAAGAACAGCATTTATTTGAAAGAGAAAACTTTTGTAACATTATCAATGCCTTAACTCTCACCTTTAATCAATTTGATTGAAATAAAAAACTCACTGACCATACACTTTTTAATGTACATAACATTTTATATATATATATGTATATATATATGTGGCACAGGATAATGTTAAATTCTTGAGTGATGACAATTTGTCATTCTATCAGAGTTTTGAATCAATTAATTCATAGAAATGAATCAGACTTTAACACAGTTTTTGCTTCTAAAGTTTCATTCCAAGATGCTACAGAAACAACTGAACGCTCTCTCGTTCTTGGGAAGTCACAAGGAAGGATGGACCTTGAAACTATTTAGGAAACTTAATAGCTAAATAAAAACATTCAAATATTTACAATTTTGTTAGATTAGAAGCTGAATCGCCACAAATAAATAATGAATATAATGCCATTCTGTCCACATAGCTGAGCTTATAATTGAGCTTAACATTTTTCTCTGCATCTGGGATTTGAGAAAGAGATGCCACTAGATGGTCAGATAAACATGTCTATGTGTGCCATGCATTGACATCGGCTAAACAACAGCATGCTCTCAGGATCATGTGAGCTCTAGCGTGATCGATTCGAGCCATGATAATTATATAGGTTATGTTATTTTGTGTAGGACCACCGGCAGGACTCCATGACTCAGCAGAAGACACCGGTCTCCTCAGGGTGTGAGAGGCAAGAACTTTGAGACGGAGTGCACTTTTAAACTTTAAACTTAGCTGTCTGGAAGAGAAGTCAGCACATGTTATTGCTCCGGTGTCTTCTGAGTAAACTTCGCCCCTGATGGAAGTGAGAGCACGGGGGAGGACATCAAGGGGAGGTGCATGACCCACTCCAAACTCTATCTATTTCTGATTCTTAATAGCATATCTCTCTCTTTCTCTCTCCCTCTCTCTAAGATACGGCCTAGGGGCAGTTGACTGCTTTCTGCTATACTCAACGTGGGGCATCTTATCTCTTTCTTGTTTTTTTCTTCGCAACACTCAATGGCCCTTTTTGTTTGGTTGCCCAGATTTCATGCCTGAACACAGAGTGAGATTTATATCCTCAAAAGGCCCTATTGTTCTCCATTCAGAAGGCAACTGATGAGCATCACAAGCTGGGATGAGGGGAGGGTAGGGAGAGAGAGAGAGAGAGAGTGAGAGAGCCAGAAGAAGAGAAATGTTATATTGTATTGCTTAATAAATCGATTTATCACAAATTACTCACTCAATAAAGTTTCACACATCGGCAACTTTACACAAACATTCCTTTTTCCTCTTCCTATTAACCGAAAGCTTTGACTAAACAGTATTGCCGGCTGTGAAAATTTCTGTGTTACAAAAGACCCGCTGCCATATAGTATTTTTTTTTTCCGTTTTTCGTGAGTTTCCACACTAGAGGTGACTTTTAGCTCATTAAACGCACACTGCTATTATCCAAAACATGTCTGCTGCTTTAATCTGGCCGTCGTCATCGATCAGTAAGACGAGATAAGAATCTCCCGAGACAATGGCAGCATATGGCATTGCTTTTTAAGAGACAGATGTTCAACTCGGGCTAAGATGAAGGCAAGAAAATAATCTTGACTTTAGCTTTGAGCCTTAATGTGCTGGAGGGTCAATAGGCCAATAGGTCACTCAGCTCGGGGACGTTTTCTTAGATGTTTTGCATAAGGCCTGACTGGCATGTCACAATAATAAACTATCTGGTCTGCAAACAAAGTTTAGAGAACCGCAATGCATGCTGCCCTATGTGCAGCTTCTCACTCTCCACGTCTTGATGCAGTTAAAACATCCTTTTAGTCAAAGAGTCTGATTGACTATTGAGTTTCATAGTCAATCAGTTTGAATATACAGAAGTGCAAGGACGAAAGGAAAAGTTGACCTATATTTCATTCCAAGTCAGTTAGGTCCCATGTTGTTTTGGACCCCATTGACTTGCATTGTATGCACAAAAACATTCTTCAAAATTGTTTTGTTCTTCAGAAGAAACTCATACAGGTATGAAACGACATGAGAGTGAATAAATAAATGATGATGGCTTTTTCTTTTACATTTTGTTGTGGTTCTTACTCAAAACTATCGTATGACTGCAGAATTTGGTATTTGTGCTTTCCAAAACTTTTTTTTTGGAGCTTAACAGCCTGTTGTCACTATATGCTTTTGTGAGTGGTAAAGATCAGCATGATCATTATTTCTTTCATATCTCCTTTTGTATTCAACATAAGAAAGTCAATTTCACTTGAAATAGAAAACTATCCCTTTAAGCCAGGATTTTTCCCCAACACCAACAGTAAAGTCCCTAAACATGGGACTTTAATCCATCAAACATTCCCTTCACTTCCCTTCAGAGGAATATTGTTTTTCAGTGTACCAGCATTTGGCCACTGTTAGTTCTGCATTACTGACCCTGGAAAGCACCTGCTGTCCCCACACATAGTCGTGATGATACGGCAGATACGTGCCCCACCTGTGTTTGCAAACTAACTAGCACGTGGTAAAAACCAAAAGGTCTTTTTTTGTGCCATGACATTCACTGGGAATCCCTCGAATGAGTTCATCATTTCAACATTACTCTCAGATTGTGGCTTTCACTTTCGCTTTATCACATCACCCCTTCTGCTTTTACTTTCCCTTTTTGTGTAACCTCCCCACAACGGCTGCATCAGCAGTATCTGGGAAATTCCAGAGGGCAAATTCCAGCAAATATGCCAATTAGCCATTAAACAGAGTGAGATCAAATTTACACGGGCATTTCTGCCTCAGTAAGTACCTAGCTATTCATTGAGCGGAAGGTCCTATATTACATTAGAGGCGACTGTTTACCATCTAATAGTGTTTAATTCGTATTTGCGCGCTCATTGCGCGAGGGCAGACCCCTCCTCAGCTGTTTAAATCGCAAAAAACGGTGGATTTGTTATTTAAATGTTATTATCTACCACCTATCACACATTCTCCTGACCACTAACAAGTCACAGAATGGTCCTCATGTCCTTTTTGCATGGAGACACTGGAGCATCTGTCTTACTGCAATCTCCAAATAAGAAAAATGGTTTGTTTACCGCATGGAGGAGAGATACTGTGAATTGAATTACGACACTGCTCAAGCTGTCTGTGTATTGTGAACAGATGCATGTCTTTCGCATGCTGCTGCTCTTTGGCCCCCTTCACACCTGGTTTTTGGTGATTGGATCATAATCGGATTTAACTACATTAAAAGCTAAATCACAACGCATCGTGATCGAGTCACTGAAAGTACATTCAGAGGTGGACAGGGATGGATTTTGACCTTATTACACAAAATAAGCTAAAGAAAATACATTTTGTTGAGCATGTCACTAGACCAGTAAAATGAGGTTGTGCTACTAATAATCATTATCTGTCAGACTGTGTTGTCATGTTGTCACTTACTAAGTTGGTTCTTTCAGGTTTTTTCCTTTTTGTTCTTATCTTCCATTGTGAAAAAGACAACATAAACGTAGGTCTTGCAGTCTGATCATGTGATTTAATAAACATATCCATTTAATTATCCCACTGGAATCTGCAAGTTCTCAATTTTTCCTGGGGCCTTTTTCCACTAATACATAGTAGTATCTTTATGGGAATGAATAGGGAAACACAACAGACCAGATATTTATATATTTATTTATATATATATATATATATATATTTTAATGATCTTAAAAAAAGCTAAATTATTATTTTGAATTATTTGTCAGTGTTTTTAAAATTCATTAAATTGTTATTTTGAAACATCCTTCAATATTTTTTTTAAAATTCATTAAATTATTATTTCGAATGATATGTCAATATTTTTAATATTTTTAAATGATCTGTCATAGGTTTTAATATTCAATAACATGTTTTTTAAATATTATTTAGAATATTATTTCAATGTTTAAATATTCTTATTACTAATTAGTGATACAACACAGCCCCTAAGTATAAATTTTACATTTTGTTGAGCAAGTCAAGTCACCTTTATTTATATAGTGCTTTTTACAATACAGATTGTCTCAAAGCAGTTTTACAGTTATAGGAACAGGAAAATAATGCAACAAAGTTTGTTTCTGCTGTACAGCAGATCTAGAAGAAAATAACGTCATATAGTCCAGCTTCAGTAAATTCAGTGATGGTTTATTTTTTTTGTAAAAGAGTTATTAATTTAGTTCATTTATATATTTAGCCGCTCTGGAGAAAACAGTGATGTCATCGTCCAGCTCAGTTCAGTGCTCATATAATAGTGCCAATGCAGGCAGATCAGTAATATTGTTGAATATTAAGTGTCCCTAAGCAAGCCAAAAGCCAAAGGCGACAAAGGCGAAAATGGCAAGGAACCAAAACTCCATCAGGTGACAGAATGGAGAAGAAAAAAAAAAACCTTGGGAGAAACCAAGCAAGTACGATTGTATCTTGGAATGCAACCGTGCTTAAGAATAACTATATACTATCCAGATATGAAATGCATGTTAAGCATAACCTGATTTCATCAAGTGCAACATGTTCCTGGATCAACATCTATGTTGATCCTGGAACAACATTCCAATCAACCAATCAGATCTGTTATTCCCCTATCATTTCCCTCTGATTTTAGGGGTAACTTATGGGTAGGGTTGGGTTTAGGGTAGGGATACATTTTCGAACAGGAATGTTGTTCAAGGATCAACAAAATATGTTGACTCAGGAACATGTCTAACTCTGCAAAATCAGGATGTGCTGCATGTTAATGTCAGGTGTTTTACAGTTCCTTTTAGGGACTTTCTCCTCTCTCTCTCTCTCTCTCTCTCTCTCTCTCTCTCTCTCTAACAGAAACCTCATACATCTCTGGTTTCACCTATCACATGAAGCCACTCTATTAACAGTGCAATTCTGAGAACTGTGATTCTCCCTGTGTACAGACGCTGCCATGAATAGCCCAAGGCTAGAGATTGATACAAGAAGCACAATGCAGACACAGGTGAGTCGGGAGATAACATGCAGGCCAGCCACTGTGTTACAGCCACTGCCATTTTGATGGACAGTGGGCTGAATGGATTTATGTGCACGGGCCAACCACCTTCCAAATCCCCTTTCCTTTATAAACCTTTGTCCATATTTTGCCCATCCCCTTTCTTCTTTTCACAAGTTCACACTTACAAATAATCATATAAGATGCGAATTTGGCGTGCTCAGAATGTGGTGCGAACTCAGAGTACTCCCTCCGTTTACATGACTGGGATAGGAACCAGCCGAGAGTGACAAGTCGGGGTGGTGGAGGGATGCACAAAAAACTGTGGAGGAACATAGGTGAGTTAGTTATATATATAGAGGCCTCCTCTCATACAGATTGGGAAGATCATTTGAATGTGTTCCTCCCGAACTTTGTTAATAAAAAATCACATTTTAATGGCTTTGCTCCTCTCCCCCATATTGGTTCTGTTTCTCCTCTCCACACTAGGTTTGGGAGAGGAATAGAAAAACGTGAGGATGTGGGCTAAATCTACTCACATGTATCTAAAGGTTATTTTTATTTTTCTGCGTAGGGTAGAGCTCCCCCCCCACACACACACACTCACCCACACACACAAGCACATGAGGAAGTGAATGAGCCATCATAGGAAACACATCAGCAATCAGTAGACACATCTGAGGAAAGACAGTTTGCATAGCAAATGTTTCTTTTTTTAACTTTACAAATATAAGCAAAATGTCCAGTTAAATTAATTCAGATGGATATGATTGATTATAATTATTATTGTTTATTTTTTATTTTTTTTACATGGTTACACTTTATTTTGACGGTCCCCTTTAGACATTCTTTTGACTATAAGAAACGTTACACCTACATGTCAACTAACTCTCATTAGAGTATTAGTTAAGTATTAGTAGGGTTAATAGAATAAGGGGGTTAGTGGAATAAGTTGACATGCACTTGCAAAGTTACTTATAGTCAGTAGAACTAGAATGTCTTTTGGAAGACCATCAAAATAAAGTGTTAACAGATATAAGGAAGACAGTCTACTAATACTCTAATGAGAGTTGACATGTAGGTGCAACGTTACTTAGTCAACACACTGTAAAAAAAAGTTGCTGCCTTAAATTTTTAAGTACAATCAACTTGGATGTTTAAGTCATTTCAACTTAAATTACATTAAACTGCCTTAAAACATGAGTTGAATCTTGTATAACATAATTAAATTACTTAAAGGTATAGCGGAGGTTTTTTCCGAATTGTAGAAAAGAACCGCCCTCTCCACTTTTTGAAAAAATGCACATGCGCAACACTCTACCTGCTCCCGAGAGGGAACGCCTTTTAAACGTATGCACGAGCTAATCATAGCTTACATTAACTTTTACTAGCAGTGATTTTAAATTGATTTCTCCAAATAGCATGCCAAACTTTACCTGTCAAGTAGAAACTTCGCGACTGAGGCATCAGTGGGAAGCCCAACCTGTGTTTTGAGTGCACGCCATCGTGTGAACGAGCACGTACGACGGCCTTACGTAAACATATCACCAGAATGATGACACTTAGGAGGACCAATAGTCTTGATGATCCACCCGGAAAAAGAAAATCCTCCGCTATACCTTTAACTTATTTTGATGAGTTAAAGCAATGTAAAAAGAAATGTCGTCATAACTTATTGATTAACCGCTTAACCCTGATTATTAATCCTCAGCGCATATCTTGCATTTAGACTACCCAGACAGCAACATAGTGTCGGCCCAGATCCGGCCTGCATCTCCAAGTCATGCCCTGGCAGTCACCCAAAATAAACTACTAACGTCGTACCAACTACCCACAACAACCTATAGAATCACCCTCGTCATGCCTGCTCTAGCAACCACACAGAAAACCAGACTTAATGCCTTAGTAACTACTAAGAACATCCTAGAAACATATAGTAATGCCCAAGCAACCACCCAAAATACCGTCATTAAAGCCTTAGCAGCTACCCAGGACCAGTTAATACCCTAGCAACCACCCAGAATACCCTAGTAATTCCTTAGCAACCACCCAGACAACCATAGCAACACCACAGCAACAATCCTAGCAACCACTTAGCAACACCCAGACCACCTTAGCAACCGCATCATAATGCCCCAAGCAACCACCCACAATCAATCATGCTGGATACTTTTACATTGTCAAGCACTACTCATATTTTCTCACTGGTGATCATGTATAAAAGTATGCATTATTTTTTTTTTTTGTTTGTAAGAGTATCTCGGTTGCAAAACTGATTAATTTTAAACATGTCAACCTGTTGTTTAAGTTTGGATTACCCGGTGTGTTTTGGGAACTGCATTTGAGCAGCTCACACAAACAAGCCTGTTTACAGCTGTTGTCGTAGTATTAGCAATAAGGTCAGTGGCGCTCTCACGTGTCAAAAAGGATTTGCACTAGCACTTAATCGTTTAACAGGGCTGTGAACAGAATTGTGTTACCCAATTTGTGAGTGTGTGATCTTATGTGTGGGCGTGTGTGGAGCACTAACACTTACACTATATAGAGGCTGTTCTGTTATCACTGGATCTCACAAAACGACTGATTGAATGACATTTATAAGTATTTTCTTTAAAGTAAACATGAAACAGACGTTTTAATAGTCTTTTCTTCCCTAGAGTGAAACGGCTTCTCGAATGAGGACGGGACTTGATTTTGTCCATCCATTGACTGGTTTGTTGTGGTTTGCAATGGAGTGCATTAGCACCCTCTCAGCGGCGCTGGTTCCAGAAGTATTGTTTTCATTAATTTTCCCATAGGGATTTAAAAAAAAAGTCTTCGTTAAAGAGTAATAAGCAATGAACCAAGCCGAATCAGCAACGAGGTGAAGCACAACACTTCAAACTTTAATTTGTAGCAAAAAAGTTTTTTAAATCTTACAAAAAGACAAATGTACATGACTGTGTACTTAACAGCTTTAATGAGAGAAAGAACTACAATCCCATGAAGCATTGCGAACTGCATAATCGAATTAAAAAAATTCACGAACGTTATGTATAAAAACCAATATATTTAAAGTTTATTGCAAAATATGGATATATATACATATATTTCAGTATTTTGAGAGCGTAGAGAGATTGACTCAATTATATATTTTGCAGTGCTTCATGGGAGTGGGCGGAGCTAAAGAGCTATTTAGGAGCGTTTTGCTTTTTTCGGCTCTCTGATTGGTGTAATTTTCTGTACAGCATCATGGGTAATGTCATTTTCACTAGGAATTCCACTGTTAAACGATTATTTTCTAAAATAAGCTGAAATGATGTGGACTGGCGGCTTCATCAGAAGCAAATGCCATGGATTAACAACCTTGTAGCTTACACCGTGTCTACACTGGACATGGCCGCTATCGCTCGTGTCGCATCATGCCACATCAGCTAAAGGCTGTCTACACTGGAGGCGACAAAGCATCCCTTGCAAAGCATTTGTCCTTCATGTCAGTATGTCATAAATTAAATGTGGCATCAGTTTACTGTCAGAGATTTGTCGCTCGCGTCGCGCCAAATAAATCATTTATAATAAACACTGCAATATTCCATAAGAAAGATCACATGTACATGAGACAAATGTACATGACTGTGTACTTAACAGCTTTAATGAGGGAAAGAACTACAATCCCATGAAGCATTGCGAACTGCATAATCGAATTAATTAAACAAAACATTCACGAATGTTATGTATAAAAACCAATATATTTTAAGTTTATTGCAAAATATGGATATATATACAAACATTTCAGTATTTTGAGAGCGTAGAGAGATTGGCTCAATTATATAATTTGCAGTGCTTCATGGGAGTGGGCGGGGCTTAGATAAGTGGGCGGAGCACAAATAAATCCTTTATAATAAACACTGCAATATTCCATAAAAAAATTCAATTTTACATTTTCAATGGTGAATTAAATATTAAGAGCATGCAAGAATCAAACCAGCCTGTTCTATCTAACTTCCACATTGAACGCTGGGGGTTACAGACACCTTCACAGACAGAAAAAAGAAAGCACTCCCGCTGACCACAGTGCGCAGTGCTTGACTGCCTGCCACAGTTTGGCATTTTTTAAGGGTGATGTCCAACATGAAAGCACGAGGGAGCGAGGGAGGGAGGGAGGGTGAGAGAGAGAGAGAGAGAGAGAGAGAGAGAGAACAGTGATGCCGAATAACACGATGGCACACTGACCCAGTAATGCTGCAGCTGCACTGCCAGTGGGCCTGCTCTGCCCTACTGAAACGCACTGATTCTCCCCCCATACTAAACCCATGCGCACACATTCACACCCAGCTGTCGCTTATTTTGTCTGCTCATAATAACACCCTATTAGATGCACAATGATAAAGATATTGTAAAGAATAGACAGGGCTATTTATGAGAGGAAAACAGTGCTGACACACTGCTTTAACACAGCTCGGGGTGCGCATGAAACACAGCCTCCCTTTCCATCCGAAGCACAAAGAAACAAAATGGAGGGGCGACGGACAGAAAAGGCAAGCATTTAAATGATGGAGCCGTGGCTTTTGAGCCCGAACGCTCTGAAAAAAAAAAGCAGTGTGCTTTGGCGACCGCGCTGTGGACTTTCTGGGCAGAGAGATAAGCTCGATTTTGGTTGACAAAGGCTAAATCTAATTAATGGCAAATGAACAGAGCAGTAACCCTTACTTGTATATGGCGGTGGGTGTGTGTTTGTGAGAGAGTGAAAGGACAGTGTTTGAAAGATTCTGGGGTGAAGAGCATTGTTTCTCATGCCAAGAGCAAGTAATAAGTAATGAGAGATAATGAGATAATGAGAGATAAGTAAGTAATGAGAGATACCTTCATCTCCATTCTCGGCCTTATTCTCATCATTCAGAAGTGGTTATTGTGTCATTCTTATTGTTTATTTCAATACTCCAATTTTCCAATTTTCTCTTTTTCATTCCCATTTGGAATCCCATTTATTAAATTATGCCTTTAGTTGCTTGTAGGCTACACTAGCATTCAAAAGTTGGTAAAAAGGTCGGTAAGGTTCATTAATGTTTTCTAATGTAGTCTCTTACGCTCACAAAGGCTTCATTTATTTGATCAAAAATACAGTAAAACAGTAATTTTCTGAAATATTGTTACAGAAAAAACAATAGAATTTTATTTTTTTTATTCCTGTGATGCAAAGCTGAATTTTCAGCATCATTAATCCAGTCACCATGTGTCACATGATCCTTCAGAAATCCTTCTAATATGTTAATTTGCTGCTCAAGATTTATTTTTTAAATCAATGTTAAAAACAGTTATGCTGCTTAATATTTATATGAAAATCGTGAATTTTTTTTTCATTCAGGATTCTTTGATTAATTATAAGTTCAAGAGAACAGTGTTTATTCTAAATAGATTTCTTTTGTGTGTGTGTGTGTGTGTGTGTGTGTGTGTGTGAGTGTGTAAAATTAGGAATGGTTTTACTGATGCATCCTTTTAATTTTAATTTAATGCATCCTTGATACACCACCACATGATACATTCTCCAGATTCCTTAGGTTCCTAACATTTTCCTAGTTGTTTTTAATAAAACCTTATTTGTAGTCTCCCAAAATATATTTACAGATGGAAAAAGAACAGTAGAGCCTTTGGCCACTTTAGTTGCCCGTGGGCAAGTAAAGGTTAATCCTGCGGGCAACTGAAGTTTCCAAAGAGAATTTCTCCCAATCTATCATACCCCTTGTCCACCTTCATGGTGCTGAAGACTGATCCAATGCCCAATTCAATGCATTTTTAGAGTAGAAGCTGGGAAAACTGGTTTCACACCGGCTCCATTTCATCAGTGGCCGGGGACAGGTAATGTTTGCAGAACAATAACAAACTTTACCTGTTTTCCTAAGTCAGGCTGAAAGGTTCTAAGAACGGCATTGAATAGTTCCAGTTATGTTTCCACTTACGGCACGGCACAATTACAAACCATTCTCGGGCCAGAATTCTCAGCACGTTTGGCCAAAGAGCTCCGTTATCAATGGAAAGTGAAACCATATCTGTACCGGTTGGGGCGGATCGGCACGGAAAAAAACGGTTAAGCAACGAGAATGGATTTGACTGACGGTGGAAAAGCAGCTAAAGATTGTCATGTGACTTTGAACTGTGAAGTTTTATCATTGTTTGACAATCAAGTCAGTGGAAACACCTTGGTTCTGAAAGAGGTTCTGACTCATGCTCGCTTACTCATGCTCCTACATTCACCCTGACCACATGCAGTTCACTTTCATTTTGTTTTCACAATCCGTTTTTTTGTGTGTTGTAAAGTTCCACATCAGCAGCTTTAGTTCAGTTTTAGGATGAGTGGCACCATTACCTCTTTTTTGCTTTCCTTGAAGAAGTGCAGAACAACCAGTGGGGGTGAGCCATTATTTGCTCTTTTGTGCAGATGAAAACTATGTCAAAGGTTCTCTCGCTGCTTGATGTGAATGGCAGCAAAACTAGGTCACCAACCAAAATTTGAGGGAGAGCAACCCTCATGGCAAAGCAACTCAAGAGATGAGCCAGGAGTTGTCTGGAAAGCCGCCCGGTCCCTCCGCGTCGGAAGACATATCAAACCGTGGCCGCATATTAACCCTGAAATGACACTGAAGCCTTTGGGATGATTTCCTCTTGCTTATCGCGTATGCTGCGATAACAAAACAGCTGTTATCACTCGGAATGGCGTGGTGCTGTCACCAAAATAGTCAGCGCAGAAGAGGAAGTGGCTACATGGAGGATCTGAGGAAGTAGCCCTGTTGGGGACTGTCACAACAGCTTACTATTTTCATAATGGTTGTAGCCCTGCTGAATTTGCGGATGCAAATGCTGCTTCAAAGTGACCGCCTGCTGGCTCCCTCTAAAATCTGTCCTCATTAACCCTGCTCTTCACAGGGGTGCAAGACTGAGCCCCACCAGCCAGTGCGTTCGTTAGCACAGGTTGCGGCACATCTGAAGTGACCCGGGCGAATATGAGAATTGGATGAATGCTTATGTGGCAATGGGCGCTTTGGCCGATCCACACTTGCCCCCACTCTGCCAGCCCAGCACTCGTGTTTGACCTCTCTAAAAGCCATGGTCATAGACTCATTGTCAATACAGTCTCCTATCAGACAACAGCTCAATCCAAATGACTGTTTACCAAAGCTTATAGATTTAATTAAACGTTCAAGCCCTTTTCAATGACAATGATTGTGCGGGGCTGGTACAACAGTATGCTTTGTGAGACAGTCATTAAAACTCTCTTTATGGGACAGCGAGCGGGGGGAGATGCAAAAGCAGTTGAGCTCTCCGACTTCAGGAGCGAGCCTTAAACAAGCCGGGCTTTGTGAAGTTGCCGTCTTTGAAGTGAGCGAGGTGCACTGCCAGTCCCGAACAGGAAGGCTGCCGCATGCTCATCCCTGTTTTGCCCCTCCCACAATCCTTTGCTTCTCATATAAGATTGCCTGATGTCAGATATTGTCAAAACGCCCTCTCAGAATCTTTACTGGGGTTGCTAATAATGTCTGTGGATTGTGTTCAGGCTTATCAAATGCAGGCGTGTTGAACCCTGTTGAAATGCAGAAATTGCAATAGTTGGGTCATCTTATAAAACTGGTGCTTGAGTAAATTTCTGTATTAAACATTAAACGTGCCAAGTTAATTCAAAATATTGGTATATAATAAGTATTCTCATGAAGAAAGGAAAAACACACAGATTTGCAGATTTGTTATTGATGCACTACTGTTGAAAAGTTTAGGGTCAGTAATATTTTTTATTTAAATAAATTAATACTTTTATTCCACAAGGACACAATAAATTAATTAAAAGTGACAGTAAAGATTTCAATTTCTGTTCATCAAAGAATCCTGAAAAAAAAAAAATGATCATGGTTTCCACAAAGATTATTAAGCAGCACAACTGTTTTCCACATTGATTATAATAAGAAATGTTTCTTGAGCATGTTAGAATGATTTCTGAAGGATCATGTGACACTGAAGACACATGAAAATATGTTTGTCATCACATACAAATATTACGTTTTAAATTAGATTAAAATAGACAACATTTATTTAAAATGGTAATAAAATGTCACAATCTTACTGTTTTTACTGTATTTCTGATCAAATAAATGCATTTGGTGAGCATAAGAGACTTTCAAAAACATTATAAAAAAATCTTACCAACCCTAAACATTTGAAGTGAACGGTAGTGTATCCGCCCAACTGGGCTCTTTCTTGAAAGAAAATGACATCTATGAAACGTTTCAGTCTGGATTCAGACCGCATCATAGCACTGAAACTGCGCTCGTTAAAATCACAAATGATTTACTATTAGCTTCTGACCAAGGCTGTATCTCAATACTAGTTTTACTTGATCTTAGTGCTGCGTTCGATACTATAGATCACGCAATACTCTTAGATCGACTTCGACTACAAAATTATACTGGTGTTCAAGGACAAGCATTAAGCTGGTTCAGATCATACTTATCTGACCGCTACCATTTAGTGTATTTAAATGGTGAAAAATCGATCATAACTCCAGTAAACTATGGAGTGCCGCAAGGATCTGTGTTAGGCCCTCTATTATTCTCAATATATATGCTGCCACTTGGAAATATTATAAGGAAACATGGAATTAGTTTCCATTGTTATGCCGATGACACTCAAATATATATTTCATCACAGCTGGATGAAAACGCTAAATTATCCAAATTGACAGAGTGTATTAAAGATATAAAAGATTGGATGACGCGTAATTTTCTTTTATTAAATCCAGACAAGACAGAGGTACTACTTATCGGTTCAAAAAACCGCCCACAAAACCTCTTACAATACAACTTTAACATCGTAGGATGTCCTGTTACTTTATCCTCTACAGTAAAAGACCTGGGTGTTATATTAGATTGCAACCTGTCTTTTGAAAATCATATTTCATGTTACAAGAACAGCCTTTTTCCACCTTAGAAACATTGCTAAGCTACGTAACATGCTATCAGTTTCTGATGCAGAAAAGTTAGTTCATGCATTCATGACCTTAAAGGGGGGGTACCATGGTGTTTCATGTATTCAGAGTTGTTTACAGTGTTAAAGAGATGGATTCTCATGTTAAACATGGGCAAAGTTTTAAAAAAATATTTTGGACGAATAACGGAGAATTTCTGTGCCGAAAATCTTACTTCCGGGTTGGTACAAGTTTCGGCTGGTTTTTTTTCGACCGTGGATCTAATGACGTAGACCAGAGTGGAACTCCTTATATGAGCATTTCTCTCGGAAAAGCTCATCCGCGCGCACGTCGACCAGAGGAGAACGAGACCGCGCACATCAACGCGCTTCAACAGGAAATCATCGGCAGCCAGCGCTGCATAGGATTTGTTCAAGAATGTCTCCAAAAAACTGTGTATTTGGATGTGAGAGAGCTTACCGTGTCCAGCTTTCCAAAGAACCCAGTGTTACAGGAACAGTGGATGCAGTGGAGGCAGCAACGGAGTGTAGGAAGTGCGGTTGTGTGTTCTGGCCATTTCAGTGACGAATGTTTTATTAACAAGGCTCAGGTCGACGCTGGATTTGCAAATCGTTTGCTATTAAAACGTGGAGTGGTCCCAGTGATAAAAGACCCCATTCATGTAAGTACAACTGGATCAGATTTCTGTCTTTTGCTGGAAATCAAGGACTACCGCTTGACTCTATAGCTCCGCCTCCAGGAGTTCGGCTTTTTCCGGAGAGAATCGGAAAGCTGTATTTTTCTTTTATAAATTTAATAAAACTAAACACTTTTTTGAGATATTAAGGATGCACTACTACTCTATAGGTACTCAAGATTAACATGAGATTAGGTGAAACTGTGCATGTTATGTACCCTTTAAGACTAGATTACTGTAATGCTTTATAGCTGGCTGTGCATCCTCAATAAACAATCTACAGTTAGTCCAAAATGCAGCCGCTAGAGTTCTTACTAGATCAAGAAAATATGACCATATAACACCGATTTTATCATCACTACATTGGTTACCTATAAAGTTCCGTATTAATTACAAGGTATTGCTACTGACTTATAAAGCCCTAAACGGCTTAGCTCCAGTCTATTTAACGGATCTTCTATCGCCCTATAATCCATTGCGCTCTTTAAGATCACTAAATTCGAGGCTTTTGGTCATACCTAGGATATCCAGATCCACCAAAGGAGGGAGAGCATTCTCACATTTAGCTCCAAAACTCTGGAATAGCCTTCCTGATACTGTTCGTTGCTCAGACTCGCTCTCCCAGTTTAAAACTAGATTAAAGACGCATCTCTTCAGCCAGGCATTCATATAATATTCTTAATCTTACAGTTTAAACAATCCGGCCTCTAGTTCATAAACGCCAGAGGAGAACTGGCCCCCGACTGAGCCTGGGTTCACCCAAGGTTTTTTTTTTTCTCCATTAGGTCACCTGATGGAGTTTTTTCAGTTCCTTGCCACTGTTGCCTTTGGCTTGCTCAGTTGGGGATATTTTGGGAATATTTAATTTAATTTTATCAATCAATAAATCTCACTAGAAACAAACCTTGTTGTATTATTTTAATTAAGTCAAAAAGGAAACAGCACAGCAGGACATGAGCCTGAGATCAAAGACTGCAGATACTGTATGTGTTGACACAGTGAACCACTATATTCGTCTCTCGAAGAAATACAGGGCTGATGGACATTTAGTCTTGCTTCGTTAGCACTCTATTCGATTTAAAGTAGGCCATGTTTGCTTTTGATAGGCTGATAAGAATATAAAAAGCTCATGAATTCCTTCAGTCCTAGTCATAAATAAATGGCAAGGACCGTATACCATTCAACAGCTCAACAAAAGGGCTTGGATGACTAAACAGCTCTATTAACTATTTGCATAATTAGCCATTGACAGACCCTCATTGTGCTGTTTCTCTGTTACAGTTTAAGTCCTGTGTTTGTATTTGCCTATCCATTGGAGAGAATCTTTTTGGATTGCTTGATCAATATCTCTCTGCAAGAAAGGATTTCTTGCCAGAGTTTGTTTGTGATACTCCAGAATTAAGTAAGGTAACTGTAATGTCAATAAAACCCGCCTACTTGCACAGAATCAGCTGTGTTTGGCAATATGTGAGTTTTACAAGAAAGTGTTGGCATGTAAACGCTTGAGTCGTGTGTTCAGAACATAGAGTGAAACACTTTGATGGAGCCTAGGGAATTTCTGGAATCCTCTTGGAATTCCTGGCATTTTGAGGGAGGAGAGAATGACACCCAGAGGAAAATTTCATAGCTCACGAGACATAACGGAGCTCTCGTGTTTCATTGTATGAACCTTAGACATTTCTCCTAAAATTCCTTCAGAGTAAAAGAAACAAACAATTGTTGACAGACAGTAAAGAGCACTAGGCTACAGTTTATGTGAGCAGCATAGCTGGAAATATTTGGTCTTGATGAGAAATGTTTGACCTCATACTGAAACCTCTGAATTCTGCCCGAAGAGAAGACTCTGGTAACGTGACGAATCTTAGCTAAGTGTGATACATTGTTGAGATCTGTAACTCTTTTGAAATTCTAGAGGACACATATCTACAAGATATCTACAAGAAACTATTGAGTTATTATATTCCGCATTTGTGAGTTTTCATTCCACTGGGTTAAACACAGGTAACTTATCTGAAGAAATGGAGTGAAAGAATCATTGTCAATGGAATCTATCGCAATACTGATGAAGTGGATCATAGTTCAAATTTAGAGGACATGATTCATTAAATTTGATCAGTTTAATGAATAAAAGCATTTTTCATTTAGTTCTTTGTCCAGTTGTATTAACATTCTCTGTTTGCAATTAGTTTTCTTTGCAGCATTGTAACCAATCACAGTCACTGTTTATTGTACACATGAATGCAACGGCCAATCAAAGGCATTTCAATTAATCTAGAGACCTATCAGAGCATTAAAGAGATACTTTTGCATTATATAATGTGAAAATTCATTAAATCAATAATCATGATGAAAATATAAACACTCTCAGAATTGGTAGGTATTAAGATGCGTTTTCATCTGTCCGATCACAAGTGGACAACGCACAGCTACGGCTATTCAAAATCCTGCCGTAGCTGTAAATCCTACATTTGAAACATTTAAACATTTTAAACTTAACAAAAAGATCAAATTCGGATGGTTTTTAATGTAAATCAATGTGATCTTTAACAATATGTCAGACTACTTACATAAAATGCATATAAATATCAGTGGTCACTATATCCACCCAATAATATGTCTTAGTAAGATTATATTTAAATGCTTTTAGTTTTATGATCAAAGCTCTGTAGTTTTTGTTATTGTGGGGGGCAAAACATATAAAGCAATGCAATAGAATGATGATTGAAAGATTTACAGCAAATAAACATTCCTCAAAACCTGATGTATCTTGATCTTTACATTTTAACCTAGATTTTCACAAAAACAGTATAAAAGTTAGCTTTAAAACATTAAAGATTTCAGTGCAAAAAAGACATGTTTGCCATAACCTGTGGGGGGGGGGGGGGATGATACTAAAATGCCTTTTAATCAGACCTGTCCAACAGGTTTTTCAAAAGTATGATCATGTTGTTTATAAATTTGCATATCAAATATAATACAGTAGGGCTTTAAAGAGTTAAACAACAATCAATAAAGCCCCCCAAAATGATTGAATCTAAAATCTCCTAAAGAGCAGCCCCTCCCTGGTTCCCTCTGGCTCAGTGGTGCGTCTCTGTGGTGGGGTGGTGTCCATGGGAGACATGCGGGGGGCTTTGTCTGAATTCTCATTAGTCACGATCCCCCGCTCACAGAGCGGCCATTAGAGCCCCTTCACCCAGCACACACTAATCACTCAGTCCAGTCACCGCTTACACACTGTTCCTCTCACTTTCTCTCCCTCCATCTCGTCGAAATCTCATCGCTTCCCTTCCATTTTCTTATCTCGCAGTCATCATCTCATTTGGCAGACAGTTATATAGCCTATTTACTCGTCTGACTGACAATCCGCAGTTATTCGGATGCTTGGTAATATCAAACGCTCTCTCTTTTCTGTCCTTGATATCTCCGCTCTCCTTTTCACTTCGTACTCTCACCCTTGGGCATCAGTCCCTCCCCCTCCATGTGCCAGTTGGTGGTGGGGTGTGTGTGTGTGTGTGGAGAGGGAAGAGGGGAATGGCGGTCAGTGTTAGTGGGGTGTGTTGTTGATGGTGGTATTGAAGCGAGGCCAGGCAGTGGTCAGTGTGTGTGCTGAGTCAATAACACTGGTCCCTGTGTTCAATAGGAACAATAGGAGGGGTAAGTAAGTGTGTGTGTGTGTGTGTGTGTGTGTGTGTGTGTGTGGGATGGCGAGTGGGGGCAGGGGTTGGGTAACAAGCCGACAGCTGGGATCGAGGTTTGGTTGTTGCAGACATACTAGCGCACACACATTTTGGGAGATAAACAGGAACGTGTTTGTGAAACATTTAATACCACAGAAATTACATGGTGGAAAATGAAAAATCAATTCCTTGTTCCTCTATTGAATTATCTTCCCATCACTGATCAACGAGGGGTTTTGGCTGCTAAATGCCACCGGCCCAATGTGCCTGCCACACTGACGTATACCCCACTGTCTGAGATACAATGGGAAAGCCCAGACACGGCTGAGCTCACCCAATCAGGAACTGTCAAGTCAGTAAATGCTTATTGCCCATTGATGTGTCGGCCAATCAGAGATGGTCCAGCTAGTAAATGCTGAGCAACCATAGACCGCAGAGCTGCTGGGGGCAAGACTGCTTCACACACCCTCTGCTGGAACACATATCACCTTCAGAGCAGTCTGCCTACTGGTTTTAACTTCACACAATGAATCTTTGGCATGAGGAAATCACAAATATAAATGTGTTTCTTAAAAAAATGCCCACTTTTGGCCCTGTGTATCAGTGTCCAACAGTTTATATACATGCATTGTTTATTTTACATGTCTCGATATTTCATCTCAATCATGCTCTTCACTGACATGTTATTGCCAATACGTTGGGGCTAAATTATTTGGTGTTGTAGATTTTTTTTTTTTTACAATTAATATTAAAATGGATTTAATTCAAATGTATACATAAGAGTATATAAAAGTGGTTTGAAAAGTTTTAAATATAAATGATGAAGGCACAATAAAAAAAAAAAATTCCATGATGGTTCATATAACGAAAAAACAAATACGTTAAAATATGTTAGTATTAATAATCTTCTCAAGGAACATAAAAGATGATTTTATGGAATATTTCAGATTCATTGCAATTAAGCCCTATAGCCAGTGTTTGTGGAATTGTGCAAATTGCCACAATTTTTTTTTTCAATTACCTCAAGTTGTCAAAAAAAAAAAAAAAAAGTTAATGCAGATGTGATTTGAAATTATTTTCCGTGGAAAGTCACAGATGCTGTCAATAGAGCTTGACTCTTTTTAAAAAAAGTTGTTTTATAAAAGCATTATTCCTATAAAATTTATATTTTTTTAATCTTATGATCATTTAACCATTGATTGTACAAAAGTATTTTGATAACATAGAGAACGAGAACGGTGTGGTTTCCTCCATTAATAAACCTCATGGTGGTAGACCAATGCTAATATACAGTTAGCTGCGAAATCTACACACTATAGCCTCTAAGGAGCAAGAACGGACAGCTCTGACCTACATTAGCATCAGAGTTAGCATCTGAAAACAGCGTGGGCTGAGTAGGCGTTCGTTTTTAACTGGAATGTTTCCCATGTCCTACATTTCCACCTCACTACTCCAAACATTTCCACCCAGGAATCCCCAGTGAACAGGATGTTTAAGATGAAACAGCCAGGTGAGATATTCTCCAGTGCCAAAGAGAATAAAAGCAGAGCCAGTATTAGTTACTAGTGCTGCTGGCTCAGGCAAAAATCACTATTGCTATTACTCATACTCTTCCCCCACTATTGGTGCTACAGCATGAATGATGCCTCAAATGTTGTGGTTTATTGAGGAAACGTGTGCTATTTTCTTAAAGAAATAGTTCACCCAAAAATGAAAATCATCCCAAATTTCCTCAGGTGTATGGCTTTCTTTTTTCAGTCGAACACAATCTGATTTTTTTTTTTTTAAATAATATCCTGGCTCTTTACAATTTTGTAATGGCATTGAATAGTGTTTTTGAAGCACTATTTTTGAAGTACAGTTCAATGCAATTACAAAACTGGGAAGAGCCAGGATATAATTTAAAATAACTCAGATTGTGTTCAACTGAAAGAAGAAAGTCATATAGAGCTAGTAAGTCCCGCCCATCCGTAAAACCCCAAGTGGACCTCTAGGTTGAAAAATCGTCAATGCAAGTGAATGGGGGAAAATAATAATTTTCTGGTCCCGTTTGAATTGTGCCATGAATGTGAACATATGTTGTCTGTGAATTTTTTATATAATTTTTCATGTTACGAGTTTGACAGTATATGGTATGATTCTTCGGCTAGCAGTTGTGGAAAAGACAAAACGAGAAAGACTACATGTCGCCTATGTGACGTCACCCCATAAAGTTGACTTACCCGTGGTTTTCGCCAACCTCAACGATTTTGTCCTCTCCCTGAAAGAAGGCGGTGAAGTGCACCAAAGACAAAGCCATGTTTAGCGGGATCCGTGAGCTAGTGTCCGTGTGCGAGTGGTGGTGACGTTTCAAACGCGCCGAAAGCAGCGAAGAGTTGTAGTCCACAAAGTGCTCTCACAGAAAGTCTAACCGTATCAAACTTCTAACCGCTAAATTGTAGCATTCTTCACACGAAAGATTATATAAAAAATTCACAGACAACATATGTTCACATTCATGGCACAATTCAAACGGGACCAGAAAATAATTATTTTCTCCCATTCACTTGCATTAACAATTTTTCAACCTAGAGGTCCAGTGGGGTTAGCGGAAGGGGCGGGACTTACCAGCTCTATATACTTTTGAGTATGTGAGTAAATTATGGGATGATTTTCATTTTTGTGTGAAGGATTCATTTAATGGCAATGCCATAAAATCACCTACGACAGCCTTCCAATGCCCTAGCAGCCACCCATAATGCTCTAGCAAACACATATCATTTTAAACGCCACACAGAAACACCCTTGCAACTACACAGAACACCTTACCAACCGCCATCTAATGCCCTAACAACCATCCAGAACACCCAAAGCACATAGCACTTCAAATACCTTAGAAACCACACAGAAACCCCATGGCAACCACACATAACACACTAGAATCATGCTGGCTAAGTTTTGCACAGGCAAGTAGGAAATGAATTAAAAATCTAGGTTGCAAACGTGCAATCCCGTGTTATGTAAAATAATACATTTATGTGTATAATATGTGTAATAGTCACAGCATTATTGCTCAGTTAAAGGATGGGAAGCCATCGTTACCATTTTCTCTCACCTCGTACCTCACCCTTTCTCTCTCTTTCTGTCTTTCTCTTTCCTAATAGTCAAGAAGAACCCACACTGTGATGTGAGATACAAAGGCCTGATGTGATGTGTGATAAAAAAAGACACATGAATAAAAGGCTGAATGCCACATCTCTATAATAAATACCTTTTGATGCATATTGCAACAAAAAAGCATCAGTGTGATAGACAGAAAGGGGGTTGTGCTTGATAGGGTCTTATTTTAGCTCCCAATTCAATAACAGAATTATGCAAATCTTGTAACAGCATAAGCATGCTCACAAAAAGCATTCTGCAAGGTGCAATTCTCATGTTGTGGGCGATTCTAGTGTGCAGCAGACTAGCACAATCTGGCGTACTACATCGGGACTGTGAATCCCAATCCAGAATCAGCTCTTTAAAATTCAGAAAGTGCACTTGGCTGCACAGTGCGTCTGGATATATGCCCGGTTATAATGCTCTTCTCCATCATTTGATCATCATTTAGTGAATTACTGCTGCCATGGTGAACAGAAAATGTATGTAAACATCTCTTTAATACAATTCTGTGTACTCAGGGTGTTTGTCCCAGTGGCTGACCCTTTCTAAACACTGTTTTAACCTGCGTTTCAGTCCATCTCTCCTGTATGGCAGGAAGACAGTGAGAAGGAGAGGGGGGAAGAGAAGAGAGGAAAACAGAGGGACTGAGATGACAGATCGCCCAAGACTGCACTCAGCTGTGCCAGCTCTCATAAATCATACATGCCTCTCAGACACGGCGCCATCTTATACTCTAATGATCAGCACAGGCCTTTTTATTCACTCGACTCCTTCTCTGATTCCCTTGTTTAAAGGTTTCAACGCTCTCAATGCATGCTGAAAGTACAGTATATTTCAGTATTTATTTATTTTGTGCTGGGTTTACAGCAGATATTCCACGAGCCTCAGGCGTTAGATACTCTTTCGCTGAAGAGAGTCTTTGTAAGGTTGATTTATTGTTTTTTTGCGAATGTAACAAATATGACCTGAGATGTTAACGGGCCAATGCTGTTCCAAGAAGGGCTTACAAAACAGCGATTAAATAGTAAGTAACCCCTCACGTTTCTTACTTGCAATTTCTCTGGTGGCTTTTTCTCTTTTGTAGAACCCCTTTTCCTTTTTGCCCAGCATGCACCTGCTTTTGTGCCCACTGTGCTGATGGCGAGTGGCAGGGTTTGTGAGAGACTCTCTCCTCCATGCATTAAAGACACTATAGCAGCTCACACGTGAGGGAGATAGACTTGAGGGGTTGTATTCTGCTATTCTCTCTCCCACTCCACTGCCAGCTGCTCTTATGATGTGAAAGAGAATTTATAATCGGGTGGCTGAGGAGAAGAGATGAGCAGAGAGAAGCGGGAGAGAGAGAGAGAGGGAGAGAGGGAGGGGAAGGAGTAGAGGAGAAAGTGTTGACCTAATTCTGTGCAAATGGCGGCTATGCTCTGCTGTGGTAGACAGCTCTCTCTCCCTTTCTTTATCTCTCTCTCTCTCTCTTTTGTAAATTTAATGCCTGAAAGTAGACTTCAGAAGGCATGGAGCTTCTGCCTAGTCTTTCTCTTGGGTCTTCTCCTAGCAGTGTTGCTTGAAGGCTTTAAGCTTCTCTACTGCCTTTACATTTCTGCATGCTAAGCGTGTGAGGATTCTTCATACAACACAAACACCAAAACACACAATGCATGCCATAAAGTAGGCCACTGTTAAAATTTGAAAAGCTTCTAGATGTGCACTTTCAAGAATGCTTAAATACTGGAAGAAAAGAAATTCACCGAGAAAAAGAGACAACATAACCCTATAGGCGGTTTGGTCAGAACAGATTGACAACGATAATTATACAACAATATCGAAAACGAGGTCGAAAGCGGGTATTTGAGAGGTCTCTAGGGGTGACAGAGGAAAAAGTTTAAATAATGAAGAAGATTACACAGCATAGCGGCTAGTGAAAATGAAGGTCAAGGCATGAACTCTCAATACAAGGAGTCTTTGGAGCACAAAGCATTTGTAAACACACCGGAATGAGCCATTCACTTCCCACGGTCCCATTTCCACATGTAACCCCATGGAGACAGACAGATGAGTATATAAAGAGACAGACAGACAGACAAATAGATGAGTATTTAGACAGATAGACAGACACACGGGTAGACAGACAGGCAGACAGATGAGTATACAGACAGACAGACAGACAGACAGACAGATAGATAGATAGATAGATAGATAGACACACAAAGATGAGACGAAAGAAAGAAAGAAAGAAAGAAAGAAAGAAAGAAAGAAAGAAAGAAAGAAAGAGGCAGACAGACAGGTAGACAGACAGACAGACAGACAGACAGATAGATAGATAGACAGACAGACAGACAGACAGATAGATAGATAGACAGACAGACAGACAGACAGACAGATAGATAGATAGATAGATAGATAGACACACAAAGATGAGACGAAAGAAAGAAAGAAAGAAAGAAAGAAAGAAAGAAAGAAAGAAAGAAAGAAAGAAAGAAAGAAAGAAAGAGGCAGACAGACAGGTAGACAGACAGACAGACAGACAGACAGATAGATAGATAGACAGACAGACAGACAGATAGATAGATTGATAGATAGATAGACACACAAAGATGAGACGAAAGAAAGAAAGAAAGAAAGAAAGAAAGAAAGAAAGAAAGAAAGAAAGAAAGAGGCAGACAGACAGGTAGACAGATGAATATATAAAGAGACAGACAGTCAGAGACAGACAGATAGATAGAAAGAAAAAAGAATTAAAGAATTAAAGAAAGAAAGAAAGAAAGAAACAGGCAGACAGACAGGCAGACAGATGAATATATACAGAGAAAGAAAGAGGCAGACAGATGAATATATAAAGAGACAGACAGTCAGAGTCAGACAGATAGAAAGAAAGAAAGAAAGAAAGAAAGAAAGAAAGAAAGAAAGAAAGAAAGAAAGAAACAGGCAGACAGACAGGCAGACAGACAGATGAATATATAAAGAGACAGATAGTCAGAGACAGACAGATAGAAAGAAAGAAAGAAAGAAAGAAAGAAAGAAAGAAAGAAAGAAAGAAAGTAAGGAAGAAACAGGCAGACAGATGAATATATACAGAGACAGACAGTCAGAGACAGACAGATAGATAGAAAGAAATAAAGAAAAAGAAAGAAAGAAAGAAAGAAAGAAAGAAAGAAAGAAAGAGGCAGACAGATGAATATATAAAGAGACAGACAGTCAGAGACAGACAGATAGAAAGAAAGAAAGAAAGAAAGAAAGAAAGAAAGAAAGAAAGAAAGAAAGAAAGAAAGAAAGAAAGAAAGAAAGAAGCAGGCAGACAGACAGGCAGACAGATGAATTTATAAAGAGACAGACAGTCAGAGACAGACAGATAGAAAGAAAGAAAGAAAGAAAGAAAGAAAGAAAGAAAGAAAGAAAGAAAGAAAGAAAGAAAGAAAGAAAGAAAGAAAGAAAGAAAGAAGCAGGCAGACAGACAGGCAGACAGATGAATTTATAAAGAGACAGACAGTCAGAGACAGACAGATAGAAAGAAAGAAAGAAAGAAAGAAAGAAAGAAAGAAAGAAAGAAAGAAAGAAAGAAAGAAAGAAAGAAAGAAACAGGCAGACAGACAGGTAGACAGGCAGACAGATGAATATATAAAGAGAAAGACAGTCAGAGATAGAAAGAAAGAAAGAAAGAAAGAAAGAAAGAAAGAAAGAAAGAAAGAAAGAAAGAAAGAAAGAAAGAAAGAAAGAAAGAAAGAAAGAAAGAAACAGGCAGACAGATAGAAAGAAAGAAAGAAAGAAAGAAAGAAAGAAAGAAAGAAAGAAACAAACAGGCAGACAGGTAGACAGGCAGACAGATGAATATATAAAGAGACAGACAGTCAGAGACAGACAGATAGAAAGAAAGAAAGAAAGAAAGAAAGAAAGAAAGAAAGAAAGAAAGAAAGAAAGAAAGAAAGAAAGAAACAGGCAGACAGACAGGCAGACAGATGAATATATAAAGAGACAGACAGTCAGAGACAGACAGACAGATAGATAGAAAGAAAGAAAGAAAGAAAGAAAGAAAGAAAGAAAGAAAGAAACAGGCAGACAGATAGAGAGGCAGACAGATGAATATATAAAGAGACAGAAAGAAAGAAAGAAAGAAAGAAAGAAAGAAAGAAAGAAAGAAAGAAAGAAAGAAAGAAACAAACAAACAAACAAACAAACAAACAGACAGACAGACAGGTAGACAGGCAGACAGATGAATATATAAAGAGACAGACAGTCAGAGACAGATAGAAAGAAAGAAAGAAAGAAAGAAAGAAAGAAAGAAAGAAAGAAAGAAAGAAAGAAACAGACAGACAGACAGGTAGACAGGCAGACAGATGAATATATAAAGAGACAGACAGAAAGAAAGAAAGAAAGAAAGAAAGAAAGAAAGAAAGAAAGAAAGAAAGAAAGAAAGAGGCAGACAGACAGGCAGACAGATGAATATATAAAGAGACAGACAGTCAGAGACAGACATAAAGATAGAAAGAAAGAAAGAAAGAAAGAAAGAAAGAAAGAAAGAAAGAAAGAAAGAAAGAAGGAAAGAAAGAAAGAAACAGGCAGACAGACCGGTAGACAGGCAGACAGATGAATATATAAAGAGACAGACAGTCAGAGACAAACATATATAAAGAAAGAAAGAAAGAAAGAAAGAAAGAAAGAAAGAAAGAAAGAAAGAAAGAAAGAAAGAAAGAAACAGGCAGACAGACAGGCAGACAGATGAATATATAAAGAGACAGACAGTCAGAGACAGACATAAAGAAAGAAAGAAAGAAAGAAAGAAGGAAAGAAAGAAAGAAAGAAAGAAAGAAAGAAAGAAAGAAAGAAAGAAAGAAAGAAAGAAAGAAACAGGCAGACAGACAGGTACAGGCAGACAGATGAATATATAAAGAGACAGACAGTCAGAGACAGACATATAGAAAGAAAGAAAGGAAGAAAGAAAGAAAGAAAGAAAGAAAGAAAGAAAGAAAGAAAGAAAGAAAGAAAGAAAGAAAGAAAGAAAGAAAGAAAGAAAGAAAGAAACAGGCAGACAGATGAATATATAAAGAGACAGACAGTCAGAGACAGACATATAGAAAGAAAGAAAGAAAGAAAGAAAGAAAGAAAGAAAGAAAGAAAGAAAGAAAGAAAGAAAGAAAGAAAGAAACAGGCAGACAGACAGGCAGACAGATGAATATATACAGAGACAGACAGTCAGAGACAGACAGATAGATAGAAAAAAGAATGAAAGAAAGAAAGAAAGAAAGAAAGAAAGAAAGAAAGAAAGAAAGAAAGAAAGAAAGAAAGAAAGAAAGAAAGAAGTGGAATTTCTCCCAGTCATCCATCACGTAAAGCAGTGATTTTCAGACCGCTCTGCACATTTTGTATGTCTGTCTTAAGCCGGGAACACACTTAATGACTGTAAGGCCGATTATGAATGTAATTTGATATTTACGACTGATAATTCCCAAACGAGCCGAGTCAGAGACAGTTGCGTTCAGTCGGTGTTCACAGTCGGTGTTTAAAATCTGCTCCAGTCATTGGAAACAGTCTGTAAGTGTGTTCAGTTCAGTCTTAGAATGTTTTAGCAAGTCGTGAAGCGTGTCCCCGGCATTAACTGACACTCAGCTCAGTTCATTGAACTCTCACCTAATGAGCTGAATTAGGTGTGTTAAATAATGGAGACGGTGGGTCCCCAGGACCAGGATTGAAAACCACTAATGTAAAGGGCTACTTTGGGTCCTACGTTAGTTGAATGAAGTAGATGTGTTACTCTTTTGATGTGTACTATGTGACCCTTAAAGGATAAAGAGCACGAGGCAGCAGGAGTCTAGCCCCTGTTGTGTGTGGGGTGTAAAGGTGAGTATCTGCCTCATCTGCGTCCGCTCTCTCCGTGTGTTGACAGGTGCTGTCTGGGGGTAATTGGTTCCCATCAAAGTGCTACTCGGCACAGGGTCAAGCACTGGAATGGGAAACACCACTTACCCCTCTGTCACAGTCTGTCACCGATACCACAGCAGGATGAGTACGGGATGACAACAACACTTATTTCTAAAAGCACAAAGAGGGATTTCTTTGATTATTGAATTAAGGTATGCATTAAGAGCGGACAGACTGACATATTGTGGGTTTCATGGTCACCTTGAGTTTTTTTTTATTTTGTTAAGCTTTTTTTTCTATATGAATGTTCTAGGTGTTGGTACTTGCTAAAGCTAACTCATCGTTTTTTTAGGATGCTGCTATAATATGCCAAGTTCTGGGTCCCTAGATGTGTGTGGAGCCTTTTTATTGTAGGTTTATGGGATTTTTTTTGCCAGTATGCAAAATTTAATACTTAAAGTTATGGGTTTGTTCAAATCCCTATCTCCAAGTGTAAGCTATAATAATAGAGATGCTTGCCTTTGCAAACACCACTAATTACAAAAGTTCACTGCTACTAAAAGTCCAGTTGTGTTTTTACTGTAGATGGCCTTTGCATTCCTGAGTGACTCTAAAGCACTTTGAGTTGAGGGAGAAGTGTCGCCACAAATTAAGCAAAAGAAATAAACAAATAGGTCTAGTGATGAAGAGACTTTCTCAGCCATGTGTTTGTTATCAAGCACCAATTAGGCTCCTTATTGCGCTTTGTGATGCAAATCACACTGGATCAATAGAATTGTACTTACCCTATCAGAACCCCCTTGACACACATAATTACAGCATCTGGGACCAATCAAATGTAGACGGGACTCTACTCTCCACAAACATCCCATTCAAACACACACACAATTGGAAAAACATTTACATTGAAGGCACTTAGCCGACACACTTATGCAGAGAGACATTGAAAAGTGCTTTTGCTTCACATGTAAGATTGCAATGAAAAACTATTTAGATTTAGTGTCGTCGGCTCATGTCGAAACAGCATTTGACGCCGAAGTAAGACAGCTGAGTGAGCATGCTGGGAAGTCTCCAACTCCAAACAAACACAGACACATTGGCAATAAAGCCGGCTAATCAGAAACAAACAGCGCTGACCAAAGATGGGGGTTTGGATTACTGAGAGGCCTTTCAGCGGTGGGTGGTCACATCGCATCAGTATAAGGTCAGAGAACCGTGATGAGTGACAGGCAACCTGTGTGGGGCAAATAAAAGGGGAGGATACGGGGAGATGGCCGCCATACGGCCACATTAGCAAAAGTAAGCATTGCTCCTAAATCAAAGCCACAGGGGACTGATGATAGCAGGCCATTCACCTCAAGGGTTATATGATAAACTGCAATGATAAAGACTCTCCCTGAAGGTATTTCTGCATGGGACATGGTGGATATGAAAACTGCATACTCAAAGCAGAGTATTGTAAAAAATGTAAAAAAAAAAAATTACGACAGGTAAAAGGATGTTCTTCTTCAGAGGTTAAACGGGGCCTGAACAGTACTCGACACAAACTGGAAATAAACAGAAGGAAATAACCAGAAGGTTTTAGGATTTTGAAAAATGAATGAAACAATCAAATGACCAAGAAATATCAGGAATTCGTCAGGTTTTACGCATGCTTTTGTAGTTCATGCAGCACGCACACTACTGTCCAAAAGTTTTCATCAGTAAGTATGCATTAAAATGATCAAAAGTGACAGCAAAGATAATATTACAATTAAAGTATATTTCAAATAAGTGCTGCTCTTTTAAACTGTCAAGTTAATATTAAACCGCACAACTGTTTTCAACACTGATAATAATATGAAACGTGACACTGACGGCACATGATTTCACAAATAACTTTAGAAAATCAGTTATTTTAAATTGCAATAAAATAGCAAATTTTTGCTCTCGTTTTGATCAAATAAACGCATAAGAGACTTCAAAAACATTTGACTTTTCTTAAGGTATTTCTATGAATGTCATTGAATTAGATTTTGACAATTCAAAAAGAGTCACAAAACTTTCTGTCTTCGTATTGCTCTTATTTTTGTTCCTGTTGTTCTATGTTTTGCTTAAATTTATGGAAGCTTGTTTCCGCCACAGAATAAAACATTTGAAAAGATGATAATTGCGACTTTTTATCTCACAATTGCGAGAAAAAAAGTCAGAATTGCGAGTTTATAACACACAATTGTGAGTTTATATCTCGCAATTCTGACTTTTTATCTCGCAATTCTGACTTTAAAACATGCAATTGCGACTTTATATCATGCAATTCTACCTTTTCTACCTCTCCCAATTGCGTGTTATAAAGTCTGAATTGCGTGATATAAACATGCAATTCTGAGAAAAAAATGTTGAATTGCGAGTTTATTTCTCGCAATTGTGAGTTTATATCTCATAATTCTGACTTTATAACACGCAATTGCGACTTTATATCACACAATTCTGACTTTATAACTCGCAATTGCGACTTAATATCATGCAATTCTGAGATAAAGTTGCAATGTAAACTCGCAATTGTGAAAAAAAAAGTTACAATTGTGAGATAAAAAGTCGCAGTTACCTTTTTTATTTTTTTATTCTGCGGTGGAAACAAGCTTCCATTGGAATTGCCTATTAATATAAAAGGCATTCACATGATCACATGATCAATGTCACAAATTTGCTTATTAGTGACGTAGAAATAGGGCAAAATCATTAATATTCCATATTAATTTCTCTTCATAATGTTTATTTGTTTTAAAATGGTGGTGATGATGCTGCTTTTTTTTACTATTACTTGTACTACTAGTAGTAGCGGAAATTTATTACCGTTATTACATTACATTAATTATTATTACCACATTAAATGAATGCATAATAAGCATTTTTCCATGCCAGTGAGCCAGAAAAAAAGTAGATAGCTGAGGTTGAGTAGGACCTCATTAACTTCACAGCAACAAATGTAGTGTGTGTGTGTGAGAGAGAGAGAGAGGGGGAAGATATGGCACAGTGTGTATTCGCTGCTGCATGGCTTGTCTCTAAACGGCGCCTCACCTACACACACTTCCCAATAATGTGATCTGATGTGACAGCTGACACTGACGGCGGCAGGAAAACGAGAGATTAAGGCAGTGCAGGCGAAGAGGATGAGGAAAAAAGACTAAGATACACTGGGGAGGAAAGAGAGGAGGAGGGGGAGGGGGAGGGGGGTCAAAAAAGCTTCAGCATCATTCTCCCATCTGCCTGCCAGCATAAATATTTCATACACAAACACACACACATGCGCACGCTCACACATGGCAGGAGCTGGTACACATCAGGAGGTGGTATAGGCTGACATGTGCTTACGTCAATATCTGCTTTTTGTGTTTCATTTATAGCAGTCTTTAGGAACAAACCTATTATGAGATTACTTTAAGGCACCAATAAATAATTTGCCAATAAATTGGCTTTAAACACTCATCCACTCAGATGCGTTTTAGAAGCCACATCGTTAGACGGCTAGTTCTGTGATAACTCCTCCAATATGGGTATTAGCATCATTTATAAAAAAAAAAAACTAAGTTTTAATCTCACATATATGTATGTGCGCAGTTAGATGAGGTCTTAATTACATGCACACCCATCCCGTCCCTATCTCCCCCTGCTGGCAGCTCTCCTCCGGGCGGACCGGCCCGTGTAACGGCCATGATTAGAATGTAATGATCAGTCTAGACAGTGTTCATCTGGATTAGGTGGCTTGCAGAGGTCACTTGAGCCGGTGTAGCATTAGCAGAGCCATGCTGTTCTGCTAGCTGGGCATGGAGATTTTTGGGACAGAGGCTGGACAGGGTAAAAAAAAAAAGGAGGTCGGGGAGCCTCTAAATCTTGCGGTGGGTTGTAAGAGGGGGTGATTAAGATGTTTAATAAGGGGCCTGACATTTGGACAAACTGGAGGGAGAAGGAGTGTTGCAGCTGACATTTGGACTACAATTCCCAGCAGCACATCCCCTCATAAACTACAAATACACAGATTTCAGCACATCTTTTGACTGTGAATGAGCATGCATGTGCACACTGTGGCTTTTTTCATCTACACATGATGTGGAAGGAGGAAACATATTTTGGTCACAAAAATAAGAATTAGTTTCTATGACTTATTAATTTGAGGCTACGTTTTATTCATTTTGTTCCCTCAATTTAGTTAAACAATTGCCATGTTGGACTAACTTGTGCCGGTTTGACTGTGGCTACGTTGCACTAATTTGTGGGATGTCAACATTGTGACATCCTCATTAACATGCAAATTTGAGATGGTACCACACACATCCAAGCACCATTTTGGCAATGTTTTGTCTGGGGGGAAAAAAAACAAAAAAGACTGGATTATCTGGAGTGTGTCGTGACTAGGCAAAAGAGGCAATTTGTATATATATATATATATATATATATATATAGATAAGCTACAGCATCAACTTTTTAAAATAAATGTCTCTTTCAGAGACTATCAATTTTGTCCGACAACCAAATAAAGCTTTCATGGTTCACAAAATTTGTGACAGAAAAATCATGTTCAAATTTATCACTCTTTGAACACTCAAATTCGTTGTGTTTCCCAATGAAAAGCTGCTTAGTTTAGCTTAGAAGGCCAAAATGTGTATTGTTTGGTATTTTTGTGAAATCTTTTTATGTGTATTAAGCGTACTAACGCAGTATCATTCACATGTTTTGAGGTGTGGCGTAATTGACCCCACTTTTTGGGTCCACTGTACATGTACACACACATGGACAGATGAATGGTGAGAGAGGAACCCCAGTTTTGTTTGCTTTGAAAGGGACAGGGGTGGATTCAGAATGACCTTTGACCTTTCTGGCACGGGAAAAGGAAGTGACCCGTAGTGGTCACAAACGGAGGTTGGGCGAATGTGTGTGAGCAGAAAGACAGAGACGGCGAGATAGAATGTGTGCTCCCATAATAAGCTGTATCCGGTGTTGGTTGGGCTGAGGCCCAGTATACAAGGTCCGTTCACTAAAACGACATCCCAACGAGAGGGAATGGCTGAACGTCAGCCACTGATCAGATCATTTCAGTCAGTGTCATCTGTTTACCCATATTGCCCTTACACTCTCTCTTCAGCTGCAATAAATGAATAAACAAAGTGACAGAGATACGATTCCAGAGCCTTTAGAAGCTTATGGAGCGATGTCATGGAAAATTCTAGCTCGAGTCCTGCACTGATTCTTGAGGAGATGAATAAAATATTCTAGAACACGGTTACATGAAGAGCGCTCAAGTGCCGTCTTCAAGTATGACAGATCTGTGGTGACATCACAGAGAACCAGGCGTCTGATTGGCTTTATCGCTGCTATTTCTCATCAGCTTTTTCATCAGCTTGCATCATACACTTACTGAAACTCATCCGTACACACGCACACATAAAAGTACACAAGCACAGATTGTTTATCGCAATCTTCTTTTATCATCCCACATCAACAGAGTTTTAGTTAAACTAATGCGATAACCTAAATGATGTTTGTGATCTTGTGTTTTCGCTTCTTTTTTTGAAGATGCTCTTAGGTAAGACTGCGTAACACACACACACACATATATTTAGAAACATACAGTACTACACAGTCTGGTGGGACCAGACCGAGGGAGAGGTGGGGGCATGCAGAGCGATCTGAAACATTCTGAAATATTCATGTTTATGTGCCTACCTCTCAGTGTGACAGAATGTGCACGTGGACCAAGTGTGTGCTTCTTTTGAGAACCACAGAAGAAACAATGACATTTGTTAAAGATATAGATGTGCACATCAGAAAAAAATAGGCATGTATTGGTGAATCTCATGATATTTCTGAGGGTAATTTTCACCCTAAAATCAAAAGAAACAAAAATATATTTTGCAGAATGAACAAAATGAAGTCTGTTATTGGGATATATATATTTTTTTTTCCCTTCATTTTTACAATTTCATCTTTCATGACAATTAAGCACATCCCCTCAGTGTTATTATCATCATCACTGTACAGAGAAAAGAATTATTGTCATTACTATAATAGAAAATGTAATAAAAATGATGAATATACTTTCAAATGCAAAAAAAGTATATATATAGCCTATATTCTCATTAAAATATGTCCAGGTCACAACTATATTCTGAACACATTTTCCACCAAAATGCCAATGTTTTACTGTTTTCTTTCTTTCTTCCGTCATAATGGTGATTACATAATGCAATAATATTTTATTGTAAAAAACTTACTGTAATACAAAGTTTTGTTTTTTTTTATTTAAAAGAAAAAAGTATTACATTATTGCATTATATGAATCATCATTATGAATAAATAAATTATATATATATAATTATATATATATATACATATATATATATATATATATATATATATATATATATATATACATACATACATACACATATATATATATATATATATATATATATATATATATATATATATATATATATATTCAGTGAAAACTGCCTTATTATCATGATAATACAAAAAATTGAAAAATATAATTTCTTTTTCTTTTGTAGTAATATGTGACCTGGACATGTTTTCATGAGATTCACAAGTATGCATGTATGTGAATTAAGAACAATGTTGCCTGCTCAGGCGTAAAGTTCCATCGCTTTACATACTAAAATAAGAAGTCTTCTTATGAATTAAACATGGAGCTAGCAGGCCAGTGCTGCTCTGTCTCTGATTGGCCCCAGCGGATTGGCTAAGGGATTGGTTATTTACAGTTGGCTCCCGGGACGGAGTCTCGCTTAGATTAATTCGCAGAAAGGCATGATGGGGGTCCAGAGATTGTGGAGTCAACTTGTGTGTGCCTTCCCAGAACGGATGCCATTCACATCGGCCTCATTCTCTTCATCTGACTGCACCCATTCAGTCTCGAAATCATAGTCAGCTTCCTGTCCACACAATATGGAGGAGATGAGACCAGGGGTGGTTCATTCGCCACCCCTCGCTCCCCCAACGTTATTTGCATGACACGCAGACAAGCTTTAAAACAGCTGTCAGTCACTTGTATACTCCTATTGTTACTGTGACCCATTTTTCATCTTCTTCTATCCCATAATCTAGTGCTTTGAACCCTTCCGAGTCACGGTCACCCCTCCTTCACACCCCCCCCCCCCCCCCTCACCCCAAAACGCTTACAAAAGGTAACTGGAGGCAACAGCAACTGCACTGGTTGCTATGCGGATGCCATGGCAACCACCGCGGATTCCATATGGGGCTCACGTATCAAATGGCTGTAATGGATTGAACTTTGGGGGGAGAATGAGGCATTGGGAGCTAGTGTTCATCTTCTCCGCTTCTTCTAGACTGGAAGGAAGGCGACGCTGTTTGGGGAGGGTCTGCGATATTTGCCCCAGTGGGTCAGAGCGAAATGCCAGCTATTTTCAGCCTTGTGAAGACACACGTCATAGCTAGGCACAACAGCTAATATCACAAGTGCTCAATTAACTGGTTATCGGATGAGATGCTACATCCATTTAGTGTGGTGCGAAGTCACAAAAATTACGCAGTTATGTTGAGTTTGTACTCTGAGAGTGACTGACTTTGTAAATAAGAGTAGTGCCTTGCAATTTAATTTACTGTAGTCCAGTTTATGTTTGTATGTAAACAGTGTATGTATTAAAGTGAAAGTTATAATTTACATTTGCACTATTGCAAGCACATGTACGGATACTTGTTTCCAGCATGGAATTAAAATAAATAAATAAATAAACAGACTTTATATTATAGTTTTATTTCTTGCAATTTCGAGTTTATATCTCACAATTTTGATTTTGTTATGAAGCTATAAACCAGTTGAGAATCACTGCCTATAAAGAAACCTGATCTGTGTATGAGTGTGTGTGTGAATGGGCCCCAAAAATGTTACACTGGCTGCAAAGGCCCATTTCCAGACTAGTGCACTGTAAAAAAAAAAAACATATATATATATGATTTGTTTTGTCAAATCAACTTATATAACTGATGTGGTTCAGATAACACAATATTTTGAGTTAGACAAAATTTTAAGGCGACCATGTGATTTACTTTTTTGAGTTAAACCAACAATATTTTTTTACAATGTGGAACGGAATGAAGTAAATCGTTATTTAAGCGATCACCGCAAAGACAAGAGCTGATAAACCACGAAAAGTGAATGGAAATACTTACAGACTGATACATACTATAAAAAGTCATAACACGTGGACAAAACAAACAGGTCAAAGTGACGGCTCAGATGACAGTGAGGAGGGAGAGCATGAGAATGAGTGAGAGGCAAAGATGGAGGACGTGACAGAGGGACTGCAGGAGGTCTGTCGTCTCCCAGCATTCTTAAAGAGAATCTTGGCAGGGAGTGTGGGAGGACGGATCTGAGCCTGTCCTTTGGAGTGGGAAATGACAGTGGAAGATGTTACAAACTAGAGCCTTCAAGAGATACAGATTCACACCAGCAGCAATCTATCAATCCATATAGGCAGAGTTGCAGATGGCCGGAGCCAGTCTCGTTTTATCACTGTTTGAATGTGTAAATAAAAAAGCAGACAAAGCTATTCAGCTTCAGAAGACTCTAAATATAGTATACTTTTATTTAGCTTTTTATTATTTTTTGCAGCTTTAGTTCTGGTTTAAGAATTATTATTTTAAGTCCTTGAGATTTAAAATCATGTGCAATTCTGTATTTTTTTCCTTTCAGTTGATGAGTTACTATTTCTGGTAACACCAGATGTTTAGTTGTAGAGAAAAAGGGCATCCATAGAAAAAACCTTCTTCCTCTTTTAAATTACCCACAAATTTTAGCTTTAAGATGGAGTGTCCTCTGCTTTTGTCTCTGCCGGTTCATCCTTCTCCCCTGCCCTCTTTCTCTTCAGTCCTCAGAGGAATGTGTGGAAAAGAGGCAGGATGCCTGACTTGCAGTGCCAAATCAATTGATGTCTCTGTCCCATTGGCTTTCAGGGGTTACTGTCATGGGAATATATTCTCTTAGAACTGCCAGACAAGTCATTTAAAGAGCAGGATGCTAATTGCTGTGAACTGTCTTCATTAGTAAGTGGTAATGGCCTGATTTGTTGAATTGTTGCTGGAAAACTATTGCTGGAAAACTATGCTGGAAACTAACATATATATATATATTAAATATAAATAAATACTATATATATATTATATAATATATAACCTTTTGAGCCCAACGATGAACAGATTGCATTCAAAGAGCAGCATACGTTAGAAATCAGTCATAAAAGTGCCTTAAAGGGATAGTTCATCAACAAATGAAAATTCGGTCATGATTTACTCACCTTCATGTAGTTTTAAACCTGTATCACTTTCTTTGTTCCATAAAAAAAGAACCATAAAAGCATCATAAAACTAGTCCAAATGACGCACTATAGTGCAAGTTTTATGAAGTCATATGATTGTGTGGGAAACAGTTTCAGAGAACTGAATACAGGAATATCAGTCTGATTTGATTCAGTTTTGTGAACTGGATAAACTGGTTCAATGAAAAGATCTGATTTGTTTCAACAATTCATTCATAAATCGAACATACATTCAAACGTGATTGGATGTGAAGATTTTCAGTGACTAACACCATCAACTGTATGTGCAGTTGACACTTTTATAGGACATTTATAGTACTTTTAAGGACATTTTTATAGTTTGCGGTGCATTTCTGTCCATATTTACTTTCAAGATATTATACCGATATTCTTCAAAAATCCCCCTTTTGTGTTCCACAAAAGAAATAAATTCATACAGATTCAGAATGACACAATGGCGAGTAAATGATAAGAGAATTTTCATTTTTGATTGAAATTTTGATTCATATCCCTTTATTATTGGCACAGCATTGGTTCTCCTTAAGTATTTGACTAAATGTCAAATGAAAAACATGAAGCACATACTCTGAAACCTCTCAGAAGATGTGAGTGCCAGTGTTTTTGCATCATAACGACTGATCATTACAATCTCTGAGGCTCTTAAATGGCACAACATCATCTTAAGACTCTTTGCCGAGGACAACAACCGCAAAGCTTGAGATGTCTCTCTTAGCCAAGTTGGTACAGCATTGCCCGCTGTAATCCACCTAGAGGTTGGTCCTGCCAAGATGGGTGCTTTAAATAATTCCACCCATACTCTCATGCCCAACAAGTAGGTCTGTCTGGGATTACCCAAATGTTCCCTGCAGAATAAGGGTCCTTTCTGAATTCATAAATGACCAGCCTTTGGATGATCAAAATCCCCTGGTGTTCTGGCCCGTGGTTGCAAAGTCCACAGACGTTAGACCTCTGGCAGCTAAAAATACATCAAAAATCTCCTGGACTGATGGGAATTATATAACAATCATTGCACAAACCCAACATGAAGTGCACGGACACACATGAAGCGTGACTGGCCTGGAAGAAGGGAAATGTGTTGGGTAATATGACGCAAAATGTGCTGTGTTTTCAAACTGATGCGATTTCAGTCCTTGTGTGGGAGGAAAAAAAGGATTCCTTTGGGAATGACAGTGTCACTTGGTGTGGATGCGGACTGTCATGGCGAGCTTCACTGGGCACGAATGTCAAAGCACACTCCTATCTCTCTGAATCTCTCTCTCTCCTTTCCATCTGTGCTCCAACTGACCTCTAGTGCGCTTCTCTGTCTCTCTCTATTTTCTTTTCTCTCTCCTTCTCTCTTGCCCCCTATAATTTTGTGAGTCCTCTGTCCGTTCTCTCTGGTTTTCTCCACCCCTTCCACTTCTTTCTGGGTTGGGGAGGGTCATGGACTCTGTTTATCCTACTTAAACTTTCATTTCCCCAAAGAATGTGTCAGACACGCACACTCATGCACATACACACATGCAAATGCACACACTCTCATACAGAAAGCTGAACTTTTGTCATGCACAGATCATGAAAAAAAAAAAAAAAGGTCAGCTGAGGCTGACAGCTTTATCGTTCCAGAGTTTAAAAAAGTTGATGCCACGGCAAAGTCACACTACCGTTCAAAGGTTAGGTGTCAGTCATTTATTTAAAGAAATGAATACCTTTATTTATCAAGGACGCATTAAATGGATCAAAAGTGACAGTAATGTAATTCATAATGTTACAAAAGATTCGTATTTCAAATAAATGCTGTTCTTTTAAACGGTTTATTCATCAGGGAGTCCTGAAAAAAGTATTACAGTTTCCAGGAAAAATATTAAGCAGCTGTTTTCAACCTTGATAATAATGAGAAATGTTTATTGAGCAGCAAATCAGCATATTAGAATGATTTCTGAAGGATCATGTTACACTGAAAACTGGAGTAATGATGCTGAATGGCAGCTTTGCCATCACAGGAAGAAATGACATTATAAAATATATTAAAATAGAAAACATTTATCTAAATTGAAATAATATTTCTAAATATTACTGCTTTTACTGTATTTTTTGATCAAATGCAGCATTGGTAAGCATAAGAGACTAACATCTAATTGACCCCGAACTATTTTTGAAGGTGATTAAAAATAGTGAAAAACATGGTCGTTGTAAAAGCCCAAAAAAGAAGGTGGAGGGCAGTGATTTGATGTAACTTTACTCTCTCAGCCTCTGGGTATCTTCTCTCAGACCTGTGACATCTGTCCACTCTCTCCCATATGCCACTTAAATATAATGCATCCTGCTGTCTGTCTCTGTCTCTCCAGCTGAAGCGGGACCTATCCATGTCACCATGTCAGTTTCACGGCCCTCATGATCCCATCATCCCTCACAACACACAGTGAAAAGCTGATGCTGAGATGCACATTTAAAGCTGAACTACGTATGATTTTAATGTCTGACATTTTGAAATAATGAGCTGTAGAAAAAGCTGTTTTATTCACTCTCAGGAAACAAAATATGCACTGTACATATATGCCGGGGTCTGCAGAAGAAAGACAGTCATGCAGATTGGGATATTAGTATAGTATATGGGTGACAAATACGTATGTGAATAGGGTAAGGCAATGGTAACGGATACTGCATCCATGTTAATAAGTGTCAGTCCAAGACAATCACAAGACAAAGCACCTTTAAATAGCTCAGCTGGTGAATTTACCTCGGTGGAAGGTTTAGTGTTTTATGTTATTCGATACAGGGGCCTGGCGGACGAAAGTTATGGGTTGAATGAATGTGGCTGTCAGAGAAAGCAGATGTAGATAATGATAACGCAGATCTCTTTGCGCCCGTCACACTGGGGCTGGAGGGCTGTTTTTCCAAGAGTAATCAGATCCTACGATTGCACTCAGCAGAGTGCTCATAAAACACACACATACACGCACTCAAACACATAGGACACTTCAGTCTTGTCAACGTGTCTCATCTACTCCGATTTATCCTCGACATCTCTCTGTATCCTTGCCAGTCACTCACACACACACCTCTGTTACATTGGGAATGAATGGATGGCTGGATAGAGGAACAAGGAAAGAAAAGAGGGAGAAAGCCCTAAATACATTGGTCACCAGTAAAATCAGAGATGCCACACTTTATAAGTGAACTGGTAAGTGTCAATACTACTAGAAATAGGAATAATAAAGTTATTAGGGTCAGGGTCAGAGCTAGTCAATATTTGCTTACTTGTAAGTGGTGTTTTCTAAGGCATCACTATTACTCTTGCTAAACTAGAACAAAGCCTTAGTATTAAACTTCATCACATAACTCACAATAGCTATAATAGTACCCTGTGAGAAACATGCACATTTTGGTATACTTTATAAGAATATACTTTAGTGCAAATTTAAAGTAATGGTTTCAGACACTTAACTACATGTTATTTACAGTCAAATGAAAATATATTATAGTTTTAAATGATATTAAATGCAATTAGATTTTTTTGACCCACTTAAATAGGACTTTTATATGTAATTTAATTATTTCTCCTAATCTTTGAAATATGGTACTTTTGTGTTTACGAAGTGTACATGTGAATGTAATGCAATTTAGTAATTTTTTTTTTTTAAATAATAACTTTAAATGTAATCTCAAATAAAACAATAAAGTTAAAAGTATAATCATGTACTTTACATGTTTTATTATGTTAGTCAATATATATATATATTTTTTTTTTTTTTTTTTTTTTTGTTAAACTTTTAGTGAACAGATTTTTATATTTAGAGAATATATCTGAAATTAATATATAATGTTTTGTCTTTTTTAAAACTACATTTTCCAAACAATTTATTTTTATTTTACATTCATGTTTTAAGCAAGAATCTTCTCCCTGTTGGTATGGAAAAATAAAATCAATTTAAGATACATTCTCTGAAAACAGTTCTTTAGGGACTGTTCGTTATTTATTTAAGGGGCTACCGGAGGAGTTTTGAGATCTGTTGTCAAAAAAGACATGACCCTCCCTTCGCCAGCAATAATTTTTTCTATGACCCTCCAAAATGATTGTGAAAAAAGGCATGACCCTCCCCGATAATTTATTGATTAGCCTAATTCTGTACTGAACATCTTTGCTTGGCAAAGATGTTCAGATAGCCATTGTTTGTTTGTTTTTTAAACCATAAACTCTTGCTTTCTCATCTGGCTGTAACGATAGACCAAACCTACGATTCGGTTCGTATCACGATTTTTTATTTTAGATTTGAAAAAAAAAAATCATGTTTTCGGTGCTGATGCGGTGTGACTCGTTCAACATGTGGGTGGCGTTGCGAATAAAGCATCTAAAAGCTGTCACAAAGAACCGGCAAAAGTAATGATTATTAATATGTCATATATAGCTAGACATTTTAATTGTTTTTAATAAACAAGTGTTTTCTGTGTCTACTGCAAAGATGAAGTTGACGATGCGTCGCGATCTTCTCAGAACGCGCCAGAGAGAAATGCACATTTCATAAGCAGAAAGCAGTCTGTTTTCTTTCGTTTTGAATTGTTCTGTTTAAAAGTAGACATTTCAAGCTTTCTATATATTTCTCTGTGAGACAAGTAGCATAGGCTACCTTACGCTGAGTTTCGGTTCATTTATGAGACAAGAGTCCAGTTCACTCGCCCGCGCCTCCGTGTCATGATTATCTATTTTCTACTATATTTAGACTACTTCTTATTTATTAAATCCAGATGAAACATTGATTAAAATTAAGATAAAATTAATAAAAAAACGAAATTCACTTTAAAGAAAGGCTTTGTGCTTTCTGTTTGAGGTCTCTGCTGTGCAATTTTTAAAGTCGCTTCAAAGCAGTCATGTCCGTGCGTAATGGAGAACTGTCACGTCCGTAACATTTTTTTTTTTTTTTCACATAAATGCAAACACGAAAAATAAAATAAAAATAATATAAAATTTAATTTTCTGTGGAGGCCGATCTTTATTCATCCGGTGGGTAGGCTATATATATTTTGGTTTGCACAGTGTAATTTATAGAATTACTGGAAAAAATATTTTGCCACCTAAAAGTTAAAGATTTTTTTGTGTGTCACGTCACATGTGTATTTCCCTCATATTAAATATAAAACGCATGTGTAGACTGATATTTTTCTAATGTCTTGACTCCTTTCAGACGTTTCAAATAAATGCATTTTCTGAGAATTTTTATTTTAAGTTTTGACTGCAAATGTCACGTCCATTCACTGGAATCGCCCAGTTTTAACGAATTTATCCTCAACTAGTTTTTGTGGTGTAGGTCTATGTATATTATGTTAACTTAAATAATAGCCTACTAATAGTGATTTAAAGATGTGGTAGCGCTGCGAAGATCGCGAGTCGTCAACTTCATCTGTCTAGCCGACACTGACATAAAAAATAACTGTTTTATTAGTAAACAATTAAAATGTCTCCTGCTATATTGAACATATTTGCCTGTTCCTTACAAAACACTGACAGTGTTTTTTTTTTTTTTTTTTTTTTTGAGCAGCTGCGGACAAATTATTTCGACACACACACACACAATATTGATAAACAGGATTTTTTTGTTGCTTTTTTAATACAATAAAAATTTCATTTAATTTATTGTTTAATAAAATTATAAGCCTATTATTTTTAGTTTATTAACAGCAACAACAGCTGTAAAGATGAAGTTGACGATCGCCATCTCCGTAGTAGTGAACACGCCTATAGAGAGAAATGCACATCATTACATAACCAGAGAGTAGCCTATTCCCTTTCGTTTTAAATTGTTAAAAAGACATTTCAAGCTTTCATGTATGTGAGGCATATGCTGAGTTTCGTTAAGTTAGGATGCGCTCCTGTTTACGAGCAGTGCAAGTGACCACGCGGGCGCCTCTATGATTGTGTTGTCTGCTATATTTGGTATTTGGCAATTGGTTGATAAAAAAAATAAAAATACAATTAAGATACAATTTATACAAAACGAAATTCACTTAAAAAAAATCGTTTTCTGCAAAACAAAACTTAATTAAGTGGTCAAAATCATGTCTGACCCGCTCCATGTCTCTCGATATTGCGTATACTCGTGTGTGCGGTTCACTTTTCATAATCAACATAGATGAAAAAATAACATTATTATATTTTAACAAAAATGAAACTAAATGAGCTTATTTAATGGTAACAACACAGTAGGCCTACAGACTCTGTATTTGTACAAATTGCTGCACATTCATTTTATTCTGAATTTTGCACACACAAGTTGAAAGGCATTTGTTATGCATGCATGTAAAACATATCTGCAACATTTATCAAGTTCACTGATAATTATGCGTGCATTTATTAATTATTATCTTAATGAATAATGTAACAAGGGCGAAGCATGTAAACTGTTTGTTTAGAATTTGGATCGATCATCGCAAATAGATCCGAATGAAGAAACGTACAAAACCATAGGCTATAGAAAATGGGTGGGCCCGGACCTAAATGCCCACCCGGGCCCAATGGTAGCGCCGCGGCTGGTGGTAGCCCTACATCTTACACATCGTGGAAACAAAATAAGAATGGAAACTAAAATATGCAGTTTTGCCCTACAGCGCACATTCTATCAGCAGTTCTGGCGCCTCAGTCCCAATACTGTTAAACTCGACGTACGTTCACATCACATGTTAATGCAGCGGTAGAGTTACACTCACAGGACACTGTGCACTTAACAAAAGTTCATTATTTGCTCGTGCTTTAAAGCTTTGCCGGGTAAACATTTCTTTGGCATTCTGTTCTGACATGATGCTGCACTTTTTCTAAGCGCGAACTGAAGCGCACACTGTCAAACAGCGCCAAACTGGATTTTTGTTGGGTCAGACCCATCTGATATCGAAGGGGGGCTGATAACGCGAGATCAACATGGAGCTAAATGGAAAAAAATAGCACCAAACAAGCCACTTTGAAATGTTGCTGTTTTAATGAATATAAAAGTTGGGTGACCCTCCCCCTAGACTAAAAAAAGTTGGATGACCCTCCCCTCAACAAAGAAAAAAAAGACATGACCCTCCCCTATTTTCCTCCGGTGGCCCCTTCCATAAATACCGAACGGTCCCTTACACACTTTATCTTCTCAAGCGAATTTATTCAGTTTCAATGATTATTCTACTGGAAAACATGACAAAAATACTGATTAAGAAACTACAATTTGCTGGTGAAAAACCCCCGACTCTGCTAGTCCACATCACCAAACCAGTGCTAATCCACATAAACCAGCATGAACCAGCACAGAAATTCATGTTCTGTCTAAGCTGATCTTTTCACCAGGGTTACATTAGTTTTTTTTTTATTTTGAATACATGGACAATAGCAGATTCAGTGTGGCTCTCTGGTCCAGGACTGGATTTGAATCACAAGCACTATTGTCTGAACTCTGGTTCCTGTATTGGTTCTTGTTTGTTTGTTTGCACTGGTGCATTGTGATTAGGTGAATTGGAGGGCGGCAGCCAAAATGTCATCAGTAAAAAAGTGCGCCCACTGCCTGACTGAATAAATGGCATGCATCCGTGTCATGAGTCTTGCACAAACAAGCTCTGTCTTGCACAATGCAAACTTATGCATGCACACAAACACGATTAGCTTCCATCACCATTAAACCTTTACTGTGCATGTGAACACGTTTTTATTTCCAACTAACCACATAAATAACATTTTATTCACAGCCACATTTATGACTAGAGCTCAATAGAGTTGGGTTTCTGGGTGCTTTCCTTGTTTCATTGGGGCCACTGTGTTCAGTGCGAGACCTTGTACTATGCTGATACAGCTGGGCTGAATTCCATGAATGAAAAGAACTGAAAGTATGTGAACTAAATGTCAATCCATTCCTCAGACTGCACTCTCCACTGTTCTTTTGTTCATTTATTTATTCATTCAGTCAGTCGTTGGCCTGCTTTTCAATTGACACAGGACCGACATATTGCAAAAAAGGAAACTCAGAGATTTCTATACTCACTTTCAGTTGACACCTTGCTAGTAGTGCAAATAAAGGGATGCCTCCACTTAAGATTTCAGTGTACCTAACAAGTGAGATAGCACTATCGCAACTACTCACAATGAATAATCACCTCGGTGTCCCGCAGGGCTCAGCTGCGAATCTAACAGGAAGTGATGCATTTCCAAACAGGAAGGCAGATTTTCCCCTAAATAGCTCTTTAGCGTCTTACTCTTTCATTCATAAATCTGACACAGACATAATGAAGAAAGGTTTGCTCATAAATCTTCCTAGGAGACAGCGATCGAGATAGCGAATGAATCACTGGAAGAAACAAAAGAGATTTTCATTTCTGATTGAGTCTTTGACGTATTGTGCTCTAGTGGTGAATACAGGTCTTTTGTTCCTCAAACATGACCAATTTCGTCTTTGAGGAATGAGCTGTTTTACTGTACAATATTGTCTCCATGCAATGCATTGCTTGTTCTACTTGCATAAGCAGACAACAGTGTTTTAAGAAAATGCTTCCTGAAGGAGGCATTCTGTTATTTATTCACTTATCTATTTTATGTGTTTACTTCAAGACTATTTAACTTATATTGTTTTACAGATAGTTCTATCCAAAGTGACTTACAATGGATACAAAGTCTAGAACAAACCCATGATTTCTGTATTTTTTTGGTCATGCTGTACCAGTTGAGCTGCAGAAACTCTTTGCTTGAAATAAGATCAATAAAAAAGTTAATTTTCCAATTTTCCAACGAGCTCCAAAAATCTGAGACCATACTGACAATTCTTCTTGCGTATTTTTCTAATTCAATCTGTTTTTTTTTTTTTTTTTTTCAAATAATTTTTAACACATAACATATTAATTTGACAAAAAATGCGTTGTAATTGTGAAAAAAAAAAAAAAAAAAAAAAAAAAAAAATTCCAGCATCTTAGACACTTAGACATTTTTATTTTATACAAGTTTTTTGAGGTATTTGAGGGTTTTTTAAGTATACACTATCATTCAAAGGTTTAGGGTCAGCAGGATTTATTTCTTTTTTTTTGGTTTGGAAAGAAATTAATACTTTTATTCAGGAAGATTCATCACAAAATCCCCCCCGCCCCTCGGATGATTTCCTGAAGGATCCAGAATGATTTCTGAAGGATCATGTGACATTGAAGACTGGAGTAATGATGCTGAAATTCAGCTTTGGCATCACAGGAATAAATAACATATTAAATTGTAATAACATTTCACAATTTTATAATATTTTACTGCATTTTTGTTGAAACAACTGCAGCCTTGGTGAGCACAAGAGGCTTCTTTCAAAAACATTTTAAAAAACCTTAACCAACCCCGAGCTTGCATGATCTCATAAAACTGATCCATTTGTGAACATGTCCTGAATCAAGCATGCCTTGTTCTTGAACTAAGATTGTTTAACTTGATGTTCAACCAACCATAACTATGTCACTGCAAATAAAATTCCTCTGAAGTATATTTTCTTTATTTTATGTGTTTTCATCTCATCATTATTATTTTCTTCTGAAAACAAAGATACTGATTTGCAAATATGATGAGCTAGAAATGGAGCAGTTAAGACTCTAAGTTAAACTCAAGTGTCTCTTTGACCTGGGCAAAGACCCAGAACATCCTGACCCTTTATCTCTCTCTCTCTCTCTCTCTCTCTCTCTCTCTCTCTCTCTCACTATAGCGGATGTGTGTAGAGAGAAAGGAAAGCAAGGGAGAAGGGTCAGGAATGCAGCAGCATGGGAGGCTGGGAAAGGGGGAGGCGGCTTCCAAGCACTTCCTGTGTTAGGAGGGAAGAATCCATCAACTGTGAGACAGGAATCAGGGTCAGTGAGATTATAAACATACAGTCATATACATGCACACACACATGCATACCAACACACACATCTGACTCAGCCTTGAACGGCTGGAATGTCCAGGACGGGTGTCATTTTGAAATTGAAAGGCACAGGCAGAGACAGATGCTCATTATATGAACTCGGTTCATAGAAAGTAAAAGCTGACCTCACACACTCACTTATGTTTCACGTATGAATTGTGCCTTATATTTAAACACTTTAAATGAACCCTGAATCCTTTAACAGAACTGAACAGAGATGATCTTGGGAGGTGGTTTGAGTTTAGTTTGCTTTAAGTGTGTGTGGTACTTATAGCATTACAGGTTCATTTTAGTGTCACATTCACTTAAATCTAAATATTTTTTTATGGGTATATTTTTCCATGCAAAGATAATAATACTGAACACCACAAGAGTCTCACTCAAAGACACATATTGTTATGGACATAACATTTACATTTATGCATTTAGCTGATGCTTTTATCAAAAGTATCTTACAATAGATATTACAAAGACATTAAAAATAAAATAAATAAAAAAAGAAATATTTAATATAATATAAAAATGACTTCTGAATAAAAATATTCTACTATTCAGTATACAAAAACTATTTATTATAATAAAAACAATTTAATATGTATTTTAAAATAATAATAATATTATTATACAATGAATAGACATTTTTAATATTCTAGTGGTTCCACAAACAATAGCTAACATAATAATAGTTATAAACTTTTACAATATGATAAATATTCAATTTATTATTATTCTTATTACAAAAACTATATTATTTTAGAACATTATTATAAAATGTATTAAGTAAACATAATAATAATAATAATAATACATATTTCTAAAAGTAATAAACTATAATATTCTAGTGGCTCCAAAAACAATAGTGTGAAAGTAACCTTTTACAATTAAAATGAACTGAAATGTGACCTGATTCCACCGACTGAATGCACAGTTAACTCTTTTTTCACCTTTTTCAGTAGGGGTTGGTTGTTTTAAAGTCTTTACTCTTTGACATCATATATTACTGACTTTATAAAGCAGAGGACAGATTTTTACAAGCATTCAAAGCCCTGGATGTCTGAGATTGACCCCTGTGGTTCATGTAGTCCCTCAGTGTTTTCTTTCTCGCTTCAGGGAAGTCCTCCACTACTTCTGGCTCAGCTGCAGCACCCTGTGGGAATACCCAAATACCCACACTCCCTGACCAGCCAGACCAGTATTGCCAGCTGCCAGTGGCTCATGTAACACACACACACACACACACACACACACACACACACACACACACACACACACACACACACACACACACACACACAGACACAGACACACACACACACACACACACACACACACACACACACACACACACACACACAGTATCTGCCAGCATGAGACAGACAGAATGTGAAATATACACAGAATATGACAGTAAAAGAGCAACCCTAGAATGTTCATTCAAAGTATGAACAAAGCTAATGGAGATGCCGGTCTTATAAGCTCCACTAATTCAAGATTTAATGCTTTACAGTAAAAAAAAAAAAAAAAAAAACCTTGTCAATAAAAGTGGTACTTGAGGCCCAATCAATGAAACCATTCACTCATATACCTAATCTTCAGACTGAAGATAGTCTGCAAAACTACAAGCACACTATGCTTTACACTCAGTCTGCTACTGTAAAACAAACATTTAGCAAAACTCTAAACACAGTTCTCTACAATACACACATCATTCAAAACTAACAGCTCTTTTGTTTCATTTGGGAAACACTACCATTTAAATGCCACACTCATTTATTGATTACCTACATCCAATGATCATGTATGAAAACACTGCCATATACATATACATATACATATACATATACATATACACGTATACATATACACACATATGTATATACACACATACATATATATATATATATATATATATATATATATATATATATATATATATATATATATATATATATACACACATTGTTTCACAGCAGCTTCACAATAGTAACTAATTCAAATTCTGCTGTAAAGCAACTCTAACAAGCCAATAGTGTCATTATTCAGCTCAAGTCAGTTCAATATGGATTCAGTTCAGTTCAATAACTGTTTAAAATTCATCATTTGTGCATATATACTGTATATAGTATTTGTGCACATTTACATGTGAGTGCTATGTGCACTCCACTGCACTCTGAACAAGCAAATACTCAAGATTGTAGTGTTTTACATTTTTCACATCTGTATGTAGTATTAGTTACCACACAAAAATATAATTTTTAGAAGAGTTAAAATAGTTTTGAATAAAGTGTTTGCTTATGCAATGTGTGACATTTTGCATGTTTTGTGGTTTTGTGTGTTGAGTTTTGAGAAATGGAGTCATAGTTTCAAGAACTCTGTGTAAGCATTTAAAAAAAACAAAAAACTGTAATACAGCTACATGTAAACCAGGAAGTGGAGCGTTAATAAGAAGTTTTTGTGTGCTTGAGCGTTTGACTCCAGGTTGCTCCATAAGATCTGATTATGGTGTTGTGGAGCACTTTGAAAAAAAGCATTTTCAGTTTTATTATCCAGGGTTATTATAGTTCAATAAAACTTAAACACAAAATATGAATAAAACCTATAATAGTATCTCAATGATATTAAAATAACACTGGTTGTCACCCTCTGAATAGACCACCTGAGTACAGCATGAGGCAGTTCAAGCTGGTCTATGCTGGTAAGTGCTGGTTTGGTCAGTATATTGGCTTTCCTTGAACAAGGAACTTTGGCTGGATAAGCTAAGCGACCAGCATCCAAAATATATAAGCTGGTGACCGCCAGCAATCACCAGGTAAGCAACCGGAACAAAAAACACCAATCGATTGCACACTTCTACCAAACTCTTTATAGAGTAATGTTACTAGGCAGATTGATGCTGCAGAATTTATATCACAGCAATTATCTCTGCAATATATTTCCAGCCAATAATCTTCATTCCCCTCAGGAAAAGGAAGGGCCTCTGTCTATCACTCGCTAATATGAACCAGACTTCTCGTGCTGACCAGTCCAGGAGAAAATTGGGTTTCTCGATTATAGATCAAAGTTTAGTGAATAAAGGCGATTTAATTTGGTTAATGCCGTTGCAAGTCATATTGAACAGGAGCTTTATTCTGGTCCATTAAGCTGCTTGTGGCATGCCTGTGGACAGCTGTAACCTTGCGTAAATGCCCTCGAAAACTCCACAACAGAGCAGCCGAAAGAGTTCAGAATATTCATTATATCACAGTTGTGACACAATTTACTGCTTCCTGCTGGGTACGACTATTAATAGTTCAATGAAGAGGACAGAGGCATTATAAATGCACACAGACGCACAAAGCATATACCTACACAGAAAGGTCACGGAGAGGGTCTCAAGAGATGCGGTATTATTATGATGTGTGTACCATGAAATTCCAGCTAGAATCAATAAATAATAACACCCTGGACCACACACGGCACACAACACCACACGCATAAGCAGTGTGCTTACAAATACACTACATACATTTTATACAGTTGTGCTCATAAGTTCACATTCCCCTTCCAGAATCTGTAAATTGTGTTTATTTAGCCTATTATTTATATTGTACTGGATGTAATAAGCTGGTAAATGTGGAAGGAAGCTGTTGCCTGAGAGTAAAAAATAAAATGCAAATTCAAAGATAAATATTAAAATAACAAGTGAAGCCACATATTGTGACAAACTGTTGTGAAAGACAAATTCGCGATAAATATGAAAATATTGCAATTATGTGAAGTAGTCACAGTTTTCAGATGCACTACCATTCAAAAGTTTGAGGTTGGTATAAGAGTTTTTAATGTTTTTGAAAGAATTCTCTTATGCTCACGAAGGCTGCATTTACTTGATAAAAAAATCCATAAAAACAGCAACATTATATTATTACAAATATGTATTAATAAAATGTAATTCATTCCTGTGATGCCAAAGCTGAATTTTCAGCATCATTACTCCAGTCTTCAGTGTCACATGATCCTTCAGAAAACATTCTAATATGCTGACTTGGAAACATTTATTATTATTATTATCCATGTTGAATATTTTGTGGAAACTGTGGCACATTTTGTTCAAAATTGTTTGATGAATAGACAGCTCAAAAGAACAGCAATTTATTTGAAATATAAATATTTCGTAAAACATTATATTATGTATTTACTGTCACTTTTGATCTAATTAATGCACCCTCGCTAAACAAAAGTCAATAATAATTAATTTAATAATCAATAATAGCAAAACAAATCTTACTGACCCCAAACTTTTGAATGGTAGCGTGTACAGCCAAAATGATGGGAAACAAATTTGCATGTTAAATAGCCTAAATCACAACTGTGAAATACAAAGACACAAGTGTCAGATATAATGTCATTATGAGAAATAAAGCTGTAATTGTGAGAAAGTAAATGCCAAGAAAAAAATATATAAAATGACAAATTGCACTGGTACATCCCATTAGATATTACTATTGTCTGTTGCTTCCTCAAACATCTTGGTAGTCTTTCGTAATAGTTGTGTACCAAATATTCACGATTGGGGGGCTCAAATGTGAAAGCTGAAGAACTGGTCATTGAAAGTCCTAGACTGCATGTCTATGGTGGTTACGGCCCTGAAGTCCCTGAAGTGTCCTGAATGGCAGAGCTGGATCTAAACATTATTGAGCAACAGTTTGGGAGACTTCAAAAGTGCAGAGCATTCTGGGAAACCGCCGAAATTACCTGAAGGATTCAGTAGGGAGCTTCGGTAGGGAGTCATGACCTTCACAAAAGACTACAAACAGTCATTGATGACACAAGAAACTAAACACGATACTTTGTGTAAATTCAGTTATTATTTGTCAGGTAGTTATGGGGGGGGGGGGGGGGGGGGCGTTATGAAAAATAGCTTCATCGGAACAGTACTGCATAAATAACCATTTCAATGATGTGTACATTTATGAACACGTCTGTATAGGCTCTATGCACAGGACACACAGTTTTCGCTTGGTTTCTGTCCTTGTCTCTCGTCTGGACGTGAACGCACACTCGCATGTGGCGATTAGATTCAGAGACAGTGTCAGAGACCCTGAGTTTGATAAATGAGGAACACAGTTCTCAGTTCCTGTAGGGTAAACAGGATAGAAAACTACAGGTTCAGTCATCTCAGCTGGGGAATAGTCAGGGTCATCTAGAGCCTGACCTCACATACACACATAACGGGCCTCTCACATCTGCAAATGTTAAATAATGTCTGACAGGCCTTCATCTGCACATATAATATGCTTCTTAAGTGCACGAGTGAATTATTGAAGGCTTTATTTTTACGGTTTGATCTGCTGCATTTGCTTGGTGCTGAGACCATTCTCTCTCTCTGGCACTCTCATTCTTTCACTATCTCTGTTACAGAACAGGATTGGGTTTCCTAATTACATTTCATCAGAATTGTTCCTCTGGCCACTCAAATAGAGCAGGTTTTTTCTATCACACCTTTTTTAATGCATACACACACACACACACGCGCGGTTGGTTTTCCATGCTTTATAGGGACTATCCATTGATATAATGATTTTTTATGCTGTACAAACTTTATATTTATCCCTTAAACATACCCCCAAATCTACCCATTACAGAAAAGGTTCTGCATTTATACATTTTCAAACTCAAAACCTACACTTTCAGACACTTAAGTCATACTTTAAAATGTCTGAATGTCATTTGTATTAGGCCGCATTTACACTGTAGGTCTTAATGCCTAATTCAGATTTGTTGATAAGCTGTTTTCCTCATGGGGAACAAAAAATGTCCCCAACAAGGACTTTGTATATTGCCATTTTGTCTCCATAACGTGGGGTTTACCTGACCAAGGTAATTATTTCTATTTATCAAATAATCCTGAAAAAAATATCACTGTACACAAAAAAATTATCCATCACTGATATGGACTAAGAAAAGTTTCTTGAGCAGCAAATCAGCATATTATGATTTCTGAATGATCATTGAAGACTGAAGTAATGGCTGCTTAAAGCTTTGCCATCACATAAATAAATTACATTTTAAAATATATTAAAATTGAAAACAGTTATTTTATTATTATTAATATTATTTCACAATATTACTGTTTGATTTGTTTTTTTAATAAAATGTAGCCTTGTTGAGAGACTTAAAAACATTAAAAAGTCTTACACCCCCAATTTTGGAATGGTATGCCGAATATAAGCAATATATAAATGCAATATATGAAGATGTGAATAATCTTGAACTCTGCTGCTCTTGTATATAGAATAGATAACATAAACGTATTCATACAGTAGTAGCTTCTGTCACTTTGCGGCTGTGTTTCAAAAGCCAGCGTGAAACATTATTTTCCGGCTGTGCAAGATTCCCAAGATCTCAAACACACTAGCCTTGTGTTAGACATTAAAACACATGTACAGTATGTTACTGTGTGTGTGTGTGTGTGTGTGTGTGTGTGTGTGTGTGTGTGTGTGTGTGTGTGTTCAAACAAAAGTGATAATTGATAGTGGCATAGGAAGAAGAAAGCAAATGCTTTTCAGTGTTTCGTAGAGTGTCTTTGTTTATACAAAGTGTGTGTGTTGTGTGTGTGTGTGTGTGTGTGTGTGTGTGTGTGTGTGTGTGTGTGTGTGTGTGTGTGTGTGTGTGTGTGTGTGTGCGTGTGTGTGTGTTAGACAGACTTGGACAGATGGGGCCAGTGCAGCTGTCGGCCGGTCATTGCAGGACGAAATGTAACAAAAGAGAACCTGTAGTTACAACCAAGCCAAGCATTCAGCCATTTAATGTTTTAGATACAAAAATCTGAAAGATGTTAATGCCCTCAACCATGTATCCTCAGCAAAACCACAGTTATTCTGTCCTTTCCACATTACACCACCCAAGTTCACCACTCATTGCTCAACCAAATAAACAACCCAAGTTTTCTATAAAATTTACAATGAAACATGACAACACACATAAACTTATGAACAGACACTTTTGGAGCAATATATGTGGATATGCATATGTGTGTGTGTGTGTGTGTGTGTGTGTGCGCGTGTGTGTGTGTGTGTGTGTGTGTGTGTGTGTGTGTGTTTGTGTGCTCGTTTGGCAAACCGAGTGATTAGTTTACAGTGGCTGGAGCACAGAGGAGAAGGTCATCCATCATTCCCCAGACAAAAGTGTCAAGTACGCTGCACAACAAGAGAAAGAGAGAGTGAGGGAGAGAGAGAATGAACGAGAGAGAAAGAGAGAGTAATACAAGATTATGAAACATAAGGGCAGACAGATGGAAATGTGAATGATGGATGCAGAGAAAACAAGAGATATTCCTGAGTTAGCAAAGAAATATATATGAACGAGAAAAGACTGGAGAGGGAAAGATAGAGAGAAGGCAGAGAGGAGGAATACTCTCAGCTGAGTCTCGGAGGATATGAGTGAGAGAGGGCCAGACGAATAATTTAAACGATAATGACATGAAGTTGGGTAAGGTAAGGACAAGTGGAGAGAGGGAAGTTAAAAAAAAAGAATGGGTGTTTTTTTTGTTTTTTTTTTACTTTAATGTCCCAGGGCTGGAGTTTTATTAAATCTAACAGATTTCAACTTTTTGTTTTATGAACCACATTAAAAATGTATTGGAAACTTTTTACTATGCCTTTATTATTTATTTTTGTATTTGAAATGCCTTTTATATATAGATTTCATTAATGAACACTTTTCCCAAAAGCATCATAAGCCTTTAAGTCGATCGTAGAACAATTGCCACCAATAGTCTCTACGATCAACTTAGAGTATAGTACATTAGTACAAAGACAACAGTGTCAGTGAAAAGCTTGAGATAAACTATGAGACATGTGAGGTGTGTGTATATACTGTATATATAAGCCAAAACATTCCTGATCAATGTGTGCAATGTGGCAAGATGCATCATCTTGCTGGAAGAGGCCACTTCCACCAAGAAACACCATTTTCATGAAGAGGTTTGCCTGGTCTGCAACAATGTTTAGGTAGGTGGCACATGTCAAATTTACGTCCCCATGAATGGCCGGACCCAGGGTTTACCATCAGAACATTGCTCAGAGCATCACACGGCCTCCACCGGATTGTCATCATCCCACAGTGCATTCTGGTGCCGTCACTTCCCCAGGTGAACAACGCACCCGTACATGGCCGTCTACATGATGTAAAAGAAAACGGGACTCATCAGACCAGGCGATTTTCTTCCACTGCTCCAAGGTCCTGTTACGACCCTCGTGTGCCCATTGTAGACGCTTTCGATGGTGGATAGGGGTCGCACAGTGTGTTGTGACACATTCCTCCCATAACCATTATAAAAATTTTGTGTGACTTGTTCCACAGTAGATCTTATGTTGGCTCAGACAAGATGTGATAGCCTTCATTGCCTTCTATGAGCCTTGAGCTCCCAACACCCTGTCGCAGGTTTGTGGTTTGTTCCTCCTCTGACCACTGTTGATAAATTCTCACCACTAATGACAGCTAGCAACACACAAGCCTTGCCTTTACAGAGATACTCTGACCCAATCGCCTTGCCATAACAATTTAGCTCTTTCCTGCCTATTTCTCCTGTATCCAACATGTTGATTACGAGAACTGATTGTTTGCTTACCATCTAATCTACCCAGACCTTACTATGTAGCCTTGTGAAGAGATGATCAACGATATTCAACTTTACCTGTGACTAGTCATTATGTTTTGGCTCAAGCAACATATCACTGTGAACAGAAAATTAGTTTTTGCATCTTATCAAGCAGTAATTTTGTCAAATTATGCAAAAAGCATAACAAGTATTATTTCAAGTCTGTGTAAACAAAAAGTTACGACTTTATGTATTTCTGAGTAAAAAGAAATATTGAGGATGGTTGATTTTTACATTGTGTAAATGTTCATAGAAAAAAGATGCATGTTATGCATGCATGTCCACTGTTGGACGTTGAAAAATATTTTCTAAAGGATTATATTTTCTAAAATGTTTTCAACAGGGCCAAGTGTCCATATTAGAATAAAAGACAGAAAAAAAAGAAAAAAAGAGGGGGAGTTGATTGTAGGAAGGCTGGGCTGGCCAGCAGCGGGTGGTCGGATAGTGGGGCATTAACCCGGCAGAACCGGCCTGCCAACCAAACCCTTCATCACAGCTGTCTTGCCTGGCACCATGCCATTGAAAGGAGGAGACAGAAACAAGGGAAAGAGCGTGAAAACGAGAGAACAAGAAGAACAAGAGTGGGAGAAACATTATGCTATTGTTGTTCATTGTATCACGAGGGGCAAGGCACCGGGGAAAGAACAGCAGCTAATCTTTCCAAGCATATGGACGCTAGCAGGACAGACAGAGGGACACAGTTCGAATAAAAGAGAGCATGATAGAGAAAAAGAGAGATGAGAGAGAGAGAAAACAACAGATAGCTTGAAATCTGGGCAGCTGGTCAGTGAGTCTGGGGGTGAATATGTTTACTCAAATACAAAATGGGCTTTTAGGACGATGACAATAGGGCTGGAGTCTAGCCATTAAACACTCTGGGATTATCCGTATTGACTGAACACTACCAGAGAAACCTAACTGAGTGGCACAAGGCGCTTGTATGTTTAATGGGTGATCTTATTACACACACACAAAAAGGCAGGAAGGGTGGATGTTGGGGGAGTTTGACCCTAAACACACGTCGAACTGTGCATGCAAACATGACTGTTTCTATTTCTCATACTTAGGGTTAGGGATTAGAACAAACCCCAAACCCGAAATATAAAACTTTGTGCTGTGCTAAACCATTAGCTCCAATCGTGCAGCTTGTTGAGGTGCCATGTGCTATAGCTCTTCAAAGCAATCAGACTTATGATTATTTTTAGCTGGATAAATGACAAAATAGGAAAACAAACTACTTAGCAACACTGTAGTAACCACCAAGAACAACTTGAACTGCACAGAAACGATAAAAACGCCTTAAAATTGCATGCTTATCTAAAATGTTTCCCCTGAAAACCACCGGCAACACTCTAGAATCATCCTAGAACATAGCAACACACTGGCAAATTTAAATAAAGCTGAAATCAAATGCAAATATTAGATGAAAAACTTAGAAATGTTGCCTTGACATCTGACTAAAATAAATGAGTTGAAGTTGGAGTACTAAAATAAATAAAACTAAACCTGAAATTAAAGTAAATTAAGCTAAATAGAAATTTAGATATTAAAAAAATAATAAATAATAATTGCAAATGCACATACATTTTTTAAAAATAAATAAAATGAAAATAAACTGAAAATATAAAAATAAAAGTGAATTTAAAATAGTAATACATACTGTGATACTATATAAATAATGCTAAAATAGCACTGTTCAAAACTCACGTCCTGATTTGAACAAATTAGACAAGTTCCTGGGTCAGCATATTTTGTTGATCCTGGAACAACATTCCTGTCCGAAAATGTAATCCTAACCATATCCCTACCCCTAAACCTACCCATAAGTTATCCCTAAAATCAGAGGGAAATTATAGATGAATAACTAATGTAGAAGCACCTGGTTGTAAGCCTAAACTTGACATAAACTGTACACTTGTCCCTGAAATCTGATTGGTTGATTGGAATGTTGTTCCAGGATCAACAAATATGTTCCAGGAACATGTTGCACTTGGTAAAATCAGGTTCTGCACTCAAAACACCCTAGAAACCACATAGCAACATGTTAAAACCTCCCATAACACCCTGGAAACTGCATAGCAACATGTTAAAATCTCCCACGACACCCTAGAAACCACATAACAATATGCTAAAACTAGCATCTGCATTGAAACAATCCTGGCAACAACCCACAACACCCTAGCAAATCACATAGGGGGCTAAAACCACGTTAGAACCAACCACAACAACCTAAAAACAGCCTAGCAACGCCCTGGCATCCACCCACCCACAACCCACTAGCAACCTCATAGCAATATTCTAAAACCATCACAGAACTAGCATCTTCATAGCAACACCCTAGCAACCACCCACAACCCCCTAGCAACAGCATAGCAACGGCCACAAGTATTCCCCCATTTGATCAACCATACATCAGCTATACCACAATGCATCAGTAAATCACTTCCAGTGCTCAGAGCTCTGAAGTGACTCTTGACTTTTCCATGATTAATATGCGTCTGGAGTAACAAAAGCATAAACACGCGTGCATGCTCACTGTGACCGGTTGGTTGTCTGTTGTCACTGTTTGTTTGTCTCTTTTTACTCCTTTAGTTTTTGCAAACCAAAGCCCCATCTGCTGGATCATCAACACGCTTGAGTATTTTAATTCACATCTTCAGATACCATCTGCCCGCCACCCTCTACCCTCACACACACATACACAAACACACACACACACACACAAACACACACCCTAAACATGATCTCACCCCAGCGTACATCACCTGTTTCCTCTGTTTAGGGTTGGATATTTGTTACACTCTAACATCTGCCACTCTCTAAACTGCAGCTCTCAATGCAACCCTCTGACGTCAAACCACCCAGTCCTGAATTCAGCAAAAACTTCTTTAGGAACTCTTCATTATACATTACTTTTTCAGCCAGCTGTTTTGTAAATGTCTTTCTCTCTTTGCTTCTAGCTCTGTCTAGATTTGCTTATTGGTATTTTAGCAATGAGCCAGCTTGTTTTATACCCAAAAAATGTTTAAGTAAAGCCCAATGGTTAACCTGATTTCACCAAGTAGAACATGTTCCTCCTGGATCAACAACCTTGTTGATCCTGGAACAAAATTCCAATCAACCAATCAGATTTGAGGGATAGTTTTTTAGTAATGTCAAGGGTTAGGGGCTTCTACACCATTCTTATTCACCAATAATTTTCCTCTGATTTTAGGGATAAATTATGGGTGGGGTTAGGTTTAGGAGTAATGATAGAGATACTATGTTACCATGTTACAATTTTTACAGCACTTTTCTCAGTACATATTGTTACCGGTATTATTATAGTATTATTTATACTATTATAGTTAATTACTAATAGATAATTATAACAAATTTAGCTTTTATTTCAGTTTCATTTTAATTTTATTTTCAATTTTAGGTATATTTTATAATATATATATATAATTTTTTTTTAATTCATTTTTTTTTTTTTGAACAAGGATGTGTAGTCTGGGACATGATAACCCGTAAAACACAAACCCAAATTTATCTTGGTTAAATGTTAAATGTCAAGAAATACAATTATGCCCCTGAAAACAAACTGACTGCATGGGATGGAATTTTGACATGCCGATTAGCGTAGCATGCTAGTTCTGCTGCTACAGAGCAGCCTTCACAGACTCAATTAGCCATCTCTTGCCCAGCTGCTACCCTCAGGTACCATAATCATATCAGCCTGACAGGATTTCATTAAGAATCAATCTACTCTAGAACATGGGACAAAAACACCCTAAACCGCATCCAGCGAGCTCTCACAGGCACTGTCTGGAACGGCTTACGCTAGCAGTGCTACAGACACTACAACCCTCCACTGACTGCCTGTCAGAGCGGATACGAGGGTATAAAAGTTGGTCGGCCTTACTTGGGGAGAAGGCAACGTGGGTTTATGCTGCGCGACGTGCTGTTATTACTGCTGATTTTATAGCAGTCATTATGCGACACTCTCTCTCTCGCTCGGTCCTGGCTAATAATGAGAGTCATTACAGTTCAGCTACACACTCCATTTGGATCTCATAACTGCTAAAGTCCCTGATTATATAGAGCAACACATAATGAAAGAGAGGAAGGCATTTTTGAGGATGAGCTCTTGTCAGAGCCTTGTGAATGTAACCTGAGGCTCAGGGCCTGAAGCACTTGGCTTTGTGAGAAGAGAGAAATCGCACACACACACACACACACACGTCTCTTAGCCATCTGGAGCATGAGCTGTGACCCAGCTTTCACTCAACAAGGAGGCCACTACACACACAGTCACACATGCACATATGTGCCACCACTTTCTTTGCTTTTCTTCTGTTTCTCTCTCTTCCTTTTCTATTTCCTTTTCCATCTATCACACTCCCTCATTTGTCCGCCCCTCTCCCCATCTCCTCCTCTCTCAGAAATAGACTGATCAGGACCCGAGGCGGGGAGACGGAGAAGGGGGCAGCGAGACAGAGGGATGGAGAAGGTGATCTTGCGTATCGCTTACATCTGGGAGCAGAACAATGACAGCTGCTGATGTCAAACAGGTGCTGAGCTTCAGGCCTGCAGGGAGGGAGAGGAGGGTGTGTCCGCAACCCACACACACTTGCACTCAGAGACACTCAAATACAAGTCAAATGTTTGGCACTTCCAAAATTGGAGGACAAAATCCAACAGGGAAACCAAATTATGCTGTGGCCCAATAGAGAGTTAAGCTTGAGAAAGACAACGATGAGAAAGTTGTTTGGGTTTGTGGCTTTAATCGGGAACTAAGCTGACTAAATCAGGTCGGCAAAGGTTCAGCAGTGGCAAGGAAGCGCAATTAAACTGCAATGGGGAAAATGTGTTTTTGAGGGATTGATTCTAAATGACTATGTTTAGAGGACCCAGAGAAAAGTTTGATTGCTCAAAGGTCTCTCTTTCATAGCTAAAGAGAGTTAATGGAGTTCTCAGTTATGTTTTATTTATGTATCAACCTTCTCTGATTCTCCAAAAATGCATGTAAATGAGACAATTGTTGACATACGGTAAGTATAATAATGAAATGAATGAGTATAGTGTAGCTCCGATTATTTTGAAGTATTGGACTAGCCTACTTAAAGTAAAAAAGTAAACAAATATTGACTTTTACAGTTAAAACATTTTTAAAATAAAAACAATTAAAATATGACTTTTTACATAACATTTTTTAAAATAAGAATAATTTAAAACATATATATCTTTTTTTAAATTACCATAAAAAATCAAAAACAATTTAAAAATAAATAAATCTCACTTTATGTAAAAATGGTTTTGAATAAATAAAAAAGGTTTTAAAGAAGAAATCTCTTACATTCCGTTAAAAAACAGTTAAAAATAAAAAGTTAAAAATATTTTTATTTTTTACTTTCACTGTGAAAAAAATTGTTTAAAACTAAAAAATGTTTTTAAACAGGAATCTCTGACTTTTTGCTGTAAAAATCACTGTAAACACAACTGTAATTTTTTTATAAGTAAAAAAAAAAAAATCTGACTTTATAGTATGTAACAACAAACGTACTGTTAAGGCCCCGGTATACATCAAGAGAAATCGAAGACCGAACTGATGTGACGTCATTTCGAACAAAATCAGAAGTTCATTTCGGGAGTTCGAAACAGCTTGCCAAAGCGAACTTTCCGGAACTTTCACTTCGGCTGGTAAACACCTTCGAACTACCATTGGGAATACTAGAGTCTATTTCTCAGGAGAAAAATCTGTGAATCATGAGACTTACTGTGCATTTACATGTATTCATTTAGCAGCTAATTTTCCGCTAAGGTCTTCATTCAATCGTATTGCTCTCTAAGGAGAAACGATTGAGATGTTCCAGAGAGCGCACATGATTTTTCCTCCTGCAGGACCAGCCTTGAGCAGTGCAGTAGACACACACTTTCTTAAAGGGGATGTCTAATGCTATTTCATGCATTCTGACATATTTACACTGTTAAAGAGTTGGATTATCATGCTAAACATGGCCAACATTTAAAAAAAAAAAAAAAAAAAAAAAACGTTTCTGTGCCAAATTTCAGGATTCGTATTTAAGTTTCGGAAAGTTTTTTTCGAGGATGGTCCTGTATGACGTCATAATAGGCGGAATTCCTTGTATGGGCAATTCTCCTTTTTTATTTTTAGACCACAAAATGACAATCAACAATGTCACCAAAGAAGTGTGTTTTTGGTTGTGAGGGAAAGATAACCTTGTTCAGCTTCCCAAAGAAACCAGCGTAGGGGAACAGTTCGTTTTTTTCCGGGGTAGCAACAGAGTTGTGCAAGTGTATTTGTTTCTTCCCGGCATTTCGGTGACAAATGTTTTATAAACAAGGCCCAGTTCGACGCTGGATTTGCAGATCGTTTGAAACTGAAAGATGGAGTGGTCCCGGCGCTAAAATATCCCGGTCATGAGTTGGAATTGCAGGCAGTAAATAACATCAAATGTCTGTGTTTTGTTGGCAATCGGCGCGTAAGTGCATATAATGTAAACAACACAAACGTATAGTGAATCAAAAGTTATCCAGGGATAATGCGATGATGTATTGTGTGTGACTCTTTTTTGGAAAGAATCGGTACAGCGTATCTGTCTTTTATAAATCTGATAAAACTAAAGACTCTTCGGAGATATGAAGGATGAAATACTACTCTATAGTTACTCTGTGTGTGTTATGTGCCCTTTTACTGACCAGCTATTATTTAGAAAACAGCAAAGGCTGCAGTGACTGTGACAACTGAGCCACATGCCAAAACACAGTTTCTGTCTCCCGTTCAAATATGTCTGTCAGCCCTGCCAAATGACTGGAGTGAAAGGCACAGTTGTTTACGCTGCAGTTGTTGTAGACGGAGATGTGAGAGTGATTTTCAGGTTACTACAACAGAAGTGCTGAATGAATCTGAGAACATTCACACACACATGCTATTGCATGTCTGGCAGATCAGATAACACCTTCATAATAGTTACAGTAGCGGCAGCGTAACATTAATGCAGTCACAGTTCATCAGGGTTGTTTGCCTCATACAATTAACACTGGTTATAAAACTCCACTCATTCACACCTGGCTTTATCAGTCCTGTGAGCACAGGAACTTAATTGGATGTTCTGATTTGCACCTCTAAAGCCCTACATGCATTCCATCCCTGTCTAATCACTTTGAATTATTCAGGCATTTTTAGGTGCTTAATCAATGTTTTAGAGCTCACGACAACTTGTTGGGCTTAAATCCAACACTGTTATAATTTTTTCCAGATTTATCATCCCTAAGGGCCAAAATGCAGAGCTGCATTGCAGTGAAGACAAACTTTTTAGACAATGCAAGGGTGTCAGGCTGTAACAGTAAACAGTAACATTTCATAGCTCCACAACACAATCTATGCAAACCTGTGACTGTGAGTGCAATTACAATTAGACCCTAATTACGTGTCAGACTGTAATTCAGTGTGTGTCTGTAATACTAGTATGTTCAACGGGACTGTGGCCTAATTTAAAACATTTCTAGCCATAGTCTAATAACCAAACATTACAGTTTGCTGACAATATTAGCTGAATGGTTAATTTAGTTTATTTTAAATTAATTTCAGGTGCGTCTCAATTAGTTCCCTAGTTAGGTTGGCCATTTTAAGGGCTGTCTCAATCGCAAAATCCTTCCAGTGCACTGAAGTGTTTGCACCTTGTTTTTTTTACGGTGCATTGTGGGATTTTTAAGGAACATCAATGCTCACTATGTTCTTTTAACAGAAATTCTAAAACGTGAAACATAAATTGCGCAAACCAACCATAATTTGAACATAATCTAGCTAGAATTTATAATTAATGTATGGCTGAAATGTTACAGGTATACGTAATAAAAACTGATCATAATGTACTTCAGATAAAAAAAAAAGTCAGAAAAATATCAGTTCTGCTGTCGTTCATAAATCACAGCAGTAACGTTGTACAATGAGGACACTGTCATGCCACCATCAGTGTCCCAATGTGAGCCAGGGTCCTTACTAGTGCCCAAAATTGTGTCTGCAGCAAAAAAAAAAAAAAAAAAAAAAAAAAAGGAATGTTGTCAGGATCTAAATGCAGCAGCTACTTTATTTGGAAACAAACTCAAATCTTCACAAAACATACACGAATCTCAGGAAATAGACCAGACCAACCAACTTAGTAATGACAAAAGCAGACAACTAGACAGGACTAAACAGAGGGCTTAAATATACAGCAGAGGAACTAATTAGACTAATTAATGACACACTTGAACTAAAACTCAAATTAATCTATAACTATGGTGACAGGCAGGGAAACACGAGGAGGACACAACCAATTAACACACTGACAAAACACTAGACCAGAAATACAAACATGAATGAAAACTCAAAACATTATAGTACCCCGCCCTCCTGGAAGGCCTTGTGCCGTAATACATCCACAGGATTGGGAGGGTGGGCGCCCTGGAGGCTGACCAGGGCTGGCTTGACAGAAGAGGCAGCCTCCTGGGTGGCACCGGCAGTTCAGGGGGCCAGGGAGGTGTCGGTAGCTTGGCTTGGCCACTCTGCCCGGGGACGTACAGCCCCCTCCTTCCCCCCAAAAAAATAGAATGAGCTATGGAGTTATGAAGTGGAGCACGCTCTTGGGCTGAAGCAGACTCTGAAAGGGGCTCTTGGGCTGGAGCGGGCTCATGGGCTGGAGACATCACTGGACTCAGGTCAGGGGCTGGAGCCAACATGCGTGTAGCAGCGATGTACAGAGAAATAGGCTACCACTTCTTCCATACCACCAGTGCAGACCTGAAGAGCAGGCACTGAAATGGCTTCCTCTGGAACAGACTCAGGGATTCCACTCACAGGAACGGACTCTGGAACTTCCCTCACTGGAATGCTCTCAATGGAACGGATTCTGGAACGTACTCGGGAACTTCTCTCACTGGAACGGACTTCGGAACTTCTCTCACTGGAACGGCTTTCACTGGAATGGACTCGGAAACTTCTCTCACTGGAACGGACTCTGGAACGGACTCGGAAACTTCTCTCACTGGAACGGGTTCTGTAACGTACTCGGGAACTTCTCTTACCGGAACGGACTCGGGAACTTCTCTCACTGGAACGGACTCGAGAACTTCTCTCACTGGAACAGGCTCGGGAACTTCTCTCACTGGAATGGACTCGGGAACTTCTCTCACTGGAACGCTTTCACTGGAACGGACTCAGAAAATTCTCTCACTGGAACAGGCTCGGGAACTTCTCTCACTGGAACGGACTCGGGAACTTCTCTCACTGGAACGGACTCGAGAACTTCTCTCACTGGAACAGGCTCGGGAACTTCTCTCACTGGAATGGACTCGGGAAGTTCTCTCACTGGAACACTTTCACTGGAACGGACTCGGAAAATTCTCTCACTGGAACGGACTCTGGAACGGACTTGGAAACTTCTCTCACTGGAACGGGTTCTGGAATGTACTCGGGAACTTCTCTTACTGGAACGGACTCGGGAACTTCTCTCACTGGAACGGACTTGGGAACTTCTCCCAGTGGAACTTCTCTCACTGGAACGGACTCGGGAACTTCTCTCACTGGAACGGACTCGAAACTTCTCTCACTGGAACGGACTCTGGAACGTACTCGGAAACTTCTCTCACTGGAACGTACTAGGGAACTTCTCTCACTGGAACGGACTCGGGAACTTCTCTCACTGGAATGGATTCGGGAACTTCTCTCACTGGAACGGACTCGGGAACTTCTCTCACTGGAACGAACTAGAGAACTTCTCTCACTGGAACAGACTTGGGAACTTCTCTCACTGGAATGGACTCGGGAACTTCTCTCACTGGAACGGCTTTCACTGGAACGGACTCTGAAAATTCTCTCACTGGAACGGACTCTGGAACGGACTTGGAAACTTCTCTCACTGAAACAGGTTCTGGAATGTACTCGGGAACTTCTCTTACTGGAACGGACTCGGGAACTTCTCCCAGTGGAACTTGTCTCACTGGAACGGACTCGGGAACTTCTCTCACTGGAACGGACTTGGGAACTTCTCCCAGTGGAACTTCTCTCACTGGAACGGACTCGGGAACTGCTCTCACTGGAACGGACTCGAAACTTCTCTCACTGGAACGGACTCTGGAACGTACTCGGAAACTTCTCTCACTGGAACGTACTAGGGAACTTCTCTCACTGGAACGGTCTCTGGAATGTACTCGGGAACTTCTCTCACTGGAATGTACTCGGGAACTTCTCTCACTGGAACGGACTTGGGAACTTCTCTCACTGGAACAGACTCGGGAACTTCTCTCACTGGAACGGACTCGGGAACTTCTCTCACTGGAACGGCTTTCACTGGAACGGACTCGGAAACTTCTCTCACTGGAACAGACTCGGGAACTTCTCTCACTGGAACAGACTCGGGAACTTCTCTCACTGGAACGGACTCTGGAACTTCTCTCACTGGAACGGACTCGGGAACTTCTCTCACTGGAACGGCTTTCACTGGAACAGACTCGGAAAATTCTCTCACTGGAACGGACTCTGGAACGGACTCAGAAAATTCTCTCACTGGAATGAACTCTGGAACAGACATGGAAACTTCTCTCACTGGAACGGGTTCTGGAATGTACTCTGGAACTTCTCTTACTGGAACGGACTTGGGAACTTCTCTCACTGGAACAGACTTGAGAACTTCTCTCACTGTAACGGACTCGGGAACTTCTCTTACTGGAACAGCTTCGGTAGCTTCTCTCACTGGAACAGGCTCGGGAACTTCTCTCACAGGAACGGACTCTGAAACTTCTCTTACTGGAACGGACTCGGGAACTTCTCTCACTGGAACGGACTCAAAACTTCTCTCACTGGAACGGACTCTGGAACGGACTTGGGAACTTCTCTCACTGGAACGTACTAGGGAACTTCTTTTACTGGAACGGACTTGAGAACTTCTCTCACTGGAACTGACTTGGGAACTTCTCTCACTGGAACGGACTCAGGAACTTCTCTCACTGGAACGGACTCGGGAACTTCTCTCACTGGAACGGCTTTCACTGGAACGGACTCGGAAACTTCTCTCACTGGAACGGACTCTGGAACGTACTCGGGAACTTCTCTCACTGGAACGTACTAGGGAACTTCTCTCACTGGAACGGACTTGGGAACTTCTCTCACTGGAACGGACTTGGGAACTTCTCTCACTGGAACGGACTCGGGAACTTCTCCCACTGGAATGGACTCGGGAATCCCTTGGCTAGTGGCTGACGTGCTGCTTTCTGCCTTGCTCTCACAGATGGTGAATGGGGAACCGTTGTTGAGGTGTACCCACTCCACGTTCTCCTAAAGGCTCATTTTTAGGCAAGCGCGCTCTTGTCTCCACATTGAGGCTTGTCCGGAAAAGCACACATGCAGTTGTCATCATAAGGGACGAGATGGCAAAGGTCCAGAAATACCTGTGTGTGCCTGTGTGTGCCTCGGACTGGTTCCCCTGCGAGAGGAGGAGGATTATTTTAGCTGCTGCTAGATCCATGTTATGGTCTTCTATTCTGTCACAGTCACTGTTTGCAGCAAAAAATAAAGTAGTCAGGATCTAAATGCAGCAGCTACTTTAATTAGAAATAAACTCAAATCTTCACAAACATACAGGAATCTCAGAAGATAGAACAAATTAACCAACTCAGAAATGACAATAGTAGACAACTAGACAGGACTAAACAGAGGACTTAAATACACAGCAAACAGAGGAACTAATGAGACTAAATAACGAGACACACCTGAACTAAAACTCAAATCAATCTGTAAACAAGAGGAGGACAGAACCAATTAACACACTGACAGCAGAACACTAGACCAGAAATACAAACATAAATGAAAACAAACTCAAAACGTGACATACACAATACTGATTCATGACCTAGGGAGCTTTGAAGCTGACTGAGATGCACTCCTAGGATATTTTGACATTTTAATGAAATAGGAAGTTGAGATGACAGTAAATGATGGAGGAGGAGGAGGAGGAGGAGGAGGAGAAGGAGAAGGGTTTTGATGGTTTTCCATGTTAGTTTTTGGTCAGGTTGTCACATTTTGATTGGAACAAGCTATCACATTATTTAAATGTGATACATTTAAACAATATATTAATGATAATATATGTTCTGAAAAATGATTTTGTAGCAATAACTGTTATAACTGTTGTTGGCTTATAGTGATATAGTGTGACGTACGGATGAGGATGCATTAAATTGTCAAAAGTGACAATAAAGACATTTATAATGTTTAAAGAATTTTATTTAAAATAAATTCTGTTCTGTTCTTCTGAACATTCTATTTATCAAAGAATCCTGAAAAAAATGGCTTCCACAAATTAAGCAGCACAACTGTTTTCAACATTTATTATTATTATTATTATTTTCATCAGAGTAATAATGTTTCTTGAGCACCAAGTCAGCATATTAAAATGATTTCTAAAGGATCATGTGACACTAAAGACTGGAGTAATGATGCTGATAATTCAGCTTTGATATCACAGGAATAAATTAATTTTTAATTATTAATATTTCATAATATTACTGTTTTTACTGTATTTGTGATCAAATAAATGCAGCCTTGGTAAGCATAAGAGATTTTAAACAAAAAAAAAAAAAAAAAAAATCCAAACTTCTAAATGGTAGTATAACTACACAACTAGCCCCCAGTATCCCAACTGTACACAAGTCATATGGAACTTTTTTTTTTTACTCGACAGCAGTGAGTAAAATATGACAGATTTGTCATATTTGGGTGAACTATTTCTTTAAAGTTGTTCTTTGGTAAATATATGGTTCATTTGAGAGGACCAGAGCCGAACTGAAAGACCATGAGGAACACTGACCACAGAAAGCAGAGTCAAACCCTACAACTGCACACAGACACAACCCAAACAATACAGCAACCATTCCACGAGTGCTAGTGGTCACACACAACACCTCCTTCCTGACTCATGAGACTTCACCTCTAAACACCCAGGTCAAACATTCTTAGCATGTTTTGAGAGTATAGGGAAAAGCATGTTTACAGTGAATTTAGGAACATCCAGAAATATCAGACCTCAAGCATGTCGGGGAGGTGAACTAATGAGGCATGTGGGCGAGGTGCATGCCGGCTAAGATATCTCTCGTTCTCCCCTTGTCTCCTGCTCATCTCTGGTGGGTTTTGTTGTATGACCACAGGGACAGTGCTGCTTCCCTGACAGGGCTGGGAAAAATTTCAGGAATCCGCTCCGCACCGCGATAACCCTCCAAACTGTTTACGTTTGGAAAGACAAGAGAAAAACAGACAGAAATGGCAGCGGGGGGAGAAGAGGAAGGAGGGAGGCACAGGATAGAAGGATCGGAGGCTTTGGGTGGGATTGCATTCTAGGCCCTGACACACGTAATGCTACATAAAGCACAGAAAACATGGGTAACATTCACTGTATGCTGAGGTATCAAGTGGAAAAGCATGTGACAGTCTGCTGGTCTTGTTCCAGTAAATGTTAATAGTTATGTTACCCATAGTTAATTTGGAAATAAATACTCTGCTAAAGGCGCTAACACTAATGCAAAACCATGAAAGTGTGCACTACACAGGAATGCTATATTACATAAATGAACACTCTTATCACCAGTGTTTGCTATAAGAAAGCAACGCTATTGCTCTTACTTTTTTTAACTCATCCTGCTATTGACATGAATGATATGTCAAATTGTTTGGCTTGTGTAGGAAAGATTTTCTAAGCGATCAAAGTGATATGATTTTCACCTGCTACATGATAAACCATGGCAAAAAAAATTCTGTAAACCTACTTTGAAGGAGGAACACAAGCCCAGAATATCATATTGATACTTTGCACGTGACGTCAGTTGTACTGGCTGGCGGGCAAGAACGTCATTCTCTAGCAACGAAAACCAGTAAACTAATCAAGGATCTTGCCAGGACGTTGCCAGTTTTAAAATACAAAAGTTGGTGTTTTGAGGTGTACACGACATGCCAGATAGTTGTTGTGCGATTGGATGCACTAACCGCGTTTGTTGCCCGCCAGATATCACGTGACTGCAAGGTATCAATAGACTTGGGAGTGAGAGCTTTTGACTTGATCCAGTAAGCAAGACCCTAGCAACAACTAAACAACACCTTAGTAATTGCACAGCAATGTGCAAAAACTCATAATATCTTTGCATTCACATAGCAGTGCCCTGGCAACCACCCACAACAAAGCAACATACAACAATTACTTTAGAACACCACAGCATTTTCATAGCAACACTCTAACAACCACCCACAACACCCAAGTAACTGCATAGCAACATGCTATAACTGCCTCACAATACTATAACATTCACATAGCAACGCCCTGGCAACCACCCACAACATAGCAACATACTACAATTACCATAGAACACCATAGTATGTTCATAGCAACACTCTAGCAACCAACCACAACATAGCAACATACTACAATTACTTTAGAACACCACAGTATTTTCATAGCAACACTCTAGCAACCACCCACAACACCAAAGTAACTGCATAGCTACATGCTGAAACTGCCTCACAATACTATAACATTCACAGAGCAGCACCCTGGCAACCACCCACAATACCCTAACAACCACTAGCACATCCTAGTAACCTACTAAAACAAACCTAGAACTCCATAGCAACCACCCACAACACTTAAATAACTTTATAGCAACATGCCAAAACCAGCTTACAATACCACAGCATTCACATAACAACATCCTGGCAACCACCCATAGCAACATGCTCAAATTTCCTACCATAGTATCTGGCTGATTAGCAACATGCTAACAACCAAAAGGTAATACACTAAAACCACTAAGAGCACCATGGCAACCATATAGAAACACCCTTGCAGCTAATCAAGCATGTAAATCTGCTCTTATCTAGCTTCTAGTGTTTAGCCTATAAGACGTTCAAACACAATTGTTAGCATGCAATGCTTTAAAGACGAAGCCTTCTACATCTTTGAGATTTAAATTACATGTGTGGGATATGACCATGAAAACTTTGAGCACACACAATACAAATAAGCATTATGGCCAAAGAACTATAGACAGCTTATTTTACAGTAAACAAACAGTATTTTGCAGAGTTACGGCTATGGGAACATTTTAGCATTTACAGTAATTACCGTGATCCTTGAATTTCATAAGAAATCCACAGGGATGGTCTGTTTCTGTTGTTTTCATTTCACACATGTTGATTCTAAAATCCCTGACTTCATTAATAACATCTCATTTCACCTAACAGACTTGATCCTGATCTTATCTAAGCCATATCTCTCCGTCTCCTGGCGTTTGTAATCTCTTTATGCAAATCCGGGCACACAAACACACACAAACACAAACAGCAGCTATACTGGCTTTCTTCCGGATGTGGAAGGTGCTTAATATACAGGTTTGGGAGGCTCTAGTGCTTGTGCAATGCGCTAGATCCAACAACTGTTTGTTTTGGGTTATGAGATTGACATTCTTTGGAATTTGCTGGAAAAACAAAAACATCTTTTGTGTACTGGAGAGGGCTCGGAAAGGAAAGCCAGGGTTTTGTGGAGTTGTTTTCTGACTTTGGTTGTAGACATCAGAATTCCAGTCGAGCTCACAGAGAGCCGGGCGTCTCCTCTAAACAACAACAAAAAAAAAAACTCTGTCAAAAGAATCTCAGAAGAATATATCCTCATTTTAATTTGGGAAAAAAAGCACAAATAACTAGAATTTTATCTTACCTAAAGTAAAGTAAGTGGATTACCTGTGCAAAACTCGCTGACATGATGTCAAAAGAGCCCCCCATTGCAATGTGCCTTGATAAAATATAACCATTTATTAGACACTCTTCAATATTTGCAATACCAATTAGGTGTAGGACTGACTATATGTAGTTAATCTTGAGATCCATTAAAACTAGACAGATGGTCTTGAACCAGACCTGGTCTGGGATAATGAGCCTCAACTGTCTGAAGGACAGTGGAACACCTTGAAGACCAAAACCAAATTAAAGCCATTACTCTTCATTTCCTTTGAATTTACAGCTCATCGCCAACCTTCTCAAAAGGACATATTGTGTGTCTGTACGTGTTCTGGTACAGTTATCTTTGTGAGGAATTATCTTGAGTTTTAGATCATCAGAGCGAGGACCTTTTGGCCGGGGTTCTCACTTTCTGACACCCCTATAAAGGGCTGTTTGAGGGTTAAGACTTGGTTTTAGGCAGTGGTGGACAGTAACCAACAATTTCTACTTTGTTACTATATGATTTTTTACTGTACTAAAGCATAAAAAATACCATCATATGTTTTCAGATATTTAGGAAACATGCTAAGTTCACATACTTGTTTCTCTGAAAAACAACTCTCTCTAATATTTTTGAATTGGGAATGCAGTACCCATTTCAACCGCTACTGCACCTTTCATTTTCAAGTAGCCAGCACTAGTCAATAAGGAAGTTACTATTTTTTCAGTAGCATGACAGTATCTCAGCTGTTTTCAGAAAAGTGTAGCTTAACCATCTCCTAACAAGCTACTTTTGCGTTTTATTGCTCAAAAACTGATATTTACTCCATACCGAACTGATTTTGAATACAATGTGGCATCCTATTCATTGGCAACAATATAAACATTACCCCCACGATATTGTATACATTCAGATAGATAGGTTACTGAAGATTATGGAATTCTGTTCAAATAAATGTTATTTTCACTGTGTAAAATACAAAGACAGTGGGATCCATTTCTTTATTTTTTTTATTTTTTTTTGGATGAACTATGCCTTTAAATTTTGAGCATAGCTTGTAGCTTATGATTCTACAGTTTCAAAGTAGCTTTGAGTGAGGACTGTGGTACGGCCTATAATCAGCCCTCAAATTCAAGCTAATAAATGGTTCAGTTCTTTTTCCCTTTTGCAAATCAAGGCTCTAAATCAGTAATAAGTCAACATGCTTTGCTGACCTCATTCATTAGAGTTAGATGAGCTGTCAGCCTGCCAGATCTCTCTAAGAAGGAAAACAATGTGTTCTCATAAAACAGTACAGTGTGGAGCCCTGATGACCGGAATACATCAATTCAACTTCCCCATACTTTCATAAACAAATAGAGAAAGCTCACAAGACCACTTAAACCATGGTAACCACAGTATTTTATATACTCTCACCACTTGACTGGTGTTTGCTAAGGCAATATCACTATTATTATTATTATTATTAAAGTTTTTTTTTTTTTTTTTTTTTCTTTTTTTCAAACAGTTCATCCAATCAATCAAAATTTATAGTCAGAGACATCTGTTTTATAACATATAATCCACATTAAAGGAGGAGGCAGTCAAATCCTATCTAGACACCAGAAAATCATACTGACATGTGGGCCAGTAAGAAACCAACTAGCAATCACTTAGAACACCCTAGCAACATTTTTGGTTTCCCAAAGATCCTTTCAGTGAACAGTTCTTAAAAGAACAACTTTTTTTTTTTCTTAGTGAGAAGAAAATCTTAATAATCTAAAGAACCCTTTCCAGTATAAAAAAAAAACCTTTTGTACAACGAAAAGTTTACATGGATGTGTAAGGTTTTTAATGGAACCATAGATGCCAATAAAGAATCTTCATTTTTAAGACTGCAGTAACAGTCTTGCTATTGGTGGAATTGTGGCAGCACCATTAAAAGCACCATATTTCTTAAATATTAAGGTACTTTGTTGGCATCTATGAGCCATGAAGAACCTTTCCACTGCACAAAAGGTTATGTATATATGAACATTTAAATTAAATTTAAATGAAAGGTACTTTAGGGAACCCAGAATGGTTCTTCTGTGGCATCACTGAATAAAAAAAAAAAAACTTTCTGTAGCAGACACATTTCCTTCGCAAATTGCAAAACTTTAATTTCATGCAAGGCTTACATAACAGCTCCAGTGGATGGAATGAAATTAGTGGATATGTTTTATGATTGCAACGTGCCATAGCAATATCTTTAATAAAATGTCACAAAAGGCTCCATATGAAACACCTTCAGACATCTGAAGTGACAGATATAGCACATGATCATTCATTTATTCTTTAAACAGACATGTGACATAAGGCCAGAGAAAAGCCTTGGCTTTCCCGGAAGTATCTGCTATATGATGTTTTGGTAAAGTGGTAAAAGAGACCGAAGGCAATATATAGTAATGTGATTTCAATGCTTTTACAATCCATCAAATGTGTATATACATACATTCATCTGAATGCCCACAGAAACACGCACAGAAATGTGCAAAATGGAAGTATCAGAGAGACAATGATTGTGCTGTAGTCTCTCTAGTTCCGTAATGGATCTATGATAGCTGGGTTAGTGTTCTGTGTGCTCTAGGTTAAGTGAGTCTTATTCAAGAGCCCTGGATACTTAGCGAAACACTCTGCATTTATCATGAAAACTCCTCACATTCTCAGCAGGTCACGCAAATTCAATTTTACAGCACAGCCTATGGCATCCTGGCAGTTTATTCAGCCACCTTTCTTGCAGGCATGGCTGACCAAATCAATTTCTCTTAAAAATCCCATGTCTTGATTATATTATAAACATGCCTGTCAAAGCCACCACCACCAAACTGAGCCATCAAAGCTACAGGTCACAAACTCAGCAGAAGAATAGAGAAACACAAAGTGATGATCTATTACATTAGATCAAAGTCAATTTCAGATGGCTCAGGAAACAATAGTTCAACCAAAAATTATGTCATCAGTTACTTACCCTCATGTTGTGCATGACTTACTTTCTTCTGTGAAACTCAAAACAAGATATTTTTCCATATCTTTTCTTTGTCCATTCAATGAAAGTTTGTGGGGTAAGGTTCCTTACAGTTTTTTTAACCTTGCGGGCTAATAGTAATAAAATGATAAAGAATTGACAAAAATGATAAAATATTGACAAACATTGTAAAGAAATGCTGAAATATTGATATTTTAGCAACATCACCTCTGAACTGGCTCTTTTTTTTTTAGGCCATATCATACTGTCTGGTCGATTGCCTTTTTGTCAGTTTTAGGACAGACATCACTGGTCATGTGGCATCTCAATCTACTTCACACTGTCCTCAGGGAATGGACGAGGCAAAAAGACCCCCCTTCTAATCCTTCTGTCACCCAGAAACACTCACACACACTGACCAGTGCTTTACAGGTCACAGACAAGAGCTGAGCGGGATTGGAGTCTGATTGAATGTCCTGGGTTAATTCTAGTCTCAGCACGCACACACACACACATACACACACACAGACACACTACGATTATATTGACTAGATGAGGTCTGCTGGGCAGTTCAGCGGCAACCAAAGAGAAAGTAGGACTACAAGCACAGGACGGACGATACCAATAAAAATGATTGTGAATAAGCTGGCATCATGACATAATGGGAAATTTGGTATGTTGTGATCTAGAAAACTAACACATATTCACGTAATAACTCATTTAATTTATGTATTAAGGTAAATCTCACAAAACAACAACAACAACAAAACATCCAGCCAACATTTCAACCCCAAAACAAACAAACAAACAAAAAAGGAAATTCTATTTTTAATATTTGTATGATCATTACGATTTTTGCATTGGGACATTATTTTCATGACAATTAAGCATAATGGCACATCTCATTTGCATTACCATAATGCAAAAAAAAATCATCATTAGTCATGCATGCAATTTTTTTTGAACGTATTATTACATAAATAATAAAAGATAATAGATAATAAAAGAACATTTTATTTATTATTGTAATGCAAAAAATATAATTAGGATTACCGTAATTCAAAATATCTTATTTTCATTACCATAATAAAAAAAATAAAAAAAATGTATTTTTACAGTATTAATACCAAGTTCTGGCATGAAACTCATTTCCTTAACTCATTTCCTTAAGGTCCTTAACTCATTTGGTAGCGATCGCATCGTCATCTAGCACAGCTGATTGGTTGCTGTTGCATCAGCGATAAGATTTCAGAAACCCTCCACCTTCCCCAGCTCCACCTGTGTAGATCTGCTATGGGGTTATTTAATGTATGTTACATGCGCAGCAGCAGCAACATGTCTTACATGCTCAGCAGTGTCTGTGAATGTATTAGCATTAGCAAGTCTTGGTACATGCTCTGCAGCAGCATAGCAGAACTATTCCGCCAAGGCCAAATACATTAACATTGCAACATGAGAGTTGTCATGACAGAATTACTTTAATGCAAATTATGTAATTAATAAAAAATATTAAAAACATGCGCACACACACAAAAAACATCATTATTACCATCTTAAGGCAAAAAAAAAAGTGTCTAACTGCACCAACCATAGTCTGGTTGAGCCAGCCAAAATTTCAAAAGAAAACCCATTCAGTAGCAGGAGTGTTTACAGAAGGATAGTGGATTTACCTTTTGTTGCAACTGACTACAGTTCAAATCCACCTTTTATGATTTTAATAGATATAATCATATACACTGAACATGTTGTTATCATTGCATTTTACAATGTAGGCGGCAATACTATCTGGCATTATTTGCACTAAATATAAAGAGCAACTAACACCTATTTCCACATAGTGCAAAGAAAATTCCACTATTTTCAATGTGTAAATAGAATCCATCGATATTTGCACTCTATAGACCTACGCCTCTGCAAAAATTAGTGTAATGCAAAAACATTTAATGTGCTTAATGTCATGAACAATGTCAAAAAATTATTTATTTTAATTTTTTGTAATTTTTGAAATAAATATGACCCAGACATTCATGACAGGTTTTATGGTATACATTCTATACATCTATGTTAAACAATCATCAATACCTCAAAATAGGCATTACGGGAACTAACAGGCAGTTAATGATTATATAGAAGAGGTCTGTCAATTGTAATTGATCTTGACTACAGTGAAGTCTTGCAGAGGTGAGCGATATGGAAGGAATGAGGCCGTCTGGTGGGGTAGTGACCCA